>NW_016690181.1:238055-590820 GCF_001604755.1 Lepidothrix coronata
AGAGAAAGGGGATGGGGAAGAAAAAGACTAATCTCAAAATAATGACATTTTCATGCCCCATTGAATGATGAACCTACAGAAAAAGCAGGAGGATGTTTCAAGCTTTAGTGATTTGGATGTAGAGTCAAGCATTTTTAAAAACAAATCCATGTTCTGAATAATTATTAGTAATTCAATGACAAGTTCAAAGTGTTCATTTAGGGACCAAGCCTTAGATGATCTATAGGCACAACACAAGCAGATAGGCACTTAGTGGGTTATTTAGGGAAAACAGTTTAGTTTTACCTCCAGCTGAAATCAGGGAGAATTAGGAGCTCAATTTTTTGAAACCTTCACAAGGCACCTTAATACATCTTCAAGCACCTGAAAGAGTCCTGTTTGGACCCAATGCTTGCCTATGGTTTTATCATTAATATGAAGGGTGGAATAGAGAGTGAAAGAATCAAACATGCACAGAATGGATTGTTGGCCAAAATACTGGAATAATAATAAAAATATATTATATGAGATTCATTGATCAAATAATTCTTTCAAACAGTAATTTAATTAATATTGACACCTAGTATCAATAAATAAAACACAGTATAAACAGGACAAAGCAGCATAATGAGGAGACTTAACATGATAATCTGCCTGAGCAGAAACAGGTTGAACAGGGAAGGAACAAGAAGCTATAACAAATGGTATATTAAATATGAATACACATGGTGGATAAGGATGAAAACTTCTTTGCCATTGAAACATGACACAGCACTGGACAGGAGCATCTTGCACTGAAGAAGGTTTTACTAAACAACCTGTTAGGTTAGCCATCTCTACCTCTCATAGACACATAACAGAGTAAGTTGCATAAATCCAATTTCTTTAAGTAATTGTAAGTACATGTAAATGTATCAACCACTCCTTTTCTGAAGTGCTTGTATCCTCAGAACAGTGCATTCAACTTAGTTTTGGCCACCACTACTTAAAAAACACCCTTTGTGTTTTTGCAGATAAAAGAAACAAGCTTAGTAAAAGAGCTGATGAAAGCAGAGCTGGAAGAAGTCCCGGTAACTGTTTACAGAAGTAGAAGACATTGTTATCCACTGAGAACTGTGAAAGGACTGCTAGTCTTGAACTGTGGCAGAGAAAATGTGTGTTAAATAACTAAAGAAACCTGGAAATTAAGTTCTTGACAAAAGAATCAGCTTCTATAAAACACTACAGGATCAGTGTCTCTGGGTACATACAGTGTTGCATTAGTCACTGATCCATCAGAGATCATAGGAAGGTTTCAGTAAATTCTTATTTTGCACACGGAATGGATATGAATGCATAGCTCAGACTCAGAGGGACTGTGAAAAAAAGATACAATACAAATATAAGTTGCTGTGCTAAAATAGAAGTTTATATGGGAATAAAACTAAAAGGAGACAAGGACATATTGGTAAAAGGAGAAGAAAGAAACAATTCCTTTTAGAGATGGGCAAGGGAAATCTTCCATAGATAGAGGGACAGAAAACAAAGGTGGACATAGTCCCATGTCTCCATGGGAACTTGAGAAGAATGAAAGCAGATAAATGAGGAGGGATAGCAGGAAAGTTAATAACTTGCAGAGATTCAGCACAAACTAACTGCTCTGGCTAAAGGAAGTAGACATTTGAAGTCACGAAGCTCAGGAGCTACAACTGATAGCAACTTTTAAACCAGAGCACAAGTTTTTAGAAAAAACTTCAGAGAAGGTTGTTCTTTTTGAAAAGTAGTAAATAATATATACACTATGAAAATAGTAGAAATGATGGTTCCCCAGATGAATATTTGACATAGCATCAATTCTTATTAGACATGTAGGTATTCATTCATTCATTCATTCATTCATTCATTCATTTACTCTGTCCGTCCTTCAAAAATCACATGCCCAGTTTATCATGAACAGTGGGGGTGGTGTATCTTCCACTTCTCTTGCTTGACATTGGAGGCTTTGCTTTGCTCCTCAAAGGAGCTTTTCACTGTCTTTTCACTGTCTTTTGAGTCACCTGCTGTATGTCCCAGCCAGGTGTTCAAGCTATGTTTGGGACTGGTCTCATACAGCTGAGTCATTTGGCTATGGTACCATTTCCAGCTCATACCCATTTCACACTAGGCTGTCCTGCCACTTTCATGATTGAAGCATTTATCCCAAGGGAGCTCAAGGCACAACACTATCCACTGCAACTGGTTGAAAATCTGACCAACAAGTTTTCGACTTGGTGATTTGATGAAACGATGAATTTCGTGATTGTTCTAGCAATCTTATTGATGCTTTGGTCAAACATTTTATTCTGAACTTCTCATACAATATACGCTCAATAAAATCAACTGACATATTTCAGAATATTTCATTCCACAAAATAAGAAACCAACCACTTTTTTAAAAAAAACACAGGATGACAAAACTTTTTGAGCTTTGAAAACCTTCTTCCATATAGAAATTCTGTACTTTTAGTCAGTTTTATACTGGTGTATAGCTGAATCCCTCTTAAAAAAAAAGGCATTTTTTTCACAAATAGCATTGCTATCTTCAAACACAAGGGGCAGTGTCAGCTGGGTATTGCATCATCTTACTGACACACAGACTATTTTTTTCCTGTAACTTTTTTATTACCAATAAAACCTGGTGATACATTCTTGTTTCACATAAATATGAATGTGTAAGTTGACAGAAGTTCTTCACCACCAATCATTTTGTGCCCGTCTAGTTTAATATGAAAATTAATTTGGTTTAGCTATGTTTATGCTTTCTTCTTTGTGGCCATTTTCAAAACTTAAATATCAGAATACTTGCAGAAAAAGCAACTTGGAGGCAAATTAAATAATATACAGAAAAAGTAAACTGCTGACCCATTAAGATAATTATTTATACCAATAATATGATTGAAGGAATCAAGTTTTCCAAACAGGGAATACATTCACTGTTTTTCACCTGCATGTTTCCAGGTAAAACAAACCTATCTGCCCAAAAGATCTGCACATGGAGTTCTGCAAACCAATTTCTAACCTACCACAATTAGACTGAGTTTTATCTATAAAAATACTTAGCAAATAATTTCAAAGAAAAAATTTATTTAAGAAATCCACTCAAGTAGAAAAGAGGTTTCAATAATAAGCCAATTGGCTTATTATTCATCATTAATTGTGTGTAATATTTCTATAGAAAGTTAGCAAGGACAGGATATTACTTTGGGATGATGACATTACAATTGGGACAGTTCTTTCCTTCTGCTCCACAGTCAGGTAAAAGAGTTCTGCTATCACATAACCCTTTTCTCAGCTATCTACAGTGGAAAAGGAGGAATCATTGTGCAAAGTCTGCATTCCAGAGCTCTCTATGACTCTAAGTTTCCTAAAAATGAAATGTATCAGCCAAATGAAATAGGAAAGTTTATATTTCCAAAACCAAAGAGTAAATTTATGCTCCAAAATGTAAGCCAAGGCAAAATTCCATCAATACAACAATGTATGAGAGTCTTGACTTCAGGCTAGATTTCTGCTGCCTGCTTTGATACCTTCAATGTTTAATTTACTCTGTGCAAATCACTACTATGCATGTTGTAAGTTCTTGGTAAAATCCAAAAGCAATGCAAGATCAGACAATAAAGAGTCATTATGTTCAAAATTATTACCACTGACAAGTGCCCTTGGATTTAGAAGGATGTTCCAGAAAAGAGATAAAGAAAGTTATGCATATACCAGCAGAGGAAACCTGTGGGTTTCAGCAAGATACATCCTGGGCTCTCAGAGTTTTAGAAGACACATTTAATGCTTCCAACACACCAGCCAGGACAGCTATTTAACCCCAGCATAAATCTTCAGACTCTTCATATTTTAAAGGGTTTAGACAGTCTCATTCATGTGCAAGTCTTTCCATTTCTGCTCACTGCCCTTGAAATATTCACCTTGCTGAAGCAAAATACCTAACATATCCATCACTGTATGGTGCAGTCACCTGGTCTCACCATACAAGAATATGATTGCATCACATGTAATATAGTTCTTATTTACCATGCACGCTCCTTATTTCTTCATGGTTTTGAAAACAAGCAGAAAATATCCCCATAGATTGACATAGTAAAGGTTATTCATTTAAGGTCAGTAACACAAGATAGGCAAATAGTAGAAAAAGGGGGATGCTAGTTTTCCTTAAGACCATCAGTTTTGGATGACAGAAGTTAAGATCTCCTACTATTCTCCTACTGCTATTAAGTTTTGTTAGGATATTTTCTTACAGGCTAGAAGGCACCTGGTAGCACAAAGTACAATTGCATGTACACTCTACAGTAAGCCTTAAAATGGGATGCTTAAAAAAAAAAACCACACGTGGGTAAGATAAGTGCCCCTCAAAGAAAAAACATAGTGAAGCAAAAAAAGAGTATCAAAAGAAGGAAAGCACCAAGGACTAGACTATTTAAAACCCTCAAACTATTGTGTAACAAATATCAGATTCTTCCCTCATACTAAGACTCTGGTATCCTCCTTCAGTGTCAGCATTGGGCTCTAGTATAATTTTTCAGTTGGGGCAATGCCTTACTTAGCCTGCAGTCCAACTGCAAGATGTCAAACAGCATGGTCAATATGGCCAACATACATATTCAAGGGGAATATGTATCAAAACAAGGCATTTCAGATGTTATTTGTTTCTTAGAAGGGCTCAACTTTTAATGATGCCACAAGAGTACTTTCTGAGTGAGGGATAAGAATAAGACCTTCAGAATTTAGCCCAGTGAGGTTTTAAAAGGACTGAAGGAAAGAGAAGCACCAAATATATCAAGAGATACAATGAGGGTGAAGTACCTTTGTCGGAGATTTTTGAGTTATGCTTTTGTTTGTAACTATCTGAAACAGAGAAAGAAATAGAGGGTGAAACTTACATGGGGGGAAAGAAGACAAAAGGCAGAGAAGCCAGAAAAATAGAAGGAGAAAGAAAATGTAAGAGATGATTTATTAAAGGGCAAAGGGAAGTGGAGTCTTGCTGAGGACTTAATTTTATTTCCTTCATGCAAAAACACCAAGAGCAGCAGCAGCAGCAGGTGGCAAACATGCAAGTCAGAGAGCAGCAGAATATTTTGCTGGAAGGGAAAAGATGAAGCCCTGAGCGCACTGAGCTGGTAGGACCAGGCTGGAAGCAGAATCAGCTGTCTGGGTGCTACTTACTGTCACAAACATAGGGTTTGTCATGATCATCCTGGGAGGCAGCATCATTCCGTCTCCTGCCACCTCCAGATCCCCGAGCCTGCAAGGACAAGAGGAATGTTAGCAATATTCAATCACCCCTCGGGTCTCCTTGTGCCCCTCACCCTCCTATGAAAAATGTGCAATATAAACTAAACAAATCCTCAGCTTCCATACAGGTTTCTCAAAGGTGATCTTGACCCTTCACCTCCTAAGATACACACTATGTTAATGGACCTTGCAATGCAATGAAAATCCTCTCCACAGATAGCCCAAACTGTTCATCCATGGCAGTAGGTCACTGCCAGCACATATTCAGTTGAGTATCGTCACACATTCATTTTTGAAGATGTTCAAATACCTTGCTTAACTGAATATGAATGAATGAATAGATGAACAGGTGTTGGAGGATAAATACAAACATAAAATCAGCCAGAAAACAGGCCCCAGATAAAAGAGGTCAAATTATTTCCTTTAATATTTTCAAAAGGGGATTGTTTGTGTTGTTGAGTTTTGTTTTCTAGCTGAAAAGCAATGTTTTGAAATGACCTGCTGGGACAAAGATACCATGGCTAATTATAATATGGAGCTTTGGTCAGTTAGTGGAAAAAATCAGGTAACATGGCCACCTGGCTACCTGCAATAACAGGAATTACCCAGAAAGGTCCTTCTGCAGTTCTGTGTTTCTACAGTGGACCAGACTGGCAGCTCTGGAAACTGAAAATCTCTGTTTCTCCACAGCACAGACTTCTCTGTCTTGACCTCCAGGGGTGAGAGTCGAATTCAACATCAAAGCTACTTGGTCCTGACCCTTCTCAGCTGAGATGCCAACAAGGGGACAGCGCATATCTGTCCAGTGGTGGAGAGATCTGTGATGTGAAACTGGCCAAGGCCTTCGATTCTTTCATGTTCACTAATGTACAGTCTATAAATGACAATCATTTTAGACTTGGTCTTTGTTTGAGGAAGTGATCACAGGTGGATGAATAACTAGCCCTTTATTAATTCTTGTAGCTACTCTATTCCTGGATAAAAGCACAGAATTGCTTCTGCTGCTTCTGTTATTAAACTGTTGATACTCCTCACTCTAGACAAGGCTACTTGACTAAAATCCTGCAAGCTTTTGCATGTGAAAATAAGAAAGGGACAGAGCTTTGTTAGGTAAAGCTGAAGAAGGTGTAGAAATTCTGAGAGCATTAGTACCCAGACATAAAGGGGGTGTAAAAACTCTATCCCTCTTCTATGCATTTGGAACAGAACTAGCACTGTTAGAGCTGCATTCCATTGGACATTAAAGACGAGGAACAAGGAAACATTTTACACTGGCCTGACAAAGTCTGTCAAAACAGGGATTTATAAAACCTTCACACATTATTTCCCTGGGATTGCTTAGGGCTAACTCTTAACACAGTCCTGAAGGAAAGACATGGATTTGCAGCTGTCTGGATGGGGTAAATACTATTAGGTATGACAAGTATAACTCTGCCTTCTGCAAAGACCTCTGTGCAGACCAGCACACATGTGGAGAGCAAGATTTGTAAGGGTGAACTGAAAAGCAGTTTCACCCTGGAAAAGGCTCCAGCAACAATTGTTTGGTGGAAGCTACTTTACTGACCATATCACATAAAATCATCTTACTAGTCTGCAGTATTTTCTCTCTGACTGCCAGCTCTGTAAACCCCCTCTGGGCAATGAAATCAATCCCAGGCTAGTTCCTTTCTTCCCTCACTGCTGCAAAAATGTGTCGCAAGCTAAATTTCAGTCCATGGTAGCTCCTATACAACCCTCAATTCATCAGAGAGTCTTCACAGAGACAAGTGTTTGGCCCTTAATAAATATTTCTGCTGGTACCTGGATTAGGATCTAATTTCCCTATCCTACCAGCTGCATTGGCTTTTCAGGGCTGTGAAAAAGATATAAAGTCATATATTTGTCACTAGTCAGTAGCTCTGACTCTATTTACACACTGGGAACATATCTGTTGAGTAAGAAGGTACTATTTTTACATAGGTACCTTTCAGAATAGGACAGCAATTTAAGGTTTGTTGCTCAGAGTTTTATTAGTCTTACAGCCAGCTGTTTCCCTTCAAACTGTTCTCTACACAAATGCAGGAGTACACCATTCATGTCATGACCACATGTCAGATACACTTTTTCATGCAGTGAACACAGGGGGAGATTTTTCAAGTCAGTGACTTTCAATGGGACTTATGTTCCTAAATGTCTTTAGTGCCTTTGAAACTGTCCCATGGGATATCCAGCTGATGAGCAGACAATCTGTACAGGTGCAGCTGCGTCCGTCTCATATCTCCTAGCAAACTACCCTTTCCAGCTCCTACCACAATGTCCCAGTCCAGCAAAGATACTAAAAATCTGCCTTCGTAAATCCACCTCTTTGGCCCTCAGTGTCCTTCCTAATGCCCCCACGATTTCAGAGCTAGCCTTGAGGGAAAAGGAAACCAAGCAGCTGCCCCAGAGGCACTGAGTGCCCCGTGCTTGCTGTCAGTGCCCCAGGTTGTTGAATTCAGTTATCCATGACTGTCTTCATTCTCCTGATGGGATGCAGCAAAGACTACAAGACTTGACATGCGAGGCCTGGAAGCCAGGGCACAGCAGCCTTGAAGCAGCCCTGAAGCAGCCAGAGAGAGTAGCCAAAGGGACAGATGGAGAGTCCAGGATTAAAAATAAAATCATGCTGCAGGGAAAAGAAGGGGCATGTGCAATTTGGAAAGTCCAAAGCAGTAATTCCACCGCATTAATCCTGCATTGATGCTGTCACTCCTTCTCTGAATCCCCAAAGGTCACACTCGACAGGATCTAGTTTCCTATGCATGTCCTTCCCCTCTTCTGCCCTCTAAAAATACTCTAACCACTCCTTCCCAGAAACAAAGAGCTGCCCAGGTTTCATGTCCCCTAATTTCAAATCCCTAACCTCAATTCCCTATACTGGGTCAGGCTCACATTAGAAAAGGGCTGCTTTCAGAAAGGTGGTGAAACACTTGTGACCAGACAATTCAGGCTTGCCAGTTTTCAACATCTAGGTAACTTGGCCCTAATTTTGAAATCCTAATTTTTATCACATTTTCCTATGGTTATTGATGCCATCAAATAAAAAACAAAAATTAGCACTCTTCAGACTTCTCTTTTTTGCACTGAAAGAAGCCAGGGCACTAGCAAAGCAGGAGTTAGTTGCAAAAAAAAAGGCAAAAGATCCTGCTGCTCCTGTACTTAATAGGGGTCTGGTTCTGGGGCAGAAAATAACACATAAATTTTTGCTTCAACATGAATGGGACATCTAGCACCCTCCAACTCCCTCCACTACGGCAATATTCTGTAACTATAGTTATTCTGTAACATTTTCCTGAATGGAGAAGCAACAGTAACTTCAGAACTTTGTTTGTGTAGGTCTAGGACATATGAATACACCAAATTCCCTTCTCCTGAGCAGTATATCTTTTAGCTATTCACTTCCTTTCCCTCACCCTAACCAGCATGCGCAATTTATGTAAGAGCAACTTATTAGAAAAGAATTGTTAGCCTGGAATATTAGTTGATCACTACAATCAAGCTTGTGTGCATGTATTTATTCTATCTCCTGGTTTTGGTTACTGGTTCATACAAATTTTCTGAAACTTACATTTTTCTGGAAAATTTTTTTCCAGGTGGGGGTCTTTGGCTAAGAAAGAAAGAAAGAAAGAAACTGGTTCAGGTGATTTTGAGAATAAGGAAGGTGAAATATATACTTATCCAATTATTAAAGTGCGTTGATCTTATATTTAAGGACTTAAGCTCCAAAATAAAGAGGAGCAGAAAACTGAAACAACACAACAACAGAAGAAACCAAAAGAGAGGGTCTGATGCATAAGTATATTGCTAGTATTCAATGTGGTTTCATGTCTCTCATTCAAAAGCCATTATTTTCTGCTCATTTGGCCTAAAATGTGACCCTTCTTGCTTGATTTCTGTAAACACATCGAAAGGTATTTCTAGAGCTCCTGTGCCCCTGTAGCATCCACCGGAGCCAAAGAGAGATGAAAATGCTCAAAATTTCTGAGAATTGTGTTCATTTAGATGCCTGGCTCATAGGGCCAAAATTGAAAATGTTGATTCCAAGTTTTAAAATGTTGGCCTCATTACTTGACTGGTATCCTGATGAATTGTGAAGACAACTTAGGTAAAAGAAGGGACATAGAGTCCCCTAAGGATAAAATATTGCCCATTTTAAGCAAATAGAAGATTTGCCGTGGGCTCAAGAGGGCCAGCGTCAGCCACAAAATGCTACCCTAGAGAAAGCTGCAAAACTTATTAACATAATTCAGGTTACTTTTATTAATAGATTTTTGGCTGTCATGACTGAATTTGTTGCTTTTCTGTAATTAGTAAATGTTGTTTTAAGGAACACTGTAATAGCAGGATGTTATCATAATTATTACAGTTTACAATTGTAAACACAGCACTAAAATAAACTTCCCTCACTTTTTACTCTCAAAATAGTCTTTTTTGCCTTGGATATTCACAAAAATAAACTGAAAAAATATTAAAAATCTATCACCATACGACTGAAAATTACTATAGTATTATCGATATTATATATTCATCGATACACATTTTGCATATATAATACACATAACAAATATACACTAGAAAGCAGAGGTTTGCTTCCTTCCTTTCCATTCCAATAAACTCTCCACCTACCCGTCCTCTAGGCCTGTTCTTTCGTTTTGGAATATCTTCTTCCAAATCTTCTTCCTCATTCACTTCATCTGCATTTTCATCATTTTCTAAAACCCTCTGTGGTTGAACAATAAACAGGAATGGTTAGAAGAGGAGAGGAGGACACATACAACCAACTTCTGCTCTTCATCCCAGAGACTGTGGGTTATTACAGTTGATATAATGCCAAATCAGATCCCAGTACCACTACTTCTCTCCACTAAAGCAAAATTCGCTTCTCTTTTCCACCCTCAGATCTCCAGGGAGTCCTTACTAAAAATACTGCTGATATCAGTCAACTACGAAAAAAAGGTTCCTAGGAAAAAAGAGTGGCATCACTGAGCACCAATATCCCAAGACAAGTATTAGTATGTGTAACTGCAGGCCCTGCCTGGGAACCTGTTTGCATGGGCTTTTTATTTTCATTTCTTGCACCTTAAATTGTTTTGTTTTCCTTAACTTTGAGAATGCACTTTAAGAATACAAAAATTCAGGGTTTTTCTCCTCAGTATCCCACAATCTTCTTTCTTTAGAAAAAATAGAGAAAATTTCTCCATATATTCCAGAATGGATCTAGAAAGCAATGTCTTTCAAGGCTTGCACTACAGGTACAACTCTAATCTAGAAGGAGGAGGGTTGCTGCATGAGAATGCTGGGAAATTGCAGGTCTCACTGAAGTTAACAAGACCAATAGCAATATTTTGTTCTACTAATTATTTAACAGGAACAATACTTCATCAGCTTATATAACTGTGAGATGTCTGGGCCATGGTATTTCAATCCTTTTAATTTGATATTTTGAAATGTAATGTCTATAGAACCAAACACAGGCTGGCCATCCTGCATGAAAACATGCACAAGTCAGACATTGCACAGACAAAGGCAAGACAAATCGTCACAACACTAATGTTGGAAGAGGTCCCATTGAAATCCTCTCAACCCTTGGCATGTCCGCTAGGAATACAGAAACGGGCAGCACCACTCCTGCCATTCATGGTGTTGTGCCATTTTCCAAGGTACTAATCTGGAATCACTAACTTACCTTTGCCATGCCAACATTCATTTAAATTGCAACCTGCAGCCATGACGCAGATTCAAATCAGTGACATTAAACTGATGGGCAGGTTTTTCAGTCTTACTGTATTTGTCCCTTCTCTCTAATTTCTACTTCAGAGATATTTGAGAGCCAGAAGAAGGAGAACAGGAGCAAATCACAGTTTCTTTCTCTCCTTTCTACATACCTCAAGCACCAAATTCTGAATTTGTGGGAAAGAATACAACAGAAATTTCACTTTTCAAAAATTCTGTATTTGGAAGACCAACTAAAAAAGTTTGTTCTTATCTGATCAGCTAAATTTCTAATACTAATATTGGTCAGTGCATTTTTTTAAAAGTACTAACAACTTTTAGAACATGGTAAAGGATCAAGTCTTCATCTGATTTTTGCTTCTTTTATTTTTAAATCTCAGGAGGCTATTAATGAGGTCAAACCGTACAATTTCACATAATACTACAGTACATAATACTAGAGGGCGTAAAAGTTAAGCAGGTTTCAGTTCTGCACCCATAAAATGTTCCTTCAAAATTCATACAATTGCATACATTAATTGACTTCCTCTTAGGAAACTGAAGCACTTGAAAAATGTTGTACATGAGGAGACTGTAAGAAATTTAAGAATGTATGTAAGAAAATAGGCAAATATGTATGTAAGAAAATAAGCAAACTTACTGATATGAGTTTGTATTTTTACATTGCTTCCTATCTTAAAGTATCTCAGAAAAAAAAAAAAACAGGGGCAACCACATCATATATGGGAGGGAAAGAAGTTAGTTTACAGCAATAATAATACACAAGAGTTAAGAAAAATATTACAAACCACTTTCTTCCTTTAAAATTGAAGGACCAATTTAGGAAAGAGATGATAAGTAATGAAGTGTGAATGTGGTGAGACTGCCAGACTGCCATGACTCTAATACTTGATTGAAGGGGCATAACCTTTCTGATGCATGGTGAAAAGGCTATTCTAACCCTTCTCCAGCAAACAATGGAGACACACATTCAATACCAATCTACTGTAGGGCAAAATCCTCAACCCCGTTAAATATCAACTGTACAGGAGGTCCCAATGACTGCACGGGGGGAACACTTATCCTTTTTAGCAAAGTAACTTTTCCAATTCTGTCTAAAACTGTGTACTTTAGTGCAGCTAAGCACCAAGTTGTCTTCTCCTGACAGATACTATGAATGTGAGAGTGGCTGGGTCTGATGTGGGAATTACAATTATGTCTATCCCACCTGCTCACTCTCACCACCACTGAGGCTGGGCCCTTTAAAGTTACAGCACAGACAAATATGCAAAGGAACAAAAGAGAGATTTGTGTTCTCTTATTTGTCATACCGATAAAAGCACTGATTGTGATTTTGATCTGGTACAGTCTAGCTGCCAGGTGCCAAAATACACACTGAAAGCTGGCTACTAGTAAAGGCTTTGGCAGAATCCAGATAAGCTGTGCTTGCATTAAAAAAAGCAGCAAGACATGCTTTTTGCATCTGTTCTGATGAAACTAGAACCCAGGTGGACAGGTCACACCTACAACAGTTTAGCTGATTTTTTTTTTAATTTTATTTTTATTTGTACCCCCTCCCTGCTCTGCAATGCCTGGATTTGTGTCAGTTCCACCATCTCTGAAGTCTCTTTCCTTGGACTGCTGCTGGGGATAATTTGGAAGCTCAGATCACACTGCAACATTCAAAGGGGTTTGTACAATCTCATAAGGATGCTGCACCATGACTTTTTGTGGCCTAGGAAGCAGGTATAAACAGATCTTTGGTTAGAGCTCTCAGCTTGATAGACGCAGATACACTGCTGAAGAAGCAAACACAGAGAAGGCCTCATGCCAAGCTTTTCCCCACTCCATGAGCATGGGGTGCTTCCTCTTTGATGGATCTCCTTTACCGGTGTAACTGGGAAGGGGAGAGCTAATTTTGCTGCCCCTACATGTGTAAAATTTCTAGCAAATTGAGCAGTAGGACTGAGCTCCAAGTAACATAGATTTGTTGCTCATGCTCTTGTTTCATTTGGCATGGGACTGCCCCCACAAATTTTCAGTAGTTTTAGGTGTAGATGCAACACGTTGTACCTCAGCCAAAATTACCAAGCTTGGCACATTGCTAATAACTCTCACTAAAATCCCTATAAAAGACTCATAGCAAAATGGTGGTTTAGCATCACCAAAGATGCTGCTGCGGGAGAGACCCACTTTCCTAGTGATTTAAGATATCTTTAAAAGTGATGTGGACTTATATAAGAACCCTTTATATTAGCTGAATTCCTTCTATGACAGACCTACAATTGTATTTCTACCTCTAATTGTTGAAGGATGGAATGGAATGTTGACAAATAACTTTCAAACCATAATGCATGTGAAGAGGCAATATTTCTCATACCTGCATCACTAATAATTAAGATAATTAAGGTTAAGAGATTTTTAATTATTTATTTTTCTTGTATACCTCCAGAAGACTATTTAGTATTGAAAAAACAAAACAAAAACAAACAAGCAAACAAAAACTCCCCAAAAAACCGACCCAAAAAAACCCAACAAAAACCCACAAAACAGGGAAGGCAATGACATGTTTTTGTTTACAGTCAGCAGCTGCGAATCCAAATTCAAATCCATGTCCAAATTCCCTTTAAATGTGAGGCACTAAAATTCAGTTTATATTTGGGACCCATTTCTGCTTGTCAGTTTAATACGTAATTATCTCATAGTGCTCCAAAACAAATTCCAACAAAAGAACTGTGCAGACACAGTCAAGCAACAGAGACTCTTGTGACAGGAGAAGTATATGAGATCCTGAGTTCATTTTGAGCATCACAGAGTAGCACAAAGGTTTGGCAGTAGAATAACACAACTATCAACATATTCACTGTTCTGCCACAGGACAAAAGACTGCTAGACTTAGAGACAAAAAGTAAAATCGAGCCCTGATGTTAGAGCATGGCACTCTCCTTTACCTGGATTTCTTGTATAGTGTCTTCCTCTTTAGTGTCTGGTTTTTTCTCTATTCCCTCTCCACGCAGCAAGGCTTCCAGAGTTGTACTTTCTGAGGTGAACCCATCTTTTTTCAGAGGCAGATCAACTTCTGAAAAACAAAACACACTCACTGTATGTGTCTCCCCCAAAGAGCTAACAAGCAGAAGGACAGAGATGTCAAGCAGACAACTAACAGACTTTCAAGCTTTTTTCTGTCTTGAAGGAGAGTTCTTCAAGTTTGTTTAACCACTAAGGATCTCCATATAGTATTCACTTCTATCTTACTGAAAACCTTATATCTTTTCAATTGCTATGCTTGCTTACAGGAAAAAAAAAGGCTGGACATACTGTATCAGGAGGAAATAAATGTGGGTGGGGGAATCCTTCTCCTTTGTGTAAACTCCCTATGCTTCAAAGAAAGAATAAAAAAAAAGAATAAAATATTTCAGTATTTTTCTAAGATACTGAAATAAAAAAATATAAAGAATCCGATCTCCTGAAGAAGAAAAGAGTTTAATGCAAGTTAGCATCTGGCACAATTTATACAGCATAGCTTCAACCCTCATTCCTCCATACCAGGGCATGTTCCACATGAGGGAAAGCAGAAAGCTTGTGTGTGGGGCCAATGCTGAGAACTTACGTAGAAAAACAAAGGGATGTGTCTTGAATTTTCATGTAATATTGACTAGATAAAATCTCCAGTTGGCTTTAAATGGGCCTACACCAGTGAAGAAATGCAGTCAGCAAAGTTGCCCATAAAACAGGACAACACCCAATCACTGCAGGAAGAGCTAAAGGCTGGCTCAGGACCAGGCTGAAGGCACTGGGCTCCAAAAACTGCAGGTTTACGAGAAAGCTTGATACAACTTGCTGTACAAGCAAAGTAACAGAGCCTTATTTCCCTTTCAAATGCTGCTAGTAGATTATGAGGCAGTAGACAGGCAAATGCAGCAAAAGAGTTAAAATACACCTAGTGAATAACTCAGTTTTCCTTGTAGATCCTGGCCTCCACCCCACTCATGCAGGGGTTCATTCAGAATAACCCTATGGCAGGGAGACATCCTGCACATCTCTTTAGCTAGCAATGCCAGCTATGGACTTCTCAATTACTCCCTCCCTTCTACAATGAGTTCCTTCCTCTAGGCCAATATATTTACAAATAATAATGTACAGGACTGATGCTCACAAATCAGCATCTGCTGTCCTTATTTCACAGGTCTGTCCACTTCTCATCCTCTAGGACTGTGTTTTGTTCCCCAATATGCCTGAAGCTCCTTGTCTTTCTATCGCCGTGAGTTTTAAATTCTGCAGGGCAGAAATTCATGTGATTTAAAAGTCCCAAATCACTCCCGCAATCCAAATAATGAATGAACACTTCCACCTGAGACAGTAAAAGATAATCTGTTTCTTGGGGGTAATTGCATCCCAGGAACATGTTTGTTCTATATACGAAAAACTCTTAGCTAGCAAATGATTCAGGGTCCCTGATCAGTGCTTCCACAACATGCTTGCTCCAGTCTTCTGAAGTGAGAGAGCACTGCTCAGCCAATAACCACAGAAAATCCAGCAAAAATTCCAGGAAAAGCTATTCTATTCATGGAGGAAAAGGCTGACTACAAAGTATGCAGAAAACCTAAATCACTGAGATTTTAAAGGAAACTCCCAGGACAACCCACACAATGGGATGGGATCAACTGTGAATTGATTCCCCTTCTCATCACAAGGAGCTCTATTCATTTAGGCCTCTGTTTTCAGCATTAAGTTCTACACACCCACCCCATTATGGCCTCTTCCCCAACTTCTCCCTTACTTGAGCTATAAAAAAGACAGAGAAGTCAAAAGAGAATCATACAGATTGAATTTCCCTGTTGAACTACTAGTACCCCCCTCTGGATCCAGACATTTCAATAGAAAGAAGGCATTTTTGACTTGAATTATGTGCAAATCCCAACACTTGAATTTGAAGTCACTAAGGAATCTCCATAATCATCTCTGACTGTGGGCTTGGCTTGGTTTCAAAGTCCTGTTCTGGGGTGCAAAAGGGCATTTGCTCGGTATTTCCTTGTGGGACTGCAAAACCCAAGGGGTCATCATACATTCAGCAAGTGAAGAAGCTTCAAGCAAGCTCAAGGGCATTGGAAACAAACATGTCTTCGCTGTGACAAACTATGTCTGTCTCTGGATACCAATACATACAGCAAATGAATTCATTAGAAAAGGAAATGAGCAAGGAAGGGCTGAGGGATAAGTAGAATGTATAAAAAGGTAACGCTACTCCCTATTTGTTCCAAAGATATTGAACATTAAGTTTGATAAGAGGGAAAGGTAGGTTTTAAGGTCAAAAATGGGCAGCTGTCTTTAATAGGCATGTTTGTTCTGTGCGCTGCTGCTACTTCCCAACAGCAACACTCCAGGAGGACTTTTCATCCAAAACTCTCAGAGCTTTTTCTAATTACTAAATTTAACATCCCACTGACAAGGCATTGTAAGGTAATATTTTTATTTGGTTTACTGATGGGGAGATTGAGTCACCAAGAAGTTAAGTTAGTGAGTAAGGAATACGGCAAAAATAAACTCAGTGTAGCTGCCTCCCATTTGCCCACTAAGCTGACTGCCATTCAACTCCTTCATTTTCTTCTGCACTGGTAGCATCTATGAATCCATTTTCCTCCTAAATAACTCTAGAAAGTGGGAAATGGCAGAGGCTATCTCATCTGGAATGTAAAGTTTATACTATAAAAACCTTCAGAGGTCCAAAGACAACCCCTTACTAATGAATTCAATCTTTGTAATGAATTAAGTCTTTCCTGGAAAATGGCTAGTCTGTAAAGGATACAGTAAAGAAGACAGGGAGTTATGTTTCCAAACCAGTTTTTGAATCCCCAGAGATGAAAGTCTTAAAAAAATTAAAATATAGTTCAGTTTATCTACAGAAATAGTTAAACACTACAAGGGATCATCAAATTCATTTCACAAAATCTCTTATTTTCTCTTCTGTATTTAACTCTCCAGGATTTTCCCAAAAAAAAGCAAGAAAAGTATCTTTTTCTCTTATGCCTGTACCCTAAATAAAACTGAGAAGCCAACTCAACACCTGAAATGTAGTTTTCATGTGAAAGATCAAGGCTTCCCCCAGATCATGAGAACTGCTGTTTGGAAGTAAGGTGGGGTCTGTTCCACTCACTGTCCTGATTATGAAAGTAACAGCCAGTGCCAGAAGCTTCAAACAAGGCCAGAGGGATACTCTTCTAGGCTTTTTGTAATTTCTTTTTATTCCTCTCCTTTTGAGGATAAACAGTCACAATTTTTCTATGACTCTGCTGTGAGAAGCTTTCCATATGGTCCTGACAAACCTCTCTGAACTTCCTCTTATTACACACTAGTCTTCCCAAGACAGACCAAGACTGCACCCAACATTTTCAGAAGAAACCACATATCCCATTTAAACAAATGAATTATAATATTCTTTAGATTACTCCTCAGGCTGTGTCTTTCAATGTCCAAGCTGCATACTAAGCAGAAGAATTAGGAACCTTGTAATGGAAACAAGAACTCCCATAAAGAATACATTCAAACACACAGGTATTGTATTAAAATGCCCATCCCTCTGCCCACTCACCAAGCACATTCACATCTCCCCAAGGAGGCCAGTACAGACCTCCCCAGCCACAATCACTCTAAATAACTTTGTAGTGTGAGCAAATCTTTGTAGTTTACAAGGTATTGCAACTCTCCAGCTTGTTCATTAATACATTACACAACACTGGAGCAAGCACTAAATGTCAATGCATCAGATGTTAGCCTTTATCTATAATGAAATTTCTTTCTTTCGTTATCTTTTATTCTGAAAGTTTTGACCCAAGATAGTGCTTTGTTTCTCTTTGTAGGCCTATTACATGCCAAAGGTCTTCAGAAAGTCTAAGAAAATCATCAACCCCCCCTACCTATTAGTTATTTCATTATCATATATAGAATTTTAAGAAAGTAGTGAGACATGCTTTTCCTTGGTAGGAAAAAAAAGTCGTTGGTTAGAACCTCCTATATCATCATTTCCCAGGTGCTTTCCTGATTATACCCAATTATTGTTTCAATCAATTTCTCAGATGGTCATGTAGAATTTATGGGTCTTTGAATCACATCCAAATCCTTTTAAAATATAGGTAATAACATTTGCTACCCACTAATTGTCCTAAATTCTTTCTATTGTAACTTCTAGTTTGTATCACAAGCTCTTCTTCAAACGTTGCAATATCAGAGAACATAATCTTTATTACAAGTAATAACTACTAGTAAAGGCACTATAATTAAAAGCTTACTCTTTTATATAAAATTTTTAAGAAGGCTGGTAGATAAATTTCCTTTTGATTAGTATTGCAAATGCAGTAGCACATGGTTAATGTAGGAGATGCAGGAACTAGTGAGAACTATCCAAAATAGAAGTGTCAAATCAACAAAAATCACCAACGAAAAAATAATATGTTATTTAAGAATCCTTCCCATTTTAGTAAACCATGGTATTACTAGTGTCACAGTTAAATATTGTGCATACATTATAATTCAAATATGTGTGTGTGCATATAATTAAAATTTATGGGTTTTAACTTGGCAGAGTCCCTTTCATAGTGATTAAATTAACATGGTTATTTCTGCTTACCAGCTCAGTGCAGCAACCTCTCTATTTATCAAGGTCCTTAGATTGTGGTGGTAGAATCTGAACGAGCACCCATGCCAGCGTCATTCCTGTATCTGCTTGCTATTGAACTGCTGCCTCCAAAAGAAGCACATTTTCACAAATCCTACAAAATGGTGGGCTTTTTCAAGTTTTGATTCACCAAAATAGCAAAATAGCTGCAAATTCTTGTCCTTAAATAAGCTACATTTGGTTTACAATGCATTGGGAGCTAAGCAACTTTTCAGTGTCTCTTTGAAACATAAATTAAAAACAATAATCCCTTTTTCTATACAGTGCAATGTATTTGTTTTATAATGGATCATTTCCATCTCCACAGTAGCAGCTGCCACCCAAACCATCATCTCTGTGCACTCGTAAGCAGCTCCACTTCCAGTTCTAATTGGGAACAGAGATACTTATTGGGTGAGTTCCAGCGTGATCTATCACGCCAGAGACAGCTACTATGCAAACCAAAGCAATCCGGCTTCCAAAACCCCTCTTAGACAAACACTGACTTTGCACATAGATTCTTGCATTTTTGTTTCTTGGTGCCATTTTTTTGGAACACAAAAAGTGCCAGAGGAAACTATATATTAAGAGTTCATGAAATGATGTTTAAAATGGATAAATCCAAGGATATTACCTTAATAACCACTATCTCTTTAAAATGACATAGGTGGTCTAAAAAAGCCACCTAATTCACAGCAAGCAGAACTACTGCTGAGTGAATGCAGCCACTAAGCTCATTAAGAGGATGTGGCAGGATGTGTCTGAAAGTGCAGTGCAGTGGCTCAGCAAGCAATTAAATCCCATGACAGTTTAAAATGAGAATCTATCAGTGTCACAAGAGTGTGAAGCCTCAGCATCTCTGCTGTTCCCACCCCCAGCGTTTTATTTATTATGGCGTATTGGGAACATAGGAAGTCAAAAAGATTATAATGAAGTATGCCATATAAAAACCAGATTAAGCCTGCTCTTCTTTGGGGAAATGTGCAGAGAGAGAAGCTGTCTGTTAGCTGTCGAGTTTGCAAAAGATACCATCTTTTGGGATGGTGCTCTCTGCCAGCAGACAGAGTGCCCCAGGGGAAATGGTGGTGAAAAACCCAGACAAGCAGCATCCATCCATCCATCATACGCTCATCTCCACATCTCCAAGGCACAAATATAGCGTTAGAGTGCAAAGGGTGGGGGCATGGGGGATGGAATCCCTTAAGAAAGAATGGGGAGACAATGCCATACATGAAATAGCTGGATTTTGTAGCTTTTCTGCGTATGCACGACCACACTCTCCTTAACTTGTTTGCTCTCTTGCTTGTTGTGTTCGTGGCCAGTACAGTGACTTGTTAGCATCCTTAGAATTGATACATTCGCAGCAGTGACCAGAACCAGGTATACTAAAGGCAGGGCTCTGCAAGCTTCGTTTTGTAAGCATGCCTCTGCCAGCACAGCACAGGAGGGACCTTCACTCCTTCTGCAGATCTGGATCTTCAAAACCCTTCTTTCACTGCACTATATCCTGCTGTCCCAGGGGCTTTATGTTATGCTTTAATCCTGACCTTCCACGGTCCCTGCTATCCCACCCTTTTCTCCCAACACTACTGCAAGTCAGCACTCATCTGTAGCAAACTTGTCACTGCCAGTTCTACCAATACAGAACCTCCTGTTAGCCCAGCCCTAGGCCTCCCCTGAGACAGATTACTGATAACACAGACTCTCACAATGAGTCCATAAAAGCCAAACAAATGTCCCTAGCGAGTAGTAAACATAAATTCACTGTATTTTTAATCCAAGTTGCAATATAGCCATGGCTATACTGGAGGTTGTAAGGCTACTCCAGTAATTCTTTGTCTCTCCCACCAATCCCACTCTAAACCTCATGTATATTATTGCTCTTTCAAGGTAAACTGGGCCATAGTGAGTACAAAGACATTATAGAAGGAAGACTACTTGAAAAAAATAAGAGTATTTGTTTCCTCAAAAACAAACCATTTTGTGTGGAAAGAATAGTTTGGAGGACTCTGCTATTAAGCAAGAAGTCCTCCTCAGGCTGGAACCATGGGTTCCTGTAAAGCTCTGAAATTAATCTTAGTAAAAAGTTGTTGCAAATTTTGAGCACTACTGAGGTTTGCTCTAGGGAGCATTAGGAGATTGGAAAACCCCAATATCTCCCTAGCACCTCCTCCTACAAAGCCACTAGTCTCATGATGAGGTTGGAGGAGAGCAGAGGGCAAGGGGAGAAAGTGAAGACAGAGGAAGCTGTGATATGGATGGGATTGTACACTTTCACTCTTTAGCCTGGGCATAACTGCAGAAAAATCAGAGGACAACTTTAACACAGGGATCCAAGGGAAAGCTTCTATCAGCCCCTAGTTAAAAAATTTCCCAGGAGGTTACAAGACAACAGGAGTTAGAAATAAGGCTGCAGAAAACTGCAGAGAACATAAGGTTAAGCATTGTTTAGTTTAACCCACTATCAAATGTAGACTTTACAAGCAACTGCACCTCTTTGACAGACTAGAATGCCTCTATAAAATCTCTCAATAAAAAACAACCAAACATACAAAAAAACGCCCTCCTGTCAGTTGTCTCTTGGAAGTTCTCTACAGATTTATTTCTCAGCACAGATATAAATCATTGTCACATATAATACGCTGTACTTGCTTCTCAAAGACTGCCAAATTACAATATCAGACTAAATGCTGGATCAAGTAACTACCCTCAGGGCTCAAATCATCTCCATTCAGGAACATCTCCACTCAATAGCATTTTTATAGCACTCGTTTGTGTTCTGGTCACTCTTGCATGTGTGTTCTAGATGGGCTTACAATGCACCAGGACTTCTGCAGCATCAGGCGACACTGTAGGCAACACTGAGGGACAGAAGCAGGGTAACTGATACAATTTGTAGAAAATTCCTAAGTAAAAAGCCTATTCCTTTGGGCTTTGCATCACCCTAACAGGGCTTCTGGTCTGTTTGGAATAAGATAATAACTTGGGCTACCTATCTGCAAGTGGTCATATAGAATAATTCACACGGATAGATGATGGGCTTTTTGATCCGTCCAAAGAACCAGAATCTGATTATTACCAGACAGCTATCAGCAAACACCAGTTCCCCCACACCACACAGCTGGGACAGTCACCCCACACTGCACATTCTGCAAAGGGTAACAGGAGTAGACCACCACTGAAAACAACTGTACTATATGTGACAGAACTGAATAAAAACACTTGTACCAAATGCAAACTCATACATAAATCATGTGTAAAGCCGGCCATGCCAACTTTGCTGCAAATTCTGTGAGATTCTGCATAGCTTCTCTTCCTTATCGAGGACAGTGGAGGGGATACCTCTAGTAACAGATAAATCTCTGTAATGCAGTTATCTCTCAGCTGCAGTGCACAAGCATCCCAATTAATTCAGTCCAGGCCTAGCAGAGCCGGCACTAAGCCAGAGCTGATAAACCTGCCAAAGCCAATCTGAGTCCTGCAGTGATTCTTGGGAACCTGCTCTGTGCTTTCTGGTGCTCTGAGGGGGTTTATGTGCTCAGGTCTGGCTGGCTCCATATGGTGTGGCAGCCCATTAACAAGGCCTTTCTAACACTGAAAGTCCTGGGGAGCAGGCAGAGACACCCAGTCACCTCTGAAGGCACAAGCAAAGGTGTAGCAGGGCTTCTTAGCACCGCTCAGCCAGATTACAGGTGTCCTGGTCCTGATCCTGCATGTGGGAAGTCAGTGCTCCGTATGCCAGGCAGGCCTGGGAAGCAGGACAGCCACACTCACACAGCGCGGTGTCTGAGGGTCAGCCACGCCAAGCAGAGCTATTTCAGCATCCCTGGCTCGGTGAATACTGAACCCGCATAAACCAATGAAGAACAGAAAGGCCACAGTAAAGTAGCAATGTTTTTAGGATAGGGAGCAACCACCCCAGATGCTGCCCTTGGCGTCATGCTGTCCCACCAAGTGATCCTGGGCCAAATTCTAACAGAGATACCCTTGCTTTTCCATAATCTGTCAAATGGAGATAGTCTTCACCTATCCTCTGGGGTTTGGTAAAGCTTGTTTAATATTCATAATCATTCAGGCATTCAAATAAAGTGCACCAAAAATGCAAGGTGCTCCTACAGGGTCTCACAAAGACATATTTAAACAAATTTTCTTTCCAGACAAGAAAAACACCGAAAAAGTAAGACTGTTTCCAGAGATACCAGATTTGAGTGGTCAATTCACAAATTCCAAAAAATGAAGATAATATTTACTCATATGTTAAGATGCATCTGACTGATGAAGCTATAGAAGTGAAAAATGTTATTATAAGAAGAAAGGCTTGTAATAGAAAAATGGCATGAGATGCCAGTAGGTATCCTTTCAGAAATGGGAAAGAACAAAGCAAATTATCTCTGAGATGCTCAGATCTCTTGCCACAAAAAGGCAAGCAATTCCAAGAGGCCTATAAAGGGTTTAGACAAAAAGGTGAACTCTAGAATTAATAACAGAATGGTAAACAGGAAGATTAATGGCACCAGAGAAAATGCAGATGGTGAAGCCGAGCCTGCAGGCTCAGCAAGACTCTGAATAGGGAGGGGGGAAAAGGCAAGGTGTAAACAAGGTGACCTTCAAAGCCACAGGAATGCCTGCCAACAGGCCAGCCAGAGGGCATCCCAAGACACAGATGTGCCATCTGGGGTAGGCTGTCTCATGACAACCTGAACAAGATTTGTCTTTTTCAGATTTTGCAGGGAGGCAAAATGTGTAGTGGCAGAAAATATTACCATTCATTCAAAAGAAGCACAATTAAATGCACAGGTTATAAAAGAATGCTATCCATTTTGTAAAGAAAATACAAAAGAATTCCCTGAATATCCCCACTCAGAAAGATCTTGTGCCCACTTGTAAAGCCTGCTCATGTAAGATGAGGGGGAGGATAAACTGGTTTTCACCAAACAAATGTTTTCCTTGAGGGTTTATTCTTTAGGTTTATGGCAAAAAGGAAAAAAAAACCAAAACACAAAACAACACCTCAGCAGCTACTGCAAAGCAGCTCTTTAAACCCATGACGGTATAAATCTCCCCCATCTTGGCATAAGTCTGTTCACTCCAGATGGCACATTTGGGTTGAAAGCAGGTAAAGATTTCTCAGGGAGCTCTCTATGTCCAGTATTTGCTTTTACAGAGCTCCCTTTCTCTGTCTCAGAGCTTAGTTGGTCCCTGTGTGGCTGGGAAATCTCAGTTCTTTGCCTACAGTAAAAAGTGGGAGACAGAAACCTCCTACCACTGTTCTGCAGGGGAGCCTGGCTCTTTCACGCCTGATGCTTAGATCATTGTGATCAACCAGAAAAATTAAAAAGTAAATGCAATCACTCATTTTTTTAAAATACATCAATCAAACAACACAGTGCTATGGGGAACGATGCTATCCTCAATAAGCCTTCTACAAATTAAGCCAAACATGATCTGCTATGATATCCAGAGGCAAGAATTCTAGGGGAAAACAGAATAAGCAAGAACTGTACAGCTCACTGTAGAAAAAAAGCTGACCCTAGCTACAGGAGTCCAGCGGGCAGTGTATTCACACACTTCTTTTCCTTTCAGCCTCACTCAAAGTACGTAAAATCTGAGTATTTCAGGCAAAAACTGTCCCATATGAGTTCAGTGCTGAAACTGGCTAATTCAGTACTAAGTGTACAAGCAGACATATCTGAATGTGTTTTATTCTGATGGGCTGCATACCAATGAAGATATTGTCATGACCTCTGGTTTCACAGTAGGAACCATAGGTGCTGGATGAGGTCAGGTAGCCTGTGCAAAGCCTGCACAGCTCAGCGCTGTTGCATCAAGCAGACTTGACTTAAGCAAGCTTGCAATTGCTGACAGCAGCTGCCATCATGGCTCTGGGCATCAGTACATACCTTTATCCAGGAAGTCCCATCATATGGCTCTGCTGATTGTGTTTTGATTAGAATAGGAATGGAGAGATGAAGTACACAGCTGAAAACGCTAATGTGACAGTGAGGAAGAAATCAGGAAGAACAAGGGAGAAAAACAGCAAGATGGAGGAACACTACTATATTCCTTCTCATCTGCTGCAGCAAACTAGGGCATGCTTCTTGTGAAAACTGCCACAGAAAAGTCTGAAAAATGGAAGCTCTGGGCCTTGAATTATGTCTTTTCAATCTCTCTCCTTTCTCCTCTCTGCTAACAGAGGAACATTGTATACTCCTAGGTCCTGATAATATACATTTTCACACCTTACAAAACACAGTGACAATAGATGATAATGGGGAAGAGGAAGAGAGAGCAATGCAAGGGGAAAACAAAGTGAAATAGAGAATAGTTGCTCTTCTCTCCTTTCCTCCTCCTCAGCTTTCTTTTCCCTTTGTTCATCTAACATTGAGCCAAACTGAGCCAAAAGGAGCTGCCATGCTGGGCTACAAGATTGATGGCTGCAGGCAGACTACACAGTGAAGAGACGGATGACTGGTCATTTCCCGCGATGCACTGAAAAACATCCATCCTTGCAGCCATGCTGAGCCCATTTGTGCTCCTTTTGAAAAGAGAGATAAACACAGGCAGCCAGAGGCACCTGACTGTCCTTCTCCCTCAGAAGGACACAGCTACAGTCCTCTGGGTTCCTTGAGAAGGTCGCTCTGTCCATCCCTGAACATCTGGCTGTGGGATTTGCTAACTCTCTCTCTCCCCCAGCAATCATCCATCTATTAGAGCACAGTGCAGGTTGGAAGAAAACGGTGAAGAGAATGGTGTGACAACCTCATCAATCTACCGCTACACGCTTGGCTATTTAGTTTTCTTTACACTATTCCTAAATGTGAGAGGCGACGGGGGAAAGAGAATTGCTACTGGTATGAAGGAGGGAATTGTGGAAATGGCAATATGGATTGGAGTGAGTCCTTATGACTATTAAAATGTTGTGCATGTACTAAAGCAGTAGGGAACTAATTAAGATTCAGGATTGAAAGGCAAAACAAAAAAGTTGGATGCACTCTTGTTCCATCTGTAGCACTTGCTGAGAGTTCAGATATACTTGGGGCATCCTCTTTAGGAGAGAGAGGTTTGTTGTTTTTTTTATTTTGCCCACTCAGATATTAACAGAAAGCTCCCTGGAAGAATATACTGTAAGTATATTTATAATGCCAGCCCTGGTATAGCAGCTTCAGAGGCACAAAGCACTTAATCCTGAGTCCTTTCTATTTAGTTAATAGTGTCTTTGTTGCTGATACTGTCCTGGTCTACAGCAGGGCTCACAGATACAGCCTCTGTGTTACCAGTTCTCCTGCTGCGCTGCTACCTCACTTAAGCAATAAGCATTACATGGCAGATGTATCCATAGCATCACTTACAAATTAGCATCACTCCAGAAATTCCTGTAACCATGAACCTCACTTTGTCAGAGTAGCACGTATCTGTAACTGTGTCATTCACAGACATTGCACCCAGAAATCATGAGAAGATAAAAGCATTCACCATCCCTCAAAAACACAAAGAAATTAATTGCTTCAAGTGTTTAAATGTAGTTTTAGCACTCTATCTGAGCCAGCTTTGAAAATTCCCATCATGCAATGCTCTTTATTTTAGTCCAGCAAAAAAAAGCATTTTCACTATGGATCTGTAGGACATGCACAGGATATAAATCATGACCATATGTTTTCCTGATACATCAACCCCATACTTGCTGAGGGTAATCACATGCATTCAGAAGGGCATAATTTCCATCAAGAGGAGTAAAGTTTTCATCCTTTCTCCTACATCAAGGACCATAGCTTTAGCTGGTGGAAATTGCTGCTCGCTGTAGTCTTTAATAGGACTGCCTATCTACAACAGTTAAGGTCCTACCACTAAATTACCTGGCTTGTTTAAGGGGAACCATGCTCCAAGTGCACCCTAAGTGAGACCTCTGGTCTAGAAGACATTGCACAGAAAAGCAATTTCTATTCCAATATACATTGCATTAACTCTCCTTCCCCCAAAGAGTTCATTATTAGGAATGGATGCCATGGCAAACATTAATGGTGTCATAATCCTGAAGCATAAACTACCTGTAATAAACTATTAGTCAATCAAATGCAAAATGCAGGGAATATTGAAATGAATCATAATCTAGCAAAAACACAGTTAATGTCTCTCAGGTACAAGATGATTATGAGGCTGTAAAATGTTTACTCCAAAGAATGGGAATGACATACTGAAGACTTCTACCAGGGAAGGTGGTGGGAGGTACAGGGATGTGGGAGGGGAAGCCATCATAGTCCCCATTCTACTTTCAGCAATTCTATAAAGCTTGGCATGTAGGATTTCAAACTGAATGTTATATTGCCATTTATTGCTCATTCTGTTATATTATACACCAGAAAAATAACTCCTATAAATATTATAATATTTCATACTGCAAAACGATTTAATTAGCTATGTGCCAGGAGAAAAATAAAATATAGTAAATGTTTTTTAAAATAATATTTTAATGTAATTATATTTCTTTGCTTATTTTTTTAATACTTTCTTTTATAAAGCAGTGCTTAGATTCTACTATACCATTGACCTAGTAGACCAGTGACTGTAATGGGCTCTATTTTACAGGATGCTGAGTACCAAACCTGAAAGTCTGGTCCAGCCCGGTACTTTACATGTGGATTTAATTTTAAGCATGTGACAAGTCACATTAATTACTAAATGATCACTCATGTTCTTAAAGCCCAAGTGCAGGTGCCTTCCTTTGCTGGGGTTAGACAGCTTGGCATCTTACGAGACTAAGCCCTGGGGACTTGATCCTATAAACCCTTTTTCATGTGATTACCAGGGAACTCCCAGAATTACTCACATGAACACAGAAAATAGATGCAGTGAATTAGATTAAAAATACCCATTTCCTAGAATTTTGTGTCCAGTACTTCCATGTAAACTGCACTTGCGCCTCACAAAAACCCTTTTGACGATGCAGGTTATCCTTTTTCAGGCACTGTTACTGGCTATACCTAAAAAAGTGGCAGTAGGTTTGCCAGCAAAGCTGTTCAGGTTCAGTTTTAGCTGCAAGACTCCTACAGGGCACATGGCCTCCTGTCCGCTCCTCCCCTGTGCTGGGGAGCTGACAAGTTGTGCCTTGGGGGAAACAGATCCGCTGGGTTCCAGCATTTCCCCAGGCACCATCCCCTGGTGCTTTCCCAGCTGTTCTCATAGCCCTTTCTCCTGATAAGTCCTGAGCTTACCTGTACTCCCTTCATTTTCGGTTAAATGTTTATTTCATAAATAAGTAATCCTGATGGTTACTCACAAACATCAATGTTAACTTCATAGTAAGGGGATAAATCCCACAGCATTTTACCTCTCCAGTAGAATAACGTGTCTCCTAGAGACACAGCATTCATAGTCAGGCCTTGGCATCTTAAGAGGCACATGCTTAAAGACCTCTTCCCAAAGATTCATCCTATCAGCCAGATGTAGGTCAAACACACAGTAGCCAAGAAAAGCAAAAGAGCAAAACAATGGGCTGGATCACACAGAAAGGGTGGTGGCACCACAAGTAAGCTCTCTCTCAAGCAGCCCAGGTATTTCAAGCCAATGCCATCTCAGCTGCCTGAGCCCTCTGAGCTTTCCTCACGTCTTGCAGATCGAGCCCCAGGAGATGACCTGCAGTCACACTGTAGAGGCCCCGAGGAGATCAACAGCATTCCTTCCATTTAATGGCCTACTGTAGTGACCGAAACATTTTTCAGAACAGCCTGGCTCCAAAGTCATCATAACTCTATTTTCACAAATTTACTAAATAGAGCTGAGATGACACACCAGTAGAAAAATTACCTCTAAGTGGCTGCATTGTTTCCGAAATCACAACAGCCTTGTGTCTGTGGGACACTGCACATGCAGCCTACGTTGCTATTCTCAGTGATGAGACCCAGAAAACTCAGAAAGATAGATTTAATTGTTTCCAAAATTGCCTTATCTTGTTCAGTTGCTACTGCTGCCTTAGCCTGATGATTAGAGCCAGAGGGGTTTGGCTTCAGTGGGCTTTTGATCAAAACCCAGAGAGGTTCCAAAGCCCAGTAGCTTCTCCATGCATCTCTCTCCTAATTATGCAAACTGGCTCAGCCACACAAGAACCAGGAGTAATCCCAGGTGATTCATACAAGCCATTTTAGCTAAACAACACAGTTCTCCTGGTAAAACTGTGAATATAAAATACATGTAGTGGCCTGTTCCAGATGCCACAAATAAAAGAGAAACTATTTACACAAAGTTAATCCTGTAAATTCCACCAACATGACTGTAGAGTTAAGCAGCAGAAATAATTTTTTTGTTTTCTTGACTGGACTATTTATAGAATATTATTTGCTTTTCCAGAAATCTTTTATTTCCATAACTGCAAAATCATGAAATTCCATTGGGGGGAAAATACACATTTACTCACAGTCACTGAGCTGAATTAGTCTAAGAATTTGCAGCTTTTCATGTGTAACAACACCCAGCAATACTGGTATATGATTCGAAGGAGAAGTTACACAGCACCAGCAGCCAAGACATATGGAAGTCCAGCTCACCAGTGGCCAAAACAAAGCAAGAAGAGTTACACTGTGCAAAACTTGAGATATCTTTCTAGCAATTACATAGCACAGCCAGCATTGCAAAAGCTGGCTCAACAATTCACCTCTGGTGTCTCTTTATTTGTATATATGAGTGTGTAACAAATTACTTGTTTTTCATCACCATCTCAGTACATATAAGCCCAGGTTGTGCAGCAGAGTTGGCACACTTTCATACCAGTTTTGCAAGGCTTCATGTTGATGGCCAAAACTTTTAATGCTGGCACTTAAAAGGCTTGGCAAATGACATGATTTATTCATTCACTCCTTTTTATTTTATTTTAAAGGTCTCACATACCCTTCCCAAACTCTCTGAAAGTATTTATTAAATATCTGTTAGGCACCTCTCTGAGATAGACAAATAAGATCAATGCTTTAGCACCTCCATTTTAGATGCTGAGAAACTGAGAGAAAAAGACATTCCAGGTACTGCATGGTCCTGTGTGGGGCACAGGTGATGCAAGTATGTGATAGTGTGGTACAACTTGAAATGTAGACATGGGCACCTCTACCACAGACTGGCAACAGGACAAAGATATTTCACTGCAGGACTTCGTCATGATTCTGTGTCAGTGAATACATGCAGAAAGGAACAGGTTCTCTGGTATTTTTAGTGCCATGTAAGAAAAGAAAAGCAAACCTTACCTGGCCAGAGATTTGGACCAGCAAAGGACCCTATTGTAGGAAGAATTTAAGGTGGTGGACGAGATGGAACAGATTTTCGTTAAATGTATGTGTAATAGAAAGAAGCTAATTCACAAGGAGGTCCCACACTGATGCATTTTCTCTTGGTGACAGAAAGTCACTTTTTCTAACCCAAGCCATAGTTGGATGTATAAGTGCCGTAGAGCAGCAGCTCTTGCCTGTGGTGCCATGGCCTGCTGTGAAGACAAGATTAGGGGAGAATTGCAGCCTACTGTTTCGATTCAGTAGCACTGATGGATTCATCTGTAAGCTGCAGGCTTAGCTGATGAATAAACACCTACTTAAATTTAGGCTGAAAGCGCAAAAGAAAAGGCCCAGCAGAAATTAGTATTTATTTTAGTATAAGAAAACAGCAAAGAAAAAAACCCAACACCTTCTGGCATCCCTGCTCCCTGATTTGGATTCACACTGTAAAGCTTAATTTTATTTCCAAGTGCTATGGAAATGTGACATACCTAGCTACATGATAGACCAGTCTCAGGACTCTGCATGGCCAGCGTGCAGATGTGCTCAGTAACACATTGAAGGGGAACTGAAAACCATTCACTTTCCCTGTCACAAAAAGTTAAAGGTTTTTTTGTTTTGTTCTGCATGAGGTGGCAAATATAAAGATGGATGAGGATGGGTGAGAATGAGATCTACTCTATGCTCAACCAGAAACGATAGGATCCATGTAGAAACACTCAGTAGAATTCTTTGACACAGATAAGGCAGCTTCTTCAGGTGGGGAGGTTGTCATCAGCTGCACTCTGCAATGCCGAGTTACTTGACCTTTGACCCAATGTTTGCCTGACGCTTGACCCAAACACACAGCTGGGCTGGCGCTTTGGCAGCACCCACCCAAACCAAATCCTGTTCCTAACAAACAATAATTCAAGAACGGACCGCTCCTGCCGCGGAAGAAGATCTGGGAAGCCGCCCCCTGGAGCACCTCGGCCGCCCGCCCCCGCAGCCCCGCGCCCTCCCGCGCCGGGGCTCCCCTGCCCGCCGCGCCCTCTGCCGGCCCCGCCGCGCCACTGCAGCCGAGCGGGAGCCGCGGCTCCGGCAGAGCCGCTTCCAGCCCCAGCCACGGTCACACACCGGGCACGTCCCACCGGGGCCGTGATAAGCGCGGTGGAGGGGGGGGGGGTGTGTCATAAGATCAGTGATATTTTAAAGTACCGAAGAACGTATTATAAATAGACGAGGGAGGGTTTGGGGTTTTTTTAACACAAAGTACTCCAGAATGTAAACTACTTGAATAAAAGGCAGATTTTAAACGACATTTTAATTTCAAGGTTTTGGAGGGCTGGGAGCAAAACTCCTAGAAGTTGCAAACAGGCTGTTAAATTCCATCTTACGTCAGGAATCCAGACCAAGTCATCAGAGAAAGAATCCTGTTCCTGTTAGGTCAGCTCCGCCCCAAACACAGGGTTCATGATTGCAAATGTTAATAAAAGCCATGAACAATTAAAAAAAAATACAATAAGCTCTACACAAAAAGGATCTTTGGTAAATTCACATCTGCAGAAATCTGTCAGAAGTCTGAACAACTGATAGATTCATATAGCCTCCTTCAGCAATATTGTGTCCCATTCATCTGTATGTTACAGACATACGCTTATTTGGCACCAGAACTGTTCTACCAGTTATGATCCTAAGATGGTCTTAGTGGACCTCAAAGAGGAGCCACAGGCAGGTTTGGTAATATACCATGACTGCAACCTTTAATTACAAAGAAGTTTCAATATATATCAAAGATCAGGAAAACTTTTTGTTAAGAAAAGATGTGCCTCTCCTTACAGTGTTCATAGCAAAACAACACTGCTGTCTTGTAGTACAGTACAAGAACTAACGTGTGATTGTGTAGAAAGTGCTGAAATTGAAAGTGAAACTACTCAATATTAATTGGCCTGAGAAAAAATTATAAAAGTAAATTCTCATGAAATTAAGTGTTTTGAATTAGTTTTAGGCTCTAATATCTTTGAATGACACTGAGCAACATGGGAAAGAAAAATAATATGAGACACGGGAGAACTGAGGTCTTTCTATGTTCTTGAGTTCAATTTCCAGCTGTACCACAAACCTCCAGTATAACTGTCATAGATATACATAATAAACAGTATAACTGTTTATTATCTTTGTTGCTCATTTCTCCATTTCGGAATCAAAGTACTTCCTTCACTATATTTTGTATATCTGGATGGTAAGATCTGCTATAGTTTATGACTATAGCAGAGAGCATAAGAAAACTTCACAACAATCCTTGGGATGATGATCTAACATGCTGCTTGAGTCTCTAGATGCTATCATATAAGTGATACTACTGCAAATTCTGTTCTTTGCTTTTTAATGTTATCTTAACTTTCTCTTGGTGAAGTGCCCCATCTTAAAGAGCACAGATCTCCACAGACATGCTAAGCATCTTCTACAAGAGTTGGGGGCACTCTTCACTTCCCAGGAGACACAGAGTACCTTGTACAATCAGTCACAGTCTCTACAAGGTAAATTGAGATGGTTTAAAGAGATAATAGCTTATCTGTAAGGATTCTGTTCATTCATCCACAAGCACACTCACCTAGGTACACCCCATATGCCAGATTAAAAACAGATCAGGCATTGTTCAACTGGATCTAAAAATCTTTTATCAGTACTTGCCTCAAACAATTCTACCATGGTTCATAATAGCAAATGAAAAATACTTTTGTTTACTTTTACCCTTCAACAGCCAATAAAAAAATACATTTCAGTAGCTCAGCTGACCACTAGACTGCCCAGACACAAGTAACAAGATAGACACTAGTGCAGGACACCAGCTCATTCTCAGCACAGCAGTAGCACACACAAACTCTACTCAACACCCTTCAAGTGGGTGGGAAGGCTGCCCGCTATGAAACCTCACTGTTGGCTCTCAGCCCAAAACCAAAGGACAGCAGTAAACTGAGACAAGAGCTTTCCAGTCATATTCCTTACACTCACAGAGCATGTGAAATAAAAGCCCTGTGTGCACGTATGTACGTACCTATATTTAGCCACCTTGTAAAACTGAAGTAGGACACTACCAATTTAAATTCCACCAGAGTTTTTGGGCATACTCATCCTATCTATTCTCATCTGCATAGCTGCAAAGCTTGGGTAATACCTGACTGTCAGCAGGGCTTACTGTAGGTAATACCACTTCCACAATTTTGATAGCTGACCCAGCACCAAAAAACCACTAAGTATATAGGACAAGGATCAATTAAGATTTCAAGGGGCCTTGGGTCTAATCAGAGATCAGTCTTCCATTTCTAACCCTCCTCTTTCCAACTGCTGAGATATTACTGAGGGCCAGAACCCTACTGCTTGCCTTTGCAGTACCTGCAGTTCACAGTGGTGGTAGAGTTAAAAATTCTCCTCCTTCTTCCATTCCACTGGAAGAACAGGCTATCCAGCCCAACCCTCTCTCTCCCCCATTCCCAGACTCACAGACTTCCCACGCGCAAGAGCCCAGCTCTGCTCTTGCTCTTTTACTGGGCAGGGGAACAGCCAACTGAGTGAATGTGGAGGCATGAGCTGCTTACGGCCTTCCCACTGCTCTGTGCTGAAGTGCTGTGCAAATATCACTGCTCAGTTCTGCAGAGAATCAGGTTTGCCCATACTCGGTTGAACAGAAGTCTGTTTGCATGAATATTATGAGAGTATCAACACCTAATGACTTTAGAACTCTGTACCTAGGGAATCACAGTATTAGCAACATGTCAATATATTGCCCATGACCTGGAATATGTTTCAAATCTGTACCAGTATTCATAGGAGTATTGACTGGTATGCTATAATGGCTCATGTAACAGCTCCTATCCATTACAACGATGAGCCCTTGGCTACACTTAAGCCATAATGCTTGGTTCTGAGGATATGAATATAACACTGAAAGATGAAGACCAGGCCATGTGAAAGTAAGTGTCAGGCATACTTAGTGAAATTCATGAAGATCTGGTTGTAATTTTAACTGTATTGTCACTGAAGTTATTATCATAAGTAAGTTTTGGCAATACTTTATTTCTCCCACATATCTGTTGCATATGCCGCTGGATGGGACGGAGGGTGCTTAGATATAGCACTAACGTAAACATTGCTACACTCTTGATCAAACCACTTTACTAGGGCAATCCTTGGACGTAACTCTGAGTAGAGTGGCAGATAAAAATAGACATCTAAAGGCTGCATCAGCAACATCTATTCCAGTGTTCACATCTTTACAAATTTGGCTGTAACTAGTCTTAAAACCAAACACTTCCATTTGAAACCAAATATAAGCAACAGATAAGGACAACAAAAGCACCACGTTCTATTAAGAAGCAGGCATCAACTGATCCCAGGAAAAACATTATGGTGAACCTTGCATTTTACTAAAAAACAGCAGGCTGTTGGAGCATAATTATTTTCTTCATTAGGTTTTGGTATTACCAAATGTGAAACTCTCACTCACTGACTGTTGTCCTGCACTACCTAAACCTGCAAAAGTAGGTTATAACTATAAATGCTATAGCATTACTAAATGATTTATTGTACCCTTAAACTGCTACCAAGACAATAGTTTGATTCTACTTACTGATCAGCTCATGACTAGCTATGACTTACCAAAACAAAAATCCTGTGTATTTCCTGAATTATGTAGGTGTCTTGAACTTTTGGACACAACTTATTGCTATAATAAGCCACTCCAAAAGCTCAGATGCAGTCCAAGCAAGTATTCACACCCCTGCTGCCAACCCCATTGACTGCTGTATTGGCAACTTTTGGAGTTAAGATCCCTTTCTATGCTTGTTACAGTGGCTGTCTTAAGAGAAGCATTTCTACACAGCCAACAAATGTAACACACAATACGACTAAGGTTTAGCCCAAATTTGACATTGTAGAATTGCACTGCCTGCACATGTTATATAACAATTATAAATATATATAAAATACGTAAACAATTTCACAGCCTCCTATATAAAAATCAACTATTTGCATATTAAATGAGCACAAGCACTCTCTAGCTACTGAGAACAGCTCTAACTCACGATTAGGATGCCCAAGCCCTAGGGGAGTGAAACTATGCAACATTTAGATTAGATTTCTTTCAAATGTATTTTACATGTCCTACAGTTGTCTTCTCTGTGCATTTTAAGGGATCTTAGATTTCCACATCTTTGCCCCACACAGTCATCTGATATTTAACCAAGGACTAAAGAGGTCAACATTAGATAGCTTCCTAGGTTCAGCATTAGGTTTTACCACAGTGTTCCCCTCCAAAATGTACAGTATTTCTGCTGTCCATGTTGGAAATAAATTACACTATCTTTCTCCCAAATTTTCAAAAGCTACCCTTAAATGGAGATCAAATGTTTTCCACAGGTTTTATACTTTCAAATCGGAGAAGGGGAAAATCCCACTTTTGGCTAGTGAGTCTATTCTGGATATGCACAGATGGAGTGAAATTATTTTGTGGTGTAACTGATAAGGAAAGTTATTCACTAGATAGAAATTGGTTGGAAAATAGATTTAAATGGCAGAGCAATATAACTCGCCTTATTTGGTTGCCACGGGCAAAGCAACAAAAGTAGCACTCCTGAGATGCAGAGGAGATGTTTATAGCAGGGAAAACAACACAGAGACAGACATGCTGAGGTCTCTTTATCTGATAACTTTGTGGTAATTGCCTTTCATGCCCTGTGGCATGTAGGATGCACTAATTTGGCATTCAGTGAATACAGCAAAGAAATGTAATGCAAACAAAAAAGAGTGAAACTCTGCCCTACTGCTTTACCTTATAAAATTATCAAGCTGCAGCAGTGCTGGCATCATCACAAAGTCTGAGGTAGGCACTTCTATGAGCCAACATCATCCTTTTCCGAGAGTGCAGTCTCATTTTCATCAATGTACATGACTGATTTCATCAGTTCTTTCCAAGCAGCTCTGCTGTGAGGTCTAGTTCTGTTTGCTGACCAAGATTTTGCCCTTGGTTTGAACCCCAGCTGAGTGGTTATAGGGATTTCTTCCACTTGTCCAACTGTCCACTGATGTCTCTTATATTGAAGGTAGGGAGTCTTCAAAAACTATTTCTACCAGAATCAACAGGAATTTTGTCTCTGATTTTAATGGATTTATAATTTGTCTCTGCTGCCCCTTCCTGTTCCTTCACCAACTACTGTGTAGAAGTAAAGTCATCAGTATTGCTGAGCATAGCTCAGTTCCCAGGCACCTTCTTTTGTCAAACAGGTTTTTTTAATATTCTTAATATACATTTGGGGGTTTTCTCCTGTACTTTTTATACTGGCAGTGTGTCACCTCTTAAAAACCACATACAGCTCTGAGTACGTGTTCCCTCTTTCTCATAATGGCTGACCCCAGAGACAGCAAGCCTTTATTACTAACTGCAGGGAAGAATGCACAACACTACACTCTACCTGACACAGCTGTAGCTTCTCAACATCTGCTTTACAGTCAATCATTCAGCATCCAGACTCATCACTTCCCATAGTTTAATTGTGGGAGAAGAATACCAAGGACAAGAAGAATGAAAGAATAATGGACAAAGGTACACATACAGACCTACACAAATACACAAATGTGGCGTACGTTCACTAGTTTCTATTATTTGCTTTTTATAATCTGGCCACATCCCTTCTCCCCAGCCCCATTAAGAAAAATCTTATCAATGTACTCTTACACACACACAGTGGTCTTTTTCACAAAGATTAGGCAGCAGATGCCAGAGTGAGACTTTGTATTAATAATGTGCAGAGGAAATAATTAGTAATACATTGATCCTTTACATCCTTATGAATTGCTAATAGAAGCCAGGATTCACCCCTACAGAAGGTAAATTCAGCTCCCATTGCATTCAATACAAGCTGTACACATTTCTGTAAGAGATGAGTTGCATGCAGAAGGTTTCGTTGTTATTGTGACAGCAAATCAAGAAAGACTCAACAGATGCAATGAGAAATGGTTGGAGAGGTGCAAAGATAAAGTCCAAGGTCTAAATGCCAGGTTTGCATGTATGCCAACTGCTCTGCAGTGCAGGAGAGAAAGGCAAACAAATACTTACCAGGTTTAATTTCCAGCAGCTTCAGCCTTGAATCCTCAGGGGGATGCAAACGCCTCTTTTTGCGCCAGCAACGTGCTGGGTATGTGTACAGCTGACCTGGGGCCAGGCCTGAAGATTAAAGGCAAAAAATTAATCACATTTCAGTTTGTAAACCACAAGCACTGTCTCTAGCATCTTTGTTCTTGCCCTTCCAGCATCTCCTTGTTGGAGGGTTCAATCCTGCAAATCATGAGGCGGAACTACACACTCAAGGCATCCAGTGCTCCTGAGGCTCCTCAGCACCTCTTGGGATCAGGCCTACAGAGAATCTAAGTTTCACTTAGACATTTCACTCAGCTCACTGAAACCAAAGCTGCACATAAATAATTTGTTATTTCTTCAGGGTAAATAGAATTTCAGACTCTCTTGGGTCACAAGGGCGATGCCTCCTCCACGGGCAGAGAAGGCCCCTTGGGAGAGAAAAGATAAAGTTCTGACATGCAAATCTTGAGGCCCTGATGTACAGAGCAACTCAGGAAATTTGTGTCTTCCAAATGGGAGCAAAACAAGATCCAAGAGGTCTGACTACATGGACTCTGTATTTTTGCTTAAATTCTGGATATTTGTTTGAATACCAGTTCTTCATCCTGACTATTAGCTCCTCATGCCAATATCCTGATTGAGCGAGGAGATACAGCAGCAATGTTTACATTATTGCATGCTCCCTTAAATCACATTTGGCATTGCTGGCCTCTGAGCTGCCCTGGCTATCCTGACAGCTACCCTTTAGCCAATGTTTGAGCTATACTTTGCTCTTTTGTATTCAGAACACAGCAGGGCTTCATGAATGCATCACTACTAGGGGCACAGAAGCACACTGACAAGTGCTCCAAAGTGTCCTCAACTGCCCCAGATACTCACAACATACAGAAATGACCAGAAAGACACAGAAAAGTTATAAGAATTAAATTCTTTGCTCTGCTTCCCTTGCCCTCTCTGTCCACCAGTTCTGCTTTGGCTCCTCTGTCCTGTCATTGTCTTGAAGGAGCTACAGTGTGACTGCAATTCCAGACTCATTGTCCTCAGAAAACAAATAAGACTACATAAAGAGAGGACAGGAGTGATGTTACCATATCTGAAAATGTACCAACAATGAACAGCCGGACAGCATCTAGGGGATGCCAGTAAAGCAGAACAGCTCAAGGGCATTAGGATGGCCCAAGAGTTCTCTCATCCCTTCTGAAGCAGCCAGGAGAGTATATCATCTTGGGAACAAAAATGACTCACCAAGCCAAATGCGAATATTGAAAACAACCAATATCCTGTTACTTGGAGGTGGGGAGGAAGACAAAATAAAATAATTCACCTCAAGGGAACGTGCTAATCAAATTCTGCAAGTGAAACCTAAGCTCCTGGTTTTAAATATTTCAGCTGTTGGGAATGCCAGTTCAGATCCCAGCACTTTCCACCAACTTCCAAGGCCTTGGTGCATAAACATAGCATCTACAGCATAATTCCTGGTTGTGGCCAAGTGATGGAGTATTTGCAGAGATCCTGGCTGTTTCAGGGCACAGAATGCTACTGGACTTGGGCTTTTCATGCCCTTCTTTCACTGATGCTCATCAAGCTGGGCATTATGCCTACTCCAAGGACACATTTCAGAACAGGTTGCTTAGGACTGGTGGGAATAAAAATGTGAATAACTAGCACTTCTATAGTGTTTGGACACTCCTCTTCATAACACTTCGCAAACATTAACCACTGCAAACAATTGCCTTAATGATGAGGTGGATTGTGCCTGGCTCTGATTGAGTAATTAAAGAGGTGGAGGCAAGAAGCTTCACCCTTTCATAGCAGATCCTGTTTAAGAACTTGCACACAACATTGAAATGGTGGTTGTTAGACCAAAGCAATAGGACAGAGAATCAGCCCTCCATTGCATGAGTTGCCACAGAGGAGTCATTTGAAAGAAATAAGCACCACAGCTTATGTCCCAGAAAGAAAGGAGCAAAGATGTACTGAAGTTTTGGGGGAGTATCTGTTAATGTAGGTTCAACTGTTGAGCACTCTTATGTGAAAGAGCAGTTCTGGACTGAGCCAGGACAGTGAAAGCCAACTGCACATGCTGAAAGTCTGACTAGAAATAAAGCAGGTATCCTTGAAAGGAGAGAGGTCAGAAAGCCTCTTTCCTAGAGGACCTCCAGGTGGCAGGTAGATCAATAAGAGATGGATGGTCCAACAACCACCTCTGCATCCCTTGAGGTAAGCTCTCTGTTCTACTCACAATACCCCTGTTCATTAATACACTGCCATCCAATTAACTTAATACATGTACCAGACCTTACCTTGATCCAAACCCATCAATGCTACCTTCACTTCTATACCCTGTTCCCCCTCTGTCACTGTGTTGCCTCACATAAAGTGTAGATCTTACACAAAGGAGAGGCAACAAGGAAAGGGTCAGTCCTGAATACTTTGAATCTAGCCCCTTCACAGTCGATCTTACAGTGGATATGGAAATAATGCATATACAGGTCTTACTGTCTTTAGTCCTCGGTGGGTTGTCTCTCCCTCTGGTACCTTATAGGGCAACCAGAGAAGGTTCCAACCATTTGCTTATAGAGGAAATAGCAGAACCTGCAGTGAGTTATGTTGTTTATCTTATTAGTGTAGGAGAGTCATAACTCAAAGTTTGTGTGAAAGGCCAGGCGAGGAGGGGAAAAGGAGGGAGTTATGTGCGATATTGTGTGAAATTAACCCTGAACTGTTTTTCATGAGATGAGTTTTCTGACTCCTTTAACAAAGAGGACAGCAAGAATCCAGGTTAATATGCTGAGGTCCTGACTGTCCTCTGTTTTTCAAGCCTGTATAAGTGAAAAGAGAACCTGGAGCTTTGCCATTTGTCTTTACACAGTTTTTCAGGTTAGGGGTAGTAAATGGTAGTGAGCACAGCACACAAGACAGATACCAGGATGGCTGGCAGAGCCAAAAAAACAGGCATGCTAAAACTGTAGAGGGATGCTTTGACTCACCATAATATTACAAGAAATAGATTATGCAAAGATACCCAAGGGAGCACTAAATGGGCCAATAAAAATCAAGAAAGAGGAAAGCAAATATGGGGAAGGAGGGCTGCTTCATTTCACACTGATTATTCTAATTCAAAATAACAAAAGCATAAGGTTTGGTGACCAATCCAGACACAGGAGGCTTCTTTCACTTGATACTCTCTGTGAAGAATGTTCCACCATTAGTCTCCACTGCAGACCTGCAGGAGAAATGTCACTGGTCCTTTTTTGCAGGGCAAGCTGCCAAACAGTTCACTATCAGAAGTGAGGAAAGAAAGACTTGCAGAGCGAATTTGCTCAAGGTAGTCCACAGAGCTTGTGTCTGAGATAGGCAAAGCATTAAGACTTCTTGGTTCCTGGTGTGATGCTGTAACACTTTTATAATGGTTTCTTCTGCAAGTGCACAGACATCCATGAGACACACACAAGACTTTCCAACTATCTTTGTAGAAGTTGCTGTTGACAAAACATTACTTGTGAATGTAGCAGATGTATACCTGTTTTTATATATACCTCCTGACTGTGTTCAGAAGAATAAAACTAGCAGCACCTTACTCATAACAAGATGCTACAAGAACAGAAATTCCTTGGGTAAATGGATTAGTGAAAAAAAAAAAAAAAAAAAAAAGCTACTTTTGCCAAAGCATAATCTCTTAGGAATGGGGAATTTTCAGCTGAAGCAAAAACTCAACTATGGTTATGAAGCAACCCCACAAAAGAAGGGTGAGTCCAGAAGGTCAGACAACTCCCAGCTTGTAAACCACATTCAGTGGTTCCAGATTACCCCAGCAGTTTTGGTAGCTGAAATATTCTTAGGGTATTTTTAATGCTGTAAAACACCTGTGTCTTCTGCATTTTACTATAGAAAGAGTTTTCTGATAGTAGTGCAAGATAACAATAAATCTACTTTGGATATTTTAGGCATACGAGGAACGCAAGGATCCTTCCCTCAGTATATCATAGGAAAGGGAGAAGGGAAGTTTCAGCTAAGTCTCAGCTAAGCACTCTTCAGAAGCAGCAATTGCTTTCTTAGCTACAGGAGAGTGGGGGAAACATCCTGTGCATTCCTTGCACTTCATCTCCTGTAAACAGGCCAGTGGAAGAGGCTGGAGCAGGCTGCACCTTCCCATAATTTCAGATCTAGAATTTGAGGGGAGGAGGGGGAGTTGAGTATGGTTTACAGGAACTGGCAGGTATTTATGCACATGTACATGTCATGCTTCCAGTGACCATGTACCCTAGCCCCCTTCCTGCCTGGATTCTCTGGTCTTTATTAAAGAAAAAAAAAAAAAGAGTAGTAACCCAGTTTGGTGCTGTCAAAAAATCTGTTCCTTGAGCATATTGTTGCTCAGATACTGAGATATACCCTAGCCAAATTCCCCTGTGGTTCAGAAGGATTTCTGTCAGAGTAACATCTCCAAGTTTTGAGCTGGTGACTGTCCTTTGCCTCTCAAACAAGGATTTCAGATGGATTTACTCTAACAAAGGAAAGACTGACCAAAGTCCACAAAAAAACCAGTGCTCTTTTCCCTTGAGCTTCACTGAGCTTTAGAACAGGCATTAGCCAAAGCTCCTTAAGGAAATACACAACTTCTTTCTGCACCCAAGGGAACTGCAGCTCCAAAACTGATATCCAAGTCCAAAACAGAATCAGGACTTATATGTGTATATATATTTGTATATTTCTAACCGTTGGAACAACGCACATTCCATTAACTGGACTCTTCTATATTTTACCTCGGTTTTTTATCCTTCCCAATGCAGTTCCTTATTTTCAGCATTCATCTGAGAAACTCCCACCTCCACCTTGAAGATAATTCCAGTCCTACTTAGAGCAGAGCATTGTGTCTTCTGCTACAAACTGGGATCGATAGCATTAAAAGACATACATTGATGAGGCCTTAGAAACTACCATGTCACACACTTCTACAGGTAGAGAGAGAATAATTAGCATGAGCTCTCTGCAGTTACTAAAGAAAATCCCCTGCAGGCACAGAGGTTTAGGCAGCTTCTCTTCTGTGTGGCCTGTAGCAGATTTTTGCTACTATTAATTAAACCCCATGAGGGCTCAGCGGCCAGCCCTCGATACATGCGCATGCATACACAGACACAACGCTACCAACCTGGTCCCCTGTGCCTCTTCTCCATCCAGATGTAGCAGTTGTTCTGAGCTACCCCAGTTTGTGAATCCAGGAAGGGAAGACGGACACTTCGCTCGGCACACAGTCGAGAGTTGTAGCTGCGACAATGTTCAATTGCTTCTTTGTAGAACTGGTCCCCAAGTCTGCCAAAAGAGACAGGGCAGTCAGTGAGAATGATTGCGCTGCCCCCTCCAACAAGACTAGGAAAAGGGGACATGAGGTTGATTTAAAAATGGACAAACAGAAAAACTGCCTGAATAGATACAAAGGTTGCAGACACGAGACACTGCTGAAGCAGATCATGCAGAAAGTGTCACCAAAAGATCAGACTCTCAGGAACCAGACACAGATCTTTTCAATAGCAGCATGGCTACTGAATGAGCAAATGATGCAACCACACCAGCCCATGACCCTGGGTCAGGCACATGTACACCATGATGAACTCACTCTATTGTTTTTCTTCCCCCCCATAGTTTGTCCAGCAAATTCAGCAAACCAGTCATTTCAATCCCATGTTACAGCAACTCCTGCAGTATATTTTGAGCAACCAGAAAGCCAGCCAAGTTTAGAAGAACTTCACTCTAGCATTTTTGGCATCAGAGAGCCCATAAGATCAAAGAATGTAGTCCTCTTATTGTGCACTTCTGAGGCATGAAAACACATCCCTTAACAACTAGAGCTATGTCTGCAATGGTCAGACTAGACGTTTTGTCAGAAGCCTTCCAGAGTTTTCCACAGTGAAGCCTGAGGTGCCAAGAGCATCAGGCTACAACAGTGACCAGTAAGATCTAGCGTGGCAAATGCTACTTTCCTCTGGAACCTAGTGGGAGGAACATTTCTAAAGACAGTGTCACTTATTTCATAAAAAACTATTTGTTCAAAAATTCTGTGGAATCTTCATCTTCCCTTGAGAAAAGTTTAAAAACTCCGCCTGCTGGAGATTACCAAAATCTCCCCTTCAAATTTTTCTAAGCAGTGAAAAGCATCAAAGTAAAGCTACCCTGAGGACACAAAGCAGCTGTCATGCTGAAGAACTGCAAAGTAGGTGGGCCACACTGCTGAACCTCATTCTTGATCTATTGTCAAGGTGAAATTTAGTCATGACACAAACAGCTAGGAAAGCTACCCATTAGGGGTAAGTTCATTAGAAAACAGGAGTAGAGTGATATATAGCATAACTTGCTCTGACTCTGATATTCATTAGTGTGCAAAAAGAGTATAGCACACACAGCAAGGGAGCCAAAGGGATGCATGCACAGAGATAGAAAGGGCTCCCTTTCCTGTTCTATTAGTTGTTTTCCCCACTACCCTCTTTTGTAGGCACAACTGGCATTTTAAAACTTTGCACACCTCTGAATGTTAAATCAGTTCAAACTGCTCAGTTTTACCATTTGTACCTTTTTTGTGACTCACATCTTTTAAGGCACTCCTCAGTTGCACCTTACTACTTCCATGGGAATCAAACGCTTTTCTTCTGGCCCGTACTGGCCCCATATCCTCTCGCTGGCAGGGGCCAAACACAGAGGCTCAGGAAGAGCACAGATACAGCAAATACCAAGGAAGGCACCTCTTTAGCTCCCTCTTCTCACTTCCGATGATCAAAACTTAGTCTCCGCAAGTCTCAGGCCACCCAGTGATGGGAAGATTATGTTTAATAGACCTTGATGAATCTTCCTTCCATTAACTTATCCAACAAACTCTTCAACCCACTGATCTTTTTCATACCTAAAACATTGTGGAGCAAAGAGTTCCACAGGTGAAATACAACTCATGTTAAAAAAAAAGCATTTCCTTATGCTTGTTTTAAATCATATCTCAATGTCATTGTAATTGTATTTACAATTACAAGTCTAAGTCTCTCACAAAGCTTTCACCAGGTCATTTTGCTAATGACCAGAGGGTAGCCAGAACACTAAGTCTGTGGATGTGGAATGAGTACCTTAGGTAGATGCTGGAGCCCACCAGCTTCCTGATGCCCTTTGCCACTCTGACTTCAGCCACCACATTTCACAGTGTCCCCAAGGGAGAAAAGGGGAAAGCTCCTCACAAGCAGAAAATTCACACAGAACTCAGTACATCCTTTGGCTACAGAGACTTTCTAAGGGTTTTTCAGTGGTTTTGTACAGCAGTGGATGTCTGTGCGAATGTGATGCCTCTCAGCCCTGTACTCCCCTGCTGACCACCAACTCCCAGGCAGATGCTGGTGCGGGGATCTTTGCAGGGCAGCTGAAGGAGAGAGCTCTCTGGACTGTGCAAGCAAGTGGAGGGTACAGCTGTGGGCAGAGCGTGTATGGCAGGATCCCTCTGGACATCGAATCCCCTGCAATGACCTCAAACGCCCTTTTCCATAAAAAGGCAGGGGGGAAGGGAAGGGGAACAAGGGAGAAAGGAAGAGATAAGCTGCACTACTATACAAAGAATGTGGCTAGGAAGAAATGAAAGCTTATTAAAAGCTGTAATTAAAGTTGTACACTTGTGTAATCAAAGTCAGTAACAAGGAGACTCCAGTTGATCAAAGATTAACAGCTCTTTCCACAAACACTTGAGCTAGTGCAGAGCTATGTCAAATTCCTCCAATATTAAGACAGGGATGCTCACTAACTCCACAGAGTTTACTGGAAGAAAGAGCACAGCTGTGTGACAACAAACTGCCATAACTGCATAGGTTTTCCTTATGCCAAAAATCACCTCAGTCATCAGAATATGCACACCACAAAGCACTCATATTAACAGTACATCTCAGCAACCCAGATATAGGATCTGACGGGAGATTATTTCAGTTTCTGCCTTCTTTTAAGACTGAAAATAACTATAAATCTTAGAATGTTAAATATTTGGCTTTAAATCACACTATCAACTACAATGTAAGATTAAATTTCAGATTTTTTTAAGAGGGAGAAAAGACATTTTGAGATCCTCATGACAAAGAAGCAACTAAGCTATTAGGTCAAAATCATTCTTGGCAAAATCTCTTGTAGTCTAGTTGTTTCATTACATTTATTTTAAAGATTTTAAATATGTATTTTATGCCTTATAGAAAAAAAATCATTTAGGAGAAGCATTTAGTCACCTCCATACTTTAAAAAAGCTTGCCTTGGCTCCATTACAGCAAGCATGATCAAAAAAATGCAGTCCCCTAAGTGTTTGCTGGAAAGTTATTCAGACACTGAGACCTTAAGGAATTGCTCTGACTTCAATTATAAATTTTTTTTTAAAGTGACAAATAATCAAATATAGGAAAGTAAAGAAACAGTATTTCCTTATGACACTCATATCTCAGTGGTAAACAGCTTCCCTGCAATTACTTTTGTGTGGCTGGTTGTTTTGTTTTACCATTAGTATTTACTGGAGGGATTCTGACTTGTTCGAAATTTCAGTTAGTTTTTTTTTAAGGAACTTTCTTTGTTTTCAGTGCTACATATCTAAACAGAGCATATTTTATCTTATGCAAGCAATACAGAAAATACTATTAGAATCAGGGCAAAAAAAGAAAAGTACGGTCCTATTGTGTTCATCACTGTGGAATCAGAGAGGTGGGACAAATCCCAGTCCCCTCCTAGTAGGTTTACAATGGAGCTGGAGAACAGACAAGGGTGGGAATAAGACTGAGAGCACACAAGCTCAAATGAAACTCAAACAGATCAGTTGAGTTTGAGCAAGTGAGGTACAAGAGGAGAAAAAAAAGAATGGACAATATTAATAGTAAAAAGTGTATCGTATGTCAGAAAAATATTAACTATCCGATGCTACATGCTTCATAGTTTTCTCAAACTGTGTTTCTATGGCAGGCTTACAGTTTATCTCCTGAAAAATTATGGGTAAAAACTATGGGGAATTTCTGCATTATTTTTATGAAAAGTATGTATGAGTCAGTGCTGTGCTGTGACTGACTGCAGGGGTCAATTCTTCCCTTTGGACATGGGAGTGAAAGGTCACAAAGACTTGTCTAGATTGATATTAATGACACAAAATCATTAGCATATGTGCAGATTTCAAAGATGCTGGGGGAAAAAACCCAAGGAGGAGACATGAACAACTGCTGGTAAAGGAAGGCAAATCATACTGAAGGCAGCACAACTGGAAATACAGATTACAGTTGTCAGCACACTGCAAAAAGCAAAGAGCACTTCAGTGCAGAGCCACAGGTGAAATCCCAGATGTTTGGAACAGGCGTGCCAGCGACACTGCTGGCATACACGCAAGGTTTGGACTTACATTCCAGCCCACAGACACTAAAATAACCCCATTCTGGCTGACTAATAAAAGCTCCCTGACTTGGAAAAGACAACCTATGGTTTTACAAACCTCTGCAAAGCTACATAGGAGGAGTAAATATTTAGTAAGAGTTAGGGGCTCTTTATTGGTGAAAAAAGGTAGGACTGAAACTAAACAGCAGGCTCAGAGCAGTGGAAGCTCAGTGTGAATGGGGAGATGAGCACTCTGAAAGCACCACCAGCCCTGTAGGTGCTGGGACAGTGATGTGAGGCTGGTGGAAATCTTTGCAGCCCTGCAGGTAGTCATTGGCATGACAGTAAGCACCAGCATGGAAGATTGGACCTGTGACTTTCTGAGGTCACTGTCCTTTTAAGTGTGAAGAAACTGAAGTTTTCTATCGTGGAATCAGGTCAGGTAATAGTGAGGTCAGTGAAGAACAACTCTTTCCTTCTCTCAACCTTTGCCTGCCTGCTCTAACCAGATAATAAGATTTCTGAGCAGACTCCAACTTACTACTTTTCTATACAGTACCTAGCGCCATGACTCCTCTGTCTAAGCATGCAAAAAATGAAGAAAAAAAAAAAAAAGAACCTGCCTAGTTTATGATGTTCATTTCTGTGCTGACAAGGGATCCTGATGGGCCCCTGAAAGAAGTAGAGCAGCTCTCCACCACTACTTCCCAGCCCATCCTGCAAACTCACAGATATTTGAGTGCACTACACCTTTTACAAAAGCTACAAAATGGGCAGAATCTAGCACAAGCCCTTCTGCAGTGCCTAACACATTTCAGGTTAGGATCCAGAAAAGGTGAGCACTCACTGAAGACATATAACCAGCCAAGCTCAGCCATGATTACAGGTCCACATCACTCTGGGAAAACTTACATAACAAAGAACCAGTTCTCCTTAGATGCAGCTCTTAAATTTCCACCAGATCCTCTGAATTTGAATCCATATTTTCTCCAGTTCCTGAGACCAGGCCTCTTTCTAGTCATTTCCCTCTAAAACCTTCTCACTACATGACTAGGCAAGTAAAAAGCTGATAGCACAGAAAGAAATGACTAGTCATATAACAGAAAGTAACAGACTTTTCCTTTTGTTTGCAATGGTCCCCAGCATTCATCAAAAATGTGAAACTTGTTTTCCTTAAGACCCATGGAGTTTTTGTTTACTGTATGTTTAGACTCTAATCTTATATTTTAGATAATTTGACACTATGAGGAACAGTGAGGACAACTGAAAAAGACATCTTAAATCAGAATTTGTTCTTCAGCATCACTGCCATCCAGTTTCAAACTGGACAAGATCTGAGAAGTGGTGTGAAAGAAATGACGCATTGTAGCTTCAGAAAATATTTTTCAAACTCCTTTTGGAGGCATTCATGAACGAGTCTGAAAATGAAGCATCAGTGGGGTCTCAGGCCTTCTCACAAAGTTGAACAGAAACTAAGAAACCATGCAGGTGCTACCTGAGCTATCAGCTGCCTGCGACACTGCAGACCAGCTTGGCCAACTCTGTCTTGGCAAGTGTTGAGAGAACTGCACTGAGCTGGCTAAACTCACTCCTTTCTGGTAGGTCCCAGGAGGCCCCTGACAGGCGTCTCCCCCTTCTCTCCATGAGCCATGACATGAAGAATGCCACGGGCTCAATTCTTCAACCATTTCTATTTAATATCTATGCAAAACCTCTAGGAAATATGATAAAGTATACAGGCAGCAATGCCAGCCACTACATTGATGAGACAAAGCTTTATGTGTCCTTTTCCCACTCATGCCCACAGTACTCTCCCAAATCTCTCTGTGTTGAAAGCAAGGGCAGCATGCCTGGCAAAGGCTGAAGTAAGAAGAGACCAGAGTGAGGCTGGCTGGAAGTAGGAAACATTACATGCACTAATGTTGTTAATGATCCAAAGACAGACATTAATGTGGGAAATCAAATAGACGCAATCAGCAAAAGGCCCTTCCTCTCCAGTCAACATAATTCTCTTCTCAAGCTGTGGCCTAGCCATGCTCATGTGTGTTTCTCCAATCTGGGCTGGCCTACTCTCACTCTCTACCTTAGCCTAGATAAGCAACGAAGACAGAGCAAGTTGCAAAACTGTTGTACTCGCTCTATCACAACACAAGCCAAAGAAGTCCATAGCCCCCCACCTTTCCTCATGCCTTTTCCTCATAGACTCTGAAACACCATTGACTTTCATGAACGGCACAGTGAACTAAGTTCAAGCTTTCACGCTACTTGAACATATGCTTCTCCTTTCTAGACCCAGATGCAACTGGAAACCTGTGCTTAACAGAGCCCAGTATCACCAGAATCTTGCAGCATCTTTGGACAGCAAACCCCCAGCTCCAGAGTATCGTCCCAGAAGAGATAAAGCATTCTGCTCTGCTCCTCCTCACATTACATTGCAAGATGCTAACACAACATTCATCAAAAGATCCAAGCAAAAGAAAATGACACATTCAAGAGTGTCAGACCACTATTAAGCATTAAACAGCAAAGGCCTGGCTGGGCGCCTCCTTTGGCTGTACTCTCCGGAATTTCTAGTCTTTAAGCAGTTCCTAAATGCTACAAGCATGCACCCTTTGCAACTGCAGAAAGGTAGGACATAGAGACTCAAGAGAAATACAGAATGGCTTTCCTGATGTTAAGTGAAGTGTAACAAATTGTTCAAAATCCTACCACAAACTCCAATGGCAAGCCAGAAAGTCCAGGAATGTGCAGATTCAGTTTTCTCATAGTGGTCAGTTGCATCTGTCCCTGCACAACATTTTCTAATGATGTAAGGGGTGTGAGCATAAGCAAAGGCAAAACAGGATTTCCAGATGTGCTACAGAATGACTCAAACTTTCTGGGCTTTCAGTTTTTTAACATAAACTTGGCAGCTTTCTAAAGTCCCACAAACACATGCCTATCCTAGACTCTCTAAGAGCCAGCTTGAGGCAGCTATTTCATTTCTATACATATTGAATAATTTCAACTGATGGACAACAAGCCTGGGAGTCAGAATAAAAAATGGCTAGCAGGACTGTTTCAGTAGTAGGTAGACTACACAAATCTGAACGTAAAGTAGTACACAGATGCAAGCAGAGACAGTGTTACCGGAGCAGCAGTGATCAGAGGGTAAATGGAAGAAAAGGCTTGCCAGGAGAGCTAATGCCTTTCATTGGAAGAACTCATACAGGCAAGTCAAAATAGACAAACTTCAAGCATTTGTTCAAAGTACTGTGGTAGGTGCATAAACTGCATGCAATGCAAGAGATTAGAAGCCATCAGAGAGCTGATGACAAGTTCCTGAATCAGCACTGGCACAGCTCAGACATTACAGCAGTCAAGAAGGTGACCTGAGCCATGAGTCTAGGTTGAATCCCAGATCAGTATAAAAGCAATGTGATGTTTTTCAGCACCCTCCTCCAAGCACCCAGCATTAGCCCATCCCTTATACAAAAGGGCAAAGGAATCCCCTTTGGCCAGATATTTATCAGCAGATTTCACTTGGTGGGTTGGAAATCCCTGCTGGGTATTTGTGTCCAGAATTGACACTGCTTGAATCATGGTGTGATGCTGATTCATAGCAGAGAACACAGCCTCATAGAGTGAGCTACATTCACTACTCTGAAAACAGACTTCGGCTGTAATTTAATCCAGTGTGAAACTACAGGTTTCTCATGCAAAAAGTCTGTCTTTGAAGAAAAATTACAAAAGGTAGGCTTAACTTAAAATCTGAAAAAAATCAATCTGATTAGCCCATCCTCACAGGTATTGTAGAAGTATAAAAGCTCTGCCGGCCTTTCCATTTAAAGAAGAGAAACAGCAGCACAAGTTAATACTGCCAAGAAGAGTGTGGTACATGATGGTACTTTGTCAACAAAAATCTAGCTTTCAGGATCAAGATCTGCTGCCATTTTGTGCAGGAAGAAGGACCAGAGCTGGAGGTGCTCCTCTTCCTGCAGCTGTGCATGGCCCCGGTCAAGGTCTGCAGCAACATTCCCAGCTCTCAAAGCCAAAAGAGTAGGATCACAGTGCCCATCTCATTCAGCTGTTAACATGCAGAGTTGTTGGCTAGATACAACAGGTACAAGATGATGTGTGCTTATGAAATTGGGTATTTCAGAAGATTAAGTTATTGGCCCCATTTAAATATACTGGACTATGAACAATCATACTATGGCGCATGTGGCAATTTGTCCACATCTCCTCTTACTTCTCTTTCATTCCCATTGTGAGGTATCAGCAGCAGTTTCCATGCCATACACCAGGCTACCTAAGGTGTTTCCAGGGACGGGCATTGCATATAATCTCTATTAGACTCAGCGCAGTGACCAATTAGGTTAATCTCAGAGGCAGATTCCTTGGGGATATCTCAGAGCATCTATCCTTTCCCAGGCCAGGGTTTCTGTTTTAAAGAGATGCAGCTGCATCCAATTAAATGAACAACAGGTGTGAAAGGTAATAACCCGGAGGTTTTTTGTATCTGAAGACAGCAGTCAAAATTCAGCTTGGTCCTAACCTCCCCCAAAAGGTCAGAAATTCTCTCCAATTACTAAAGGAATGAACTAATGAAAACTTCAGCAACAGTATTAGATTGGACGTGACAACATCCAAGGGATTTTTTATATATATTTTTAAAGAAGCAACTCAAGCTGCTAGGGCTTGGGGTCACCAGAATTCTGTTTGGCTTAGTGCAACCATAGTCTTCTTAGGGGCCAGATGTAGTCAAAGACAAAGTCTATCCATTCAGCTCCCACGGTTCTGATTTCCCACAGTGGACCTATCTTTTGCATTCCTAGTAAAAACCATAATCTATCACCCAAGCACCAGGAAGACAGCAAACCAGAGTTCTACAAATTACTCCGCCATGACTTCCTTTGTAGCTTTAACAGTTCCCCTGCAGAACACGGGAAGACCCTACATTTACTCACTAATAAATTGTGTGCATTACTTCAAGCACTGTCTGTACTAAAAAGATGCTCAGATCATGAACAGAAATCCTCTCCTGGCTCTAGCTGTGCTAGCTAAAAATATCACCCATTCCCCTCCTACCCTGCTGCTTTTCACTGCTTGTCTCCTACAGCTTACTGCTCCCACACCTCCTGCCAGTAGCAATACTTGCGTGAGTGCTCCCTGATTCAGTTCAGGCAAGGCCATTTGATCTGTTTGAGCAAACCCAGATGACATTGCCTGGAGGAGTTGACAGCGAGCTCACAAAACCCCTTCTGCCACCAGAGGTAGTCTCCAGCAGTACAACCAGCTTGGGTTAGTCTTCAAATAGCACACTTGTTTGTTTGCAATGGGGCAAAGTCTGTTCACACCATCAGTGGTGACAGCTAGGTCACTCAGTCAGCACAGCCTTTCTGGGAGACACAGTGTATGCAAATGGAAGGAGTTTTTCCCTACCACCACTTTTATATCATTCACCCAAATCACATCAGCTAAGCTGACGAGAGCATTCCTTTTCATGTGTCTCTAAGCATCTCATCTTTCATGAAGCCATGTATCTCCATCAGAGCTCAACAGGCAGCAAGATGCCAGGAAAGACCACAGAGGTTTTGCATGCTTTAAGCCATGTCAGAGTCACAACAGTCCAAGCTCTACAGCACAGTCCTGGTCTGAATGACCTTTGTTAGCCAGCCCTCTTGGAAGTTCTCAGGCTGGGATTTCCCCTGCACCTTGTGCAGTTACATAGTAGAAAAATATACAGTGTCATTCAATCCAGATGGCACAATTTAAAGGAGATTAAAATAAACATGCAAGTAGAAAAGTAGTACAAATGTTCTTAAATGGTAGGCAAGCTTCCCCACCACACCAAATTGTAATTGCATTAAAATTTTAGGTACTTCCTGTCCTTTGACTAGAAAGAGTTAGTGAGCTCACATTTTTCTGCTGACTTTTCTCTTTTGTAGGAACCTGGTTTCTCCTGCTGCAAAGGAAATCCCGCTACAGGAAGCAATCCATTTTGCTCAGGTGAAAATGATTACACAAGTAGCAAAGTAGAGATTTATATAGATCTAACATAAAACCACATAATTATTAGAGTTTACTTTGCCTCTGAGGTCAGCTTTGGAAAAAAAATCAGCTAGAGCCAATACTTTAAAGATAAAGTTACTAATCTTGAATGGGTAGTACTTTCCTCAGTCACAATACATATAACAAACAGAATACACATGTAAGAAAACGCAAAAATTTACTCTACCCAGTCAGTAATTATCAACCCCAGAAAACACAACAGGAAAACATATTTTCTGTTCTTTACAAAGTCATCTCAAGCCTAGATAAATAAGATTGTGTTTCTTTGAGTTATTACTTCTCTTGAATACATAGGAACAATCATTCTGTTACTTGTATAAATCTACTGACCTCAGCAGATGTACAGCAGGGACATACTTGACTCACACCACATAGGGGAATTCCCAAGAGGACTGTGAGTTAGATTTCCTTTTCTCACCTCCTTCCTCCAGCTCTACCCACAAATGGAAGTAGGGCAGATTATGGGCATTCCTCTGCTGAGGCAATGTTATCAATCCTCAAAAAAGGAACAATAAGAGTTAGAAGAGGTGAAACAGATGCATCCAACACATCATTTCACAGGTTCCTCAGCATAAAGAGTGCCCTGTATTGAGATCAAACTGGAACTAACTTGAAGGTCTAGGCACAGGATCTTCTGCAACTGGAACACATCCCATGGGAACAGAGCAAACTCTCATTGCAAATATTCACATTTAACTCTGAGGAGTGATGTTTCAAACACCTGTGCCCTTGTTTCTGTAGTTACTTACAAAGCACATAAGAGGAACTCCTTAATAAAGTCAAGAAAAAATGCTTGCCAAAACTTGCTTTCAGAAACTCAAATATCTGATGGTTGTTCCCCTACATATTGACTTTCCTTGCACCTGTTTTTCTTCTGGCTTGCTTCCTGTTCACAGCACCACCTTAATTCAAGTATCAGATTGAGGTGGCTATTACTGTAGAACAGTTAAAGGAAACAGAAAAGCCTTGTAATTCACTTAACAATTAGCAAAGTTTACAAAAGTGTGTTGCTGCAATTATCTCTGCAAAATAAAGATCCTTTCTTCTGCTCAAGCAGCTTATTCTTTTGGCAAGTTTCACTATTCTGAAAGACTCCAGTTGTTTAATGCATACCCCCATCATGTTAGGGCAGACTTTGGATGTATCTTTAGCCCTATGTGTTCACTGAGGTCTTCAAATACTCATGATGAAACCCCGCCTGTGACCAAGCATCAGGTCCCAGTTCAGCACAGCACATTATTGAGTGTGCAGGTCTCCTTCAATTCAAAATTAGGCAGATATCTGAATGTCTTGCTGAACAGAGATGGCAGCTGAACAGACAGACCATGCTTCAGTGCACTTTTAGAATGAGGTCTCAGAAGCAGGTACACATGGGCAAGGCTGTTCAGGTCAGTTTATCATGTTTTCCCAGCTGGAACTAGCCAGAGCTAACACATTGCTTCCATTTTCTTTCTGGGATGTAATACACTGCAGTAGTTAAAGCTACAGGTCACAAAAGTGTAATCTAGGGATCAGGAGACAGTCATTAATCAATCAACTGGTCAAAATAGGAGCTGGGTAGATATCATTATCTCTGTATTACAGATGAGACACAGAGAGTTTGCATAACGAAGCCATAAAGGAAGAGAAGTCACTTTTCTTATTTCCCAGTTTTGCTCCATCTTTTCTTCTGAAATCTGTTTTCTCACTCTGCAAGACTTCCTTCCCCAACTGCCATCTAGCAATTTTCTTGATTCAGAGACAAAGCTCCATGTCATTCTGAAAGCTCGTTGAACTTCTTCTATAGAAAAATCAGTTAAAGAAATACAAGAGTAACCTTTTTTCTTTTCATATATCCTGTAAAAGCTACCTGAACACTGCAGTGGCAGTGACAATGACAATGACAAGCACAGACAACGACTAAACAAGAATTTGGACCTGGAACTAAACTGCATACTGAATCTCCACTTGTCTGCACTCTAATTAGTACAGAATGGAGACAACTATCACAGTGGTCTATAAACAGGATGAGAAAAAGATTGACAAGTAACTGAAGGAAAAGAACTGAGGGAGTCAACTGTCAGAGCAAGGAGAGGTTGCAGAAAAAGAGAGAGAGAGGTTAGCCCATTGCCCTGGAGTAATGGCTAGCCTTTAACACATGGCCTCTGCTCCTGTCACTATTTCTTCTTGGACAGGTTATCTCAGGAATTTATGCTTTCCAATAATTACCTTTCAGAGGGCTCTCACTTATCTTGCAAGAGGAATCCAACAGTAACCTGACCTGCATTGCTCATGCAATCACCATCCACCCCCTCTAACCTTTCATCCCATCTCTCAAAGCAAAAGCAAGCAGTTCTTCCCAGACTTCCATTGCTGCATCAGCAGCAGTTGATAAAACTGGTTGGTGAATTTGATAAAAGTAAGAGTTTTAATGCTTAATGTTACACAAGCATGGATGAGTTTGCAGGCAAAAGCAGTAAAATATTACTAGCAGGTTAAAATATCTCCTGTAGGAATGTTATATTATCCAGAACTGAAAATGAACAGTGGTCTTGCACCACCATAAGAAGCATTTCCACCTGAGAGCAAGTTTTATTATTTTACTGCAGCAGATCTCAGAGCCAGTCAGCATTGGCTTTAATAAATTTTGGGTGTTGCAGGACCCTCTAATTAAACTCTCTTCCTGTTACTGTCCCAATCTACCTTTCTTCCACTATGTGAATTGCTTTTCTCCTCGAAACATCAGTGCCAAATGGAAGCTTTTGCTTTTGGCATTCTCTCCAAAGCCATTTCAGATGAATTTGTCCATCTTTGCTAAAGTATATGTCATTACACTCAGTGTAATTATACTCCCATTCATGCTCTGATCAAGGCCCTCTCAGGTTGGTTTTTTGTGTAAGAGACTCCATTACATCCAATACAAGCTGATGGGCACCAATTTATTCCCATTACCACAGCTGGGACAAGGAGAAGGATTCTTATTTTCTATTCTGGATGTAATGAGACATCTCTTCAGTCAGTCAGTAGTGATAAGGAAATACTTTATTATCAAGTCCTGAGAAAATATCAGTTCTTGACACAAGGAATAAAAAGTCATATAACATTTAACATGGGACCCTGTCATCAGTCCAAAACATATGGTCAGGGCACATGAACCATCAAATCTCTGTTCCAGCATGGATTTCTCTCAAACGGGCTTAGAGCCCCTTCGGATAGATACCCTGAGGAGTCTCTATTTCTTTTTCCTACACTGGCTTCACAACTAACTTCAGCCTGGGAGAATGTCCATGCATCACTCTGACTGCATTATTTTAAAGGAGTCACATATTGCATTCAGACCCGTGAGAACTTTGGACAAATGCACACACTCTCACAGGCATTCCCATGCTCCCATCTGAACAGGATGGCACCACAAGAAAGAGTTTGATGTGGGGATAGCATGAGAGAGGAGGGCAAGAGAAAGCTGCTCTTCCTTCATTAAACTTCAATAGGTGTCTAGGCCCAGCAATGCTGCACTACAGTTTGGATTTATGTTCCCCAATTAAAACAATTCACAGTATAAAGTTTTCTCTTTCTGTTTTGAAGGGGGAGGAAGAGGAGAAAAACCACATTCCAAGCATTTGGCACAACAAACTTCCCCAGCTATCCTCTGGGAACAAAAAGGGAGGGGGAAAAAGGCTTGTCACCACACAATTTAAAATAACCCGTCTTTGCTGGCTCCACTCTGTCTCAGGGGTAGATCCAAGTCTTAGCCCCCACCCATTAGGGCTGCAGGCCCAAAACACTTGACATTCATCAGGAGAAGCGAAACAGCTACAAGGCAATGGAAGGGAAAAGGGAAGAGTCCCTCCATAGGCGGGAGTTGAGAAGGGAAGAAAATTAAAGGATCTGCAAAAAGGTCACATTTTAAGGAGGGTACAGAAGTCTTCTGCTTCCAAGTACCATCATACACAGATGAATCATCTTGGTGTAGTTGCTACTCAGCATAGAGCAGGCAGGTAAATGCCTCCTCTGTCCTCTGGAGGGGACAGGTCTCCATTGTGATTAGCTTAGGAACTGTGATTATTTGACAGTGGCACTGTTGGCTCTATCACGTGCGCAACAGAACGATGATCTCCTTCCTCTCCAAACTGTCCCCTCTGCTCCCCAAAGAGAACCACAAGCCACATGCATCAAATGCTAAAAAATCTCATCTTTGGTGAAAGCTACAAAAGAAAAGCCCTTCAGATATTCTTTGGAGTTTTTGTGGAATATACACTAGACAGTTACACACTAAATCTTTCTCAGCATAAAGAGAAAAACTAGGACACAGCACCATGTCACTCAGTGAAACACAGGCCATTTTTTTTCAGAAGATGGAAAACAATTTAATGTATTACATAGCTCAACAATGCTCAACTTTAGTTCCTTGAAACATCACATGTGAGTTCTGGAGGAATCTGTAAGTTTAATCAGAGCCTTTCTGCTCAGCAAACAAGAAGGCTTAGCCAATAGTTAAAAGAACTAGAGATTGGTCTTTAATCTTTGATGTAGTCAAAGAGAGAAGCAAAAAGATGGAGAGATGGAAAGCAACTCCTCTCACCAGCAGTCAGGAAGAAAACACAATTGCAGAGTTCTACAAACTAATCATGGTGTGATGATCTCACACTTCACTAAAGCATCTTCTCACAGCTTACCATCAATATGCAACAATGATGACAATGCTTCAAAAACAGCATATCACAGCACAGAATCTGGTTACCACACCATGGTGATTATGTCCCTCCCTCTCAGTCCATTCAAGAACCAAACTTCTCAGGTTTGACTATCACTGCTCTATAGTGTTGCCTGTACACAGATTGCATGTATTTACAAATGAATCACTGCCACATGGATTCTTGGTATTAAGGCTTCCATGAATGACTTTGAATACTTTACTTTGGAGGATCTATAGGAACTCACATGTGGTTTTTGAATACAAAGAATACCTGGTGTTTATTTGGCATTTTAGATGTTCAGATACGGCCCCTTCCAGGTCGTTCTTTTTGTGGGGGTAGTGGAGAGCTGGGGGATCTCTTATCTTGATTTTCATGTGACTTCTTGCCAGAAAGAAGTTCAATTATAAGAAAATTATACATTTATATATTCATGGCTCTCTTATACCCCTTCTTCTGGTCTAGCAAGCCAGAAGACTGAAGGAAGATGGGGAAGTACAAGTACAGAGCATGCTAAAGGAAAATGAACCATCAGTATAAAGCCAGCTGATAAACAGCTGCAGCTGTGTCTTCAGCCAGCATCATCTTAGATGAAATTATGTCTGTTCCTACTAAGTAGCTCCTACTCCATTTTATCCTTCATAAGTTTGTCCATCAGCTGATGAGGTTTCCAGTTTTGTGTGGTGCATCCAAAAGTGGGGAAACAGCTGGAAACTGCTGCAGCATCTGGCAAGCATCTGTGGCAAAAATTCCTAGAGGATTTTGACGTGATAGCCAGTATGGCTGTAATTTACTATAGGCTGACAGGGTTTTGAGATTGTTTTTAATATCCCAAATCTGACACTTTTCGGAATCTTTATGCTGCATGCTTCTGCTTAGGTTTGTTTGCTTCTCTGTTTTTTATTAATTCTACCTATATAAAAGAGAAAATCTTGATAAAATACTAGAGAAGAATCCCAGAACACATGATTCTGCAGAAAGAAGAGGGCCAAGTCCTAACAATATCTGCTTTTTAGAGAGTTATTAGTGTTCAAAAAATGGTGGTGAAAATATAGTTTGTTTCTGCAATTATCTGCTTCCTTCAGGGTTGTATGTTCTATGGTCACTTGAGGAACATGTTTATATTATGTCCTGAAGGATCAAACTGGCTACTGCAATAATATCTTTCCATGTGATTCCAACTGTCAGTACATTTGAGTAGAAGAACAGTACAAAAATTAAAAAAAAGGTGAAAGCAGAAAAAATACTACTTGCTTTTGTAAAACATTTAATATCATAGCAGCAGGTAAATTATGACAAATTACAATTTAACTTCAGTCTGGATTTATGGCCTGAATCTGAACTTTAGAAACATCATTTCTCCGTGCCATCGTACACTTGGCGGTCATTAAAGCTTGCACAGACTGAGCACTCTGTTTCTGTTTCTCCTAGATTTACACACACTTTGCTAAGGTAAAAAGACACACAAGATGGAAGAAGAATGAGGCCACAGCTTCAGTGTTGATATTTGCTTATGTAATGAGGGATTTGTTCAAAGACCACTTGGTTGAAAAGACAGGTATCAATCCAAATCAGTCCAGTGGGGAAACTTTTAATCATAGCTCCCACTGAACAAAACAGCAATACCATTGGGAATGACAAATTTGAATAAGTAAGGAAAGATGGCAAGAAAAGACTGAAAAAGAACAGTAAATGGAACAGCACACAGCAGGGACTGTGTGTCTTTGAACAACAAAGGACTGGAAATTACAAACTGAAAAAAAGAGCCCAGTCTCCAGCAACACCAGAAAATTATGTACAAAGCATTTAGCATATAGAGGTCCACCAAAACAGGGTAAAAATTCTCAGTATTCTAAAAAAAAAAAAAAAAGACCAGGGGTCTCAAGTACTACAATCTGTCCCAGAAAGAGAAAATTGGCATCACCAGTGTTCCAGGGCATGCACATTTCCAAGGGATTTGTGGGATGAATGCACTTAGATCATCTCAGGAGGTGATCTATGTCCCATGCTACAGAGAAAAGCAAAGAAGGAGACCAAGAAGACAGTAGATGACAAAGCATCTCTAGGACATCTAGGACTGTGGACTCCTCCTATCCATCCTTCTTTTCATATTACAATGCATACAACGGATGATCAGGCTTTAAAAATGTATATAAAGGCCCATTCCAAATGCTAGACCTGAAACAACATGGTAGAGGGAAGCAAGAAAAGTCAGGCACAACTCCACATCGCCCCAGATTTAGGAGCTTTACTATGTAATATTTGATTGAATTTTTAGCAATAGGTTCCATCTTGAACTTGAAATTCAGGTGCATCTCCCGTTTTAACTAGAAAAGCAGGCAGGAAGGGGATTAAGTCCAAATTCAAGAAGCTTAATCCCTGATTTATGGGAAAGAAGACTTTTTTATCCTGATATTCCCATATTTTTTCCTGTATTCCAGCTACCACCCACACCTGGTATTTCACAGAATCACAGAATGATTTGGGTCAGAAAGGATCTTAAAGATCATCTAGTTCCAACCCCCTGCCATGGGTAGGAACACCTTCCACTAAACCAGGTTATCTTCATGTTTTCCTCTTTCAAAGCAGTGAAGTATTTACAACATTTCCAAAATCAAACCACTCAAAAAATCATGAGTTGGGTCCTGTTTCCAAACTGGTAGATTGCTTTAGGTGTAAATATTTCTACAGCCAACAGAGACAGAAATTTCAGCAGTAAAACTGGAATTTTCATGCAGTCCCCAGATTGTAGGAGCTGGAGTTGCTAAGTAAGTAACATATTTTGAAAGCATTTATAAAATCACTGTCAAATGCCTAGAGAATAAAACCAGAATAATACTACTGTGTTAGACCCTAGCACACATCTTAGCAAAAACTGGCAATTTGAGTTGAGGGAAACCTCTTTCTCCACCAGCAAGATTTCTCTCAATTAAACCAATTCTAACTACAGTCTGGTTTTCTCTTGTGAAGAAAATGCTCTTCTAGAAGAGGACTGAATCAATTCCTGTATACTTCAGAGTACTTTTCACTTACATTAGTGCAAAAGGAGAATCAGGACACTTTGTACTATTATTCCTATAGCTCTGTAACAGCAGAGGACGTTTTAGAGGAAATGACTAGACTTTCAAAATGGTGTATTGAAGGAGACAGTTTAGGCTACTAAAATTCATTAATAATTCCAAAGGTAATTCTCATAATTTAACTTGTTTGTTAATTGTTTTACCTTCACAGACTATGAAACTTAAAGTTTGTAATCTGTTGCAGTCCCTGGAGTTTGATTCCGTGTTGAATAAACCAGAAAAATAAACAGTGGGCAGAGATTGAGGCAGCACCAGAAACCCTTCCTATATTTTATTCACCCCACTTTTATTCAGCCATGATCCCCCAAAACTGGCTGATGAAGTAGAAGTGTCAGGACACAGCAGAAGTCCCATCTCACTACACCCTCCAATGACTTCCCCATAGCTACAGAGTCAAGATGGGATATTAAAATGGTTGCTCTTTTTTGAACAAAAATGGCTTCTCAATTTAGATCACAAACATATCTTTGATTTGCCTTCTTCCTTTCTTGAAATCTCCCAGGTAAAGGGTCTGAAAACATGAGTCATTCCTAACAGTAAATCTAATTTTTCCCAATTCTACCCCACAGAAAATTCATTGAATACCACAGGGCTAAGCAAGGGTGGACTTTGTCCTACCTTTCTGCTACAGATAGCATTTTACTGTCACTGAGGGAATAAAATAATCATAAGAGCATAATGATAGCATGTGTTTTGCTAGCTGCTGTTCTTCACGTGGGGCAATCACTGGCAATTCTCAGATTTAATCTCTCCCCTTCCCCAACCATGCAGTTGATTACCGCTCTCATTCCCAGTTAAAAATCCTTGATCAGCATAAAGCATATAAAAGAGTCTCTGACCCCAGCTAAGGGAACCACAAGAGATGACATTTGGTTCTTTGAGAGAGGAGTAGATAAAAAGGAAAAATGACAGCTGGAGTCAGGACGAGCTAGTTAGTGGATTGCAGGCCCAGGAGGGTGCAGGGTGGGGGCCCACGAAAGAGAAACAATAAGAGACTGCAGCCAGACTGTTTCCTCTCCTTCCCTAGGTCTCCTTTGAGTCTGTAAGAATGACTGCAGCAGATGTCAGGACCCAGGGGGATCACTCCTTTCGCTTTCTTGTTTCTTAAAAAAAAAAGGTAACTAAAAAATATAAGAAATATTGGAGAAAAAAAAATGAACCAATATCTCTGCTTTGACATATGGGAATGAATACAAAGGTGAGCACCACCTTGTAATGACCTGTGGTATGTAAATACGCTTAAGCCAGCAGGGGGAATTTTTCTGGGTCTGGTCCAAGAGGGGCAAACATTTACAGGATCTGACTGGGATTAACCTGTGGTTTCCACTTCAGGATACAAAGGGAAAATACAATAAGCAAGGACAAGGCAAGCAGCAGTTGTGAGGAACATCCCTGTGCTTCTCCAACACACACACCGCAGCCAGAGCTGGCTTGCAAACACCCTTGGCGATCGCATTGGTTCTGGGAACATCCCCAGAAAGCACTCAATATGTGTGCACAGATGCTTGTGTGCTCACACAGGAGTGTGTTTCTCATCATGGTACACCAAACACATGAGATTTCATCCATTTCTGAAACATTAAATCTCATTCAGCATTACTCAAGACACCAGGCAGAAACCAACAAATATTAGTCAAACGCATTTTAGGCCAGATTCACTGCCACTGGTGTAATTCCCTTGAAGTCCATGGAATTACACCAGAGAGAAAGAGTCTGGCTGTTTAATATTTGTGGCTTGCCAAATTGTGCATCTGTGTTGGTTCTTTTGTTTTGGAGACACAGTTCTACAAATTATCATTATGAGAGAGATTAATTTTTCTTTTAAAAAGATCACATTGTCACAGCACAGGAAGAAGTCCACTTCCATCTACTAAGTCCATTTTACTCCATTCCACACACCCACAGATGACATCATGCTTTTTCAGATTTGCAAATATGTGAAGGTGTACAGACACTGATGATTTTAAAGGTTTCATAGTAGAAGTCACTTCCTATCACAGAAGAACTTAGATCTTAAGTTCTTTCCAAGATCTTTCCAAGGTTCATGTCAGGCATTTTAAAAGAGACATTCAAGTGAAAACTGTGTGTTTTGGCTTTGTGCGTCAGGAACAAGAGGAAGCCTTGAAACTGCAGAAGAGGACACCAAGTTCTGACCTCTGAACACACTTGTCCACTTATAGAAGGGAAGCTACATGCATTCGAGGCACACTCATTGCTAGCAAAGGGGCTTTAATCCAGATTTTTCCAAAATCTGTAATTCCTTCCTTTATAACAATAGGTTTCAAAAACACAGTCATTTGGAGGTTTCCCATTTCATCATTCTGGTAAACCCACTCAAAGAGAAGGAAGTTGTATGAAGTCCTGAAAAAAATAAAAAACCACCCCACTAGTGTTTTACTTTGATGGGCTAGTCAGGAACCATGACTCCAGACCACTTGTTTGACTCAAAGGCAAAACGTAGTTTACAGCAAAATATACAGCAGCTAATCATGATGAACCTACTGGCTAAAATACATCAGCATCCCTAAATATTATTTATTTTGGAGGTGGCAACAATAGAAAGCAAGCAATTGATTATACAGCTTCTCTACCAATTAGGAACCAACATTCATCTCCTGTGTACAACAACCAAGATTAACTGGGCTCTTCAGCCTCTCCTTAATCTTTCTCAAGCACCCAGTAATATACTCGGCACCATGTCTAGCAAACACAACAGAAGACCCAGCACCAAAACCACTTAACAGCACTCAGCAGCAGTCTCCCACACCTGCACCTGGAGGGCAAAGATGAATCCTGTTACAGAAAAACATGTGAGCGCTCAGAGTCAGGAACCATGTTAGTACATGTTTATGCGGTGCCTTGTGCAGCAAGGCCCAAATGCAGAGTGGAGCCCCTGGGCACAGGGTAGGTTTCTTCTTCTTTCTGAATTTAGGAAAAATCGTACAAGATAACAAAAGTGACTCAACTAATAAGGTTTAGGAAAGAATCATTTATCTGCTTTCTTTGTAAATACCAGTAACTTGTTACTTTGGTTTCATGTTATTTTCATCTGAAAGGCAAACCTGTTATGATGGGAATGAGCTCAGCCAAAACCAAAAAAACAGGGCACTAGTGTAACTGGAAAAAGAGACCAACAGTTTGAGGAGGGGAAGTGCTCAGCATGCACCATGGAATGGAAAAAAAAAATAAAATAAAAAAGAAAAGGCAAGGAAGAACACTAATTAAAGACACGATGTGGATGCAGGAGAACACACAGAGATCTCCCCCACCTCACCCCTGCCATCCGTATGACAGTGCTGCTTTGTGGAACAGAACAATAGGTACATTATACTAACCTATAATTATCCCAAGAAGAATGATAGCAAAGTCAAGGCATTACATGAACATTGGAATATTGGATACAATCCCATAAGAAGCAAGGGGGTGGAGGAGGAGCTTTAAAAAGAGATTGAAACCTTCCCAGCACAGAACATCAAAGAGGAATTTCATGTTCTCTTCACATTTATTTGGGTTTTTCTTATGTTTGATGTGATGATTTAAACACAGTTCCCTTTTTCATGTATTTCTTGTCTTCTTTATGCTGCAATTGGTTCCAGCACTGCAACATCCTCGTTCAACAGCATGGTGTATTTGGCACGAGCAGGAGCTCAGCCCAGTGCTTGACTGCACCAGGTGTACAAGCAGTAGGAGGCGAGAAGGGTGGATGGAGATGAATACCAGCTCTGGACAAGGAAAAGCGAGGGCCTGGCGATTCAGTGAATGCATAATCCAGTGTTACCAAGGCACAAGGCACACCTGTGCTATCATTCCAATCAGATAGCAGGGTCTGAAATACAGGAAGCAGTGAGACACAACTCAACACCCATTTAAAACATGCCACTTGCATTCATAGTGTTATGCAATTTTGGGGAAATACTGGAATAGAGACTTGGAGTTGTGGGGGGTTTTGCTTCTTCTGTTTGTTTTTAAGAGATGGAATATTGCATTAGACATGCTCTTGACCCAAAGTAACAAAAAAGAGTGGAGTAACCTATCAATTCTGAAAAATCCGAATGTTCCTTCTTGATTATGTTTTTTTAATACAGTAGTAAGTATGACAACCTGGTGTAAACAACTGTATCGCTTGGTCCACTGAGTGGACCATGAAGGAGTATGCAAAAAAAGCAGACTAACATAAGCACCTCTTCCTTTGGTCATTCTAGGTGAACTCTGCTTGTAGATATGCCTGATTGAGCCCTGTTTCCTCCAGAGAGACTGTCCAACTTCAGCACACTGTGTCTCCAATTAATGATCAAAGATTTAAAAAAACTCCTAAAAAACCTGAAGATCAGCCCTTGTGGGATGTTGCCACATTGCTTTTGCTCAGCTGCAGTCACATCTGTGTGTTCCTGGTGAAACCCCGCTGCCTGCAGCATGGTCAGACACACTTCTGATGAGCTACAGGGTGGTTCTGTGCTGTAGCAAGAAAAGGCCAATGCAAACAGTTATTAAATATTAAAATTATTTACAGCCCTGTAGTGACAGGCTACATTGCAGGGCAGCATTCGGAGTGCTGTTCCCTAATGGGATTCAGACCTCATTTAGTGTGCAACGTTGGAAAGGGAATACAGGAGCACCTACTTGACACGAAGCAGGATACCTCTGACCAGCCAGCTGGTAGTGTTTAACCTCTGTTAAACACTAGGCCTAGCTTGGAGCTGTTGCTGAGTCCATATAGGCCCAGAAACCATGGTTAGAGGCTGGGGCAAGGGCCAAACTTAGCACAAACCGCATGGCACTGCCAGAGTGCAGCAAGCAATCAGCAGTGTCTCACCTTTGTGAGAGAAGAAATCCAGGTTCCTGCTTAGCTAAAAAGGCAAAGGGAACTGGAAAGGACTGTTTTGCATTGAGACAAAAGTTCAATTTGCCCTGTTCAAGGGAGGAGCTCCCAGACTGGAAAGAACTTGGGACTGGGCCACTGGCTCTACAGAAGTGAGCTCTACATCTCCCATGTGACCATCAGCCCTCTGCCTTTGCAATCAGGGGACAGCTCCTGAGCCACCCTGATGTGAGGGAACATGAGAGTGCGGCTGTGCCTGAACCCAGCAGGTAGCCTAAAAGCAGCTTTTACACACCAAAAGCCTGCAGTATCATAATTTTGGGAAAAGAAAGTAGGTGTATGCATTCTCTCTGCTTATATCCCCACTTGCAGCCCTGCCTGCAGCCACCACCTAAAAGTCAGCTCTCATGCTCAAGAAAATAGGAGCTTATTAAACATTCCCTCACTCACTTTGCTAATGGATTCCTAATCCCCTCTCATTTTTTGCTGTCCCAAATAAGCAGGAAGGCGAATGGAAAGGATATGTGCTCTATCACCAAGCAGGTGTAAGGACTCCTTACACCAAGCAGACAAAAAGACAGGAACATCTGCAAGAAAGATAAACCACTGTCTGTCTCCATTCAGCAGCGTGGGGGCCTCTCTGTTCTTGCTAACAGATGTTAATACAGGCAATGACCAAGAAGTGCTCTCAGTTGCATCAGGTTAAGAAGAAAAAAGTAGCCATAACTCCATTGACTCAGGAAGAATGGTTCCTGATGTCATGCTTCTGAAGCTGTGAGCAGAATTTAGCATACAGGCAATTACAGAAGTAAGTTAGAGGAGACAGAAATCATCCAAGACAGCCAAAAAAACAGGGCATAAATGCAGTTTATTTGAAGACAATGCTGGATAGGGCAGTGCTGACCCTTTTTTTCACTCTAGAACAGATAATGTCAATATTAACAACCATTTTTATTTGGACACTAAGTAATGGAAAACTTGCCCTTGCCATTCACACTTCTCTCACTGCAGACACCCAGCTGATCTCATAGCCCTCCTCCCTCTGCCACATCCACGACTAGCCCCTCTGAGCAGTGCAGCAACTCATATTTCATCTGTACCACGGGCTTCATGCGTTTGTAACTCTGCCCACTGAGTCTTGTCAAAAAGCTGGAAAGAAGACTGGAATGAAATCTATGCAGCTCTGGGGCCTTCTGAGTGATCACAACTATGACACTTAAACCCGCTAATGTGCTAAGCATTTTTTGGCAAAGCTGGTGCGTTACTATGGTATTTTGAGAGGGGGCAGGAGGCTGAAAAGATGTCTTTCTTGGGGAGGAACAGAAGACAGGAGACAAAAATGTAACAAAGTGGATTTATCAGCAGCCTAACACTCAGGAAACTCCTCAAACTGGCCATAACAAGGATCCAGAAACAGCTTCCCAGGACAAAAACAAACTTGTGTTCCTGCCAGAAGGATACGCAGGACTGCCTTCTGATGAATGTCTTTTGATTTTCTAGAACTAGTATTTTCCCTTCCTCTTGCCCTGTTCTGACTTTGGTCAAAGCAATGTCTGGTAGGTTTATTCTCATGCTTTCTATTTTTTCAGCAAAAATCACTCTATCCTCACATCCTTTTTTGACTTAAATCAGATGAGAACCCAGGAGGAAGCCAAACCAGAAGCACAACAGGCTTCGTTATGTGGAAAACCTCCTGGTCTGAAAGTGCTGACCAGCTGCTCATCATTCCTACTAAACCAGGGACCTTTGCAGCTTTTTCTGAGAAGCATAGTAAGGCATGGGGAGTCTGGCAGGGCCCCAGACAGGCATGCATCAGGATGCGCAACACTTCTCATCACAGCTCCTCTTGTAACTTCTGTATGTTTGCTTCTCACCTACTGTGCCTGCACACATTCAAAACTTGCTCAGGGAAAACCACTAGAGTAAGTGCTGTCAGGCTATCGACCTGTGGGGAAAAATACTAAAATGCTTTTTTCTGCAGTAAGGCTATCTCAGGAACTATTTCAACAGTGGTAACAAGGTGTTCTAAGACAGAACTATGACTTGAGTGGATGTTCTTATAAGAATCAGAACATTAGAGTGCTAAAACATACCAAATACTATGGTATTTGACATCCACTCCACTCACACATGTGTAATGCTGGAAGATGGGAACATCTCTGGAACAAAACAAGTGCAGGCAGAAGGCCAGGGCTCACTCAAGTTACACTTGTGAGCAGGATATTTTTGCAAAGTAATACAGTTTCATAGTTACAATTTTGTTATGGACCATCTATTTGATCAAGAGAAGGTAAAAGTGCATTTTTTTATATGACTGGTACATAAAAGGAGACAAAAGGTGTCTTCCTTGAGAAAGCTAGTTTATCGTGTGGGTCTCTTTACCCATGAACAAGGGGTAGAACAAGGGAAAATGGCCTCAAGTTGCACCAGGAGGGGTTTAGGTTGGATATTTGGAAAAAATTCCTCACTAAGAGGGTTACCAAGCACTGAAACAGGCTGCCCAGAAAAGTGGTTAAGTCACGATCCCTGGAAGTATTTAAGCCCTGGCAGCCAGGAGGGCCAACCGTGTCCTGGGGGGCATCAGGCAAAGCATCGCCAGCTGGTCGAGGGAGGGGATTGTCCCACTCTGCTCTGCACTAGGGCAGCCTCACCTTGAATATTGTGTGCAGTTTTGGCACCACAATATAGGAAAGATATTAAGCCATTAGAGAGTGTCCAAGGGAGGACAACAAAGATGGTGAAGGGCCTTGAAGGGAAGCTGAATGAGGGACAGCTTAGGTCACTTCAATTGTTCAGCCTGGAGAAAAGGAGACTGAGAAAAGACCTCATTGCAGTCTACAACTCCTTGTGAGAGGAAGAGGAGGAGTAGACACTCTTCACTCTTGCAACCAGTGACAGAACCTGAATGGCCTGAAGTTGTGTCAGAGGAGGTTTATATTAGATATCAGAAAAAAGTTCTTCACCCAGAGGGTGGTTGGGCACTGCAACAGACTCCCCAGGGAACTGGGGACCAAGCCTGACAGAATTCAAAAAGCATTTGGATGACACTCTCAGGCACCTGGTGTGACTCTTGGGGATAGTGCTGTGCAGGGCTAAGGGTTAGACTCGATGATCCTTGTGGGTCCCTTCCAACTGAGCATATTCTGTGAAAAGACATGTAGATGTGGAACTTGGGTGCTGGGTTAACAGTTGGACATGATCTTAATGGATTTTTTCAACCTAAATGATTCTATGATAGTAACATTATGTTCAAGAGGTAGTTTTTGACCTAAGAATATGTTAAAATAGTAAAACAACACATAACTGATTAGTAGAATTGGAAATACACAGAAGCAAACTGAAGAGTCAATCTTCTTGTAAAACCAAGACCTTCTTTGCTTTAAGCACATTCTAGAGAACATAATGGTCTCTCTTTGCCCTCTTTAACAGAGACAGATTTAAACAAAAATATTGCGCATATGAACTTTTAGTGGGGAAAACCAAGAGTAAGCAGAAAGATGTCTTCTTAGCAGAGCTCCAAGGAAGAAAGAGAGGAGCAGGTAGGCCCCTTCTCCAGACCTCTGCGCACTTACATTAATGTTACTATAGTCCTCATTTGAAATAAAATTAACCACAACCTCTTCGTGCCCCTCAACATCATCAGTAAATTTTTCCTGTTGTCACTGTGACTTGTTCTTCCCCTTCTGGAGAGTCTGGAGACTAAGGTATATACCAAAAGGAAGCAAACAGTAGTAAATTTCACTACTGAGTTGTTTCAGGCAGCATCCTGCTCTTGTTCACCCAGCTGAGGGGCTGCTAAATCAATTGCTTTGTACCATCTCCCTATCATGCAGGTGCAGGTGCTACCTGATATAATCTACTCAAGGGTAGAGTCTCAGTGAAAGACAACACTCTGCCACTTACATAGGAACTAATATGCAACACTGGAGGCTGCTGAGCCCTGTTTTTCATCACTGAAGGCTGCAGGCAAGAATGTGCAGCACAAACCCATTATTAAGAAGCTGCAGTCCCGATTTCTGAAGAAAGGTCTGCACCAGGCCAGAGAAACTTGCACACTCCCAGCCAAGTGTAAATGGTGCAAACTTTCTTGGTCAGCACAGGCATCTGGTTACAGTCTACAAACACTGCCTATCTTTATGAACCTCCCCTCCTGAGGGCCTTACTGAATTAAACCCCACAGGAGCCTCTTGAGGGACTTATCTGCACTTCTGCTGATAGAGGAGCTAAAGGCATGGGGAGGACATGAACCATCTCCAAGCACAGGACCTGCTACATTAGCTTCAACACCTGCACTATTTTAATCAACCAGACATGCTTTATCTCCTTCCCTGCCTACTACATGGCCATTCTGTGCCACAGTCCCACAATCAGTTAAGCCAGCAGTAGCTAACACTGACCTTAAGATGTCTTCTACCCTTCTCTTGCCACTGTTCCCACCATGTGACTGCTTTCGTCCTTATGCCAGCACAAGCTTTCACACAATTACTAAATGTAAAAGAATGATGTAAAAATGAAATAAAATATTTTAAATGCAATTGGTTCTCTGGCCTGAACCACTTCATGTTGGGTACAAGAAAATGTTGGAACACATAGTCAGGAACCACTGGAGGACAAGACTGCAATACTGGCCTAAACCAGTTAAGGGCCTCCACCATTGGTCAGTAAATCCTACACATCCTGCACTGATCCAATAATTTTCTTTCATATTTTGAAAGAGATGGAAGCAAGGAGATTTTGTGAGTTGTCTCTGAAGGATTTTCACCCTCACTCTCAGAAGTCATTAACTTGCTAATTCAGTCTTGTTTTATTCTGTTAGCACTTTCAAAGTTTCTGCCATCCATGCTGCAAAATGTGATCATACAGACACTCAGAAGAGGACAAGACAGTTTTCCCAGGAACAGACTAGTCCATGTTAGCGTGCCCACCACCCTTCCATGAGGCCACAAAGTTCAACTTTTTTTCTTATAGTGCTGTTACTCTACCCCTCTTCTCTCATTCTGCACTACCAACCACACATCCATCCTTCTATCAACTCTGTCCATTTTCTCTGTTTGGTATGCAAGCAAGTTATTAACATAATTTCAAGAGCAAATATAACAAAACACATGGCAAGATCTCTCATTAAGAGATTACCCTTGACAGAAGTCCAAATGTGGTTCCCAATTCACCTAGATGATATTGTGAAGGTGCACCAATAAAAAAGCCTCCAAAGAAGAATGAGGAAGTGTTTAGTGAGAGCATCACCTGAGAGACAGCACAGAAATTCTATCCAAACAGATAGTCTGCACGCTACTATAAGCCACCCTGTCAACAGGAAGCTCAATTACTTTTGTGCATTTGTCAACATATCAGCAAAAAAGCATTTCTTTTTCAAAAAGAACCATTTATAAGAAACAGGCATAACCCTTGTGATATTACTCACACTGGATGCACCATAGCAGAATATGGTGGAGCTTGAACTCTGCATGTGCTTTGACTTTTTACCCCCTCTGTCTTCCTTTGCATACTACAGAAACCCATTATACTAAATCACAGTGGTGATTCAGAAAGAAATATTTATAAACGGTGTATTCCATTTCAATTAATGCTACTGCCAGTGGAGACTATGTAGGCAAAACAAGACTTATACAAAAAACTATGAAGGGAAATGCCTTTGTCACATGTCCTCTAAGTGCCACCATGGTACATGGAGAGTCTTGTCACTTCCCACTTCATCCCCAAGGCCTCAGACAGAAGCTACCACCATTGCCACTAGCCAAGGGCCTTGTGCAAGCATTCCCTAACCTTTATCAGCTGAGACAAACTCAAGTAAAGAGACCTACTGCTTAAATTATTTGTTTATGCTAATCTAAATTACTTTTTAAAGAGATATCTAAAAGGAGGACCTTAGTGGCACACCAAGGGGACATTAACTTTCAGCAGAGAGGCAAAGACAAGCTGAAAGGACAACTGCTTCAGCTATACAACTGCAGCTCAGAGTACGCGCATATATTGCCTTGGTCTACAGCCATCCAGAGTGATGCAGATAACTACGGAGTCACATGTTCGGGTCAAGTGTAATGAGTTCAGCTTTTCATCAAGCTATGATATGTAAACAGTGTGTCTATAACTAAATAAATATGCCTCTCCAATGCTCTTGGTAGCCTCAACAGTCTTCTGTGATACGTTAAAACAAACAAACAGAAAATTTGCTGCTTCTGGACCAGCTCACACTGCATCCAGTACAACCACCAAGTACACCAAATACTTAGTGATATCTCAGGTATGTAACCAGTGGGAGCATCTCAGAACAACCCCTAACTACCAAAGCCCCATTGACTCAAGAAATAAATCTGAATCTCCTGGGATGCTCTGCAATTTATAAAAAATCCCAGGCAGTATGGAGTGCATAGCTGGTACTTCATGAAGCAGTGCTCTGCCCTCAGTGAGTCATTGTTGAATCAAAGCCCAAATTTGATGTTAATGGAACACTGTGTGGATGCAAAATGGCTCTGAGGTGAACGTCCTGACAGACCATGATTGCTTGAGATCCTATAGAAATTGTCATATGAGTAAAATGCACACCAGGGGCAGACCACACTCCACTAAAACTCAGCAGTCAATTTGACCTCATGAAAACAAAAGGCAAACTTATTCCTATAGGGAGAAGGAAGAGGAGCTGCGTGATAATTTTGTAATGCTCATGCTACGCTGTGAACTCTCCTGGGAAAAGCACTTGCCTTCTGTTCCATCCACAAGAAAAACCTCTCTACAGTGGGGTAGGAAGGCTGGAAGTCTCTTATAACAAAGCTTCCAGTAAAAGGAACACAATCAACTTCAAAGTTCACATTCTTATCAAAAGGTTTTTAACCTCCTATTAACATAAGTCATACTGAAGGTCATAGTACAGAAGACACTAGGAAACAAAAAGCTAATGCTCCTCTGTTTGCCTGCACTGCAGTTTTGAGAATTTCTTGCTTATATATGATATCACCATTTTTCACACCTTTCATACAGAACAGATGAGAAAAAAGGCATATGAAAAAGAAAGAAAAAACTATTAAAAACAAATATAAGACAAATCTAATGCCTGAGTCTTCTAACTTTGAATTTCATGCTATTAGTCCCTTTAATGCCTCCAATTCAGAGTACTTTTCCATCTTCTTCCTCCAAAACTTGTACAGCCAGAAACAGACAACATATTTCCATGTTGTAACCATCCTTATAAATATTTCATAACGTACATATACTCATACTTGGATAACCCTAGGAAATCCTTAACTAAATTTTTAGCCTATAGATAGCTCTGTGAACTAAAATAAACAGCCTTCTCTCAAACACCTGCAATTGGGGCAGGCACACAAAGCTGGCTAATCATTTCAGGACTAATTCACTTCTTTGGGAGATTTTATTACAGCTCTCTAGCCAGCCACCTTGGAATCTCACTAGCAACTCTTTTCAGTTGTGATTTGGACACAAACTGCCTAGTCTGGCACAACTGAGCTAAGATTCCACTTGAGCATAGCCCTGCTCTGGGAGAGCAGAAACGTCTGCCTTTCCAGCAGGCTCACTATCCCACAAGAGCACTTTCGTCTACTTTGGCTATTCTGCTCCTTTTTGCAAGCTGGAATGTGAAAGAAATAGAGGAGGAAATTTTTACTTTTCAGAAATTTTTCATCCAAGATGGTTCAATTCTAGTAAGGACTCAAGTTGCTTCTTATTAAAGCTGAACTTATTTTGGTATTCTTTCTAAAGATTCTTACATCAGGTTCTCCTGATGTATGGTACAAAAATGAGAATTTGTACAACTGCCTCTGAATGTAACTATTGTTCTTACTGTTTATACTGGTGGGGCAAGTGAAGAGAGAACACACAGTTGTACTTTATCGGTTAGATGCTAAAGTACCATCAACTGCTGCAGGTCAACATACACCTTCACCATCATATTTTTCTCTACCTGGTTCATAGATAACTACAAAGATCCATTAACAAAAACATTACTGGCAAGTAATACCATCCTTGTGAAGTATGAAAAGTCACATTTCTGAGACATTTAAATCCGTAATGAAGAATAACAAATTTCATGTTTCTTAGCCACGTTCTGAAATAAAGGGCAAGTGGGAAAACCAGATAGAAATACTTTGAGAGAATTTAATAAAACTTGCATCCTCACATTCTGTCTTGGGAGGCTAAATTCGGTCAATAGTGGTCAGATACCATGAGCACCTGTACAACAATAAGCCTACTTCTTGAGGACCACATGTGCCAAAAACATTTCTGAAGAGTAAGTTACCTAAGGAGATTTTACCAATTTCTTCTGTGCTTAGAAGTCCTCATTTAGCATCAGCTGTAATGGTGATGGCACCACCATATCAGAGGTTATTGACCCAGTTTTGTTGAAGAAGGTTTCCAATTTTCATCAAACAAAAGAAACTGGGTTAGCTTAACAAGTTTAAATTGTTGGTCATAGCTAAACCAACTGATGTCACCTAAAATGAAAGCACACAAACTGCTCTGCTAGGACGCTGTGGCAGCAGTAATTTCTGGAAGCAAGGAAGTCACCAACGGCTTAGAATTGCAACATCACTCATCAAAAGGTGTTTATTTCTGCACTGACATTGGTTAAAATGTACATGTTTAACACAATGTCTGCCTATATGGATTTATTTTGCTTTAGATAAGTAATATATTGATTTACCTGAAATCAACTTCTTACCAATTTACTCTCTAGCTGACAGAATAAAAAGAATCCCATTATCTCACACATTCAAGGCCTAGTAATGGTGCAGATTGGCAGGACAGCCTGTGGGAAAGCTTCCATTCCTGATGACAATATTGGACGAGCTCATCAGGAAGGAGATTTAAGTCAGCAGATCTGTAAATCTAGCAACAAGAACTAACTTCAGTTAAATCTGTTTAAATGGGGAGAGAAAAAACCTACATGGCTACTACAAGCCTGAAGTAAAGTATGTTATCTCATTTGTCCTAATGAAGACCTTACCTCTGATGTGGAAAGCATTTACAGGGCCACAGAGTACAAGATATTCTAATGACAAATCTAATGATAAATGTTTGAGTCATTACTTTCCAATTTGTTTCTGATATAATTCCCGTGAAATAAGAGTTATGCTAAAGATGAACCCTCTAGTTAAATATTGTTTGGAAAAAATACCATTTTACAGGAACAAAACAAAAAGAAATTTCACAGAGTATAATTGTCAAGTATCTTTTCTAGCAGGAAAAACAGGATTCTAGAGAAATTAAAGTGGCAGCTGACCTTAGGAAAAAAATCAAGGTACATGTTAAGACTTTAGCACTTGCTTTGCAGAATATCAGAGTTTTACTTGTTGTATTAGCTAAAAATACTAGGTGGGAGCACTCTAAATGAGCTACATACTTGAGAACATTAGTTTTCGCCCCTTGCAAAAAAAGCAACACCTGTTCCTAAGAGTTACATGAATGGATCAGTGACTGTTCAGAAGTGACTGAAACAATAACCAAGCCTGTGTTTTGCATTTGTTTTAATTCCCACGATGGCCATTCTTATCCTTGGCTCAGACATGCTCTGGAGCTTGTGACTGGCTCTTGCTAAAACTCTGGTCTCCCACACAGCAGGACATCCCAGCCTAGTTTAGAATTTTTACTTACTCCTGTGATACCTTTTTTTCAGTGCAGATCCTAAGGGCAGTGAGTGAAGCTGTTTCTCAGGTACATGAGCCCATCACACGGAGACACAAATTCCCAATCAGTCATCAAATGCTTTCACCATTATCCTTACAGGACAGCATACGGCACAGGGTCTTCCAGCTGTAGATCCCTAACTTCCATTTCCCACTATTCACATGAGTATCTTTACGCTTACAAGGGATGTTCTGAGATTCCTGCCTGAAGCTTCTTCCCACCATTATTTCTTAGATTACACAAGACACTCACACAAGGGTTAATGTGTTACTGTGAAGTAATTTGTTTAAATACATATTTCTTCGGCCAGCTTTGTGCTATGCCCTGTCATTCAGGAAAGCCACATTAGATTCCCATCCCAGGCTTTTTTGTTGAGTTTTTCTTTCCTCCCTGGAGTGACAGGCTAGTTAAGGAGTGACAGAGACTGTCTCAAAAGAGTCCCATTCAAATCTCAAAGCAACAGATGCAGCAAGACAGACAGACCTTCATTGCAAGCTGATGCAGCTCTCTCCCAGTGCACCATGCCACCACTGGCTCATCACATGACATGAAAGAGACTCTGGTTTTCTTTTATCACATCTCTAAACCAAGAGAACTGTGCAAATAGTAGGAATTAAACCAGTGAAATCCAGGAGCAAGAGGAGAATCAGGACTTTGGTGTTTTAAAGTGAACCTTAAGCAGAGAAAGAAAAAGGAAGGGGGGGAAGTAATCTCACATGTGTCAGAGAGGAATGTTGGCTTTGTTTAGCCAGTGACTTCAGCAAGAATGAAATTAGCTTGTGATAGCTGCAAAATAAATTCTAATCCATCGTGCCATTTCTATCAGCGGTATCGGAGTTTGATGTAACTGGAATACATTACTCTGTATCTCAAGAAGGGCACAGGGCAGTTATTAGTGAACAAGGGGATGAGTGGCAGAGTCATGCAGCTCCCCAGAAACAGCCTGCTTTGCTCCCCACCTCCAATCTGAGCTTCAGCTGTAGAAAGCACTTCTTGCCTCTTTCATTTCAGCCATAACGACCATTCAGTACATCATTAGGACTGACTGGACCAAACCCAAGGCTCTCTACAAAATCACAGCAACTCTAAAACATTATGTCAGTGGGATGGCTCAGGCCTTTAAGGATTCACCTGAGATGGGATACAGGAGACTGTACATAGTACTGTCAGAAAAAGCACAGGATCACTGTTTGTCCTCTCTCATAACATAGAATGAGGGTGAATATTTGCTGAAGACCATGCTGAGGTTAGTTCTGTGTGTACAGTTTCAAAAGAAAATTACATCTGCCCATACAAAGAATTTTAAGGATGTGTATCCCTCAGCTTGGCATGGATACAAAGGTGATGAACAAAATGTTGCTCCACAGGCTTCTGTTCTGTACCTTACTGCGGTCATTGCACATTACACCATTACAGAGTGAAGCTAGACTTTCCACTGAGATCCTGACCACTGCCCAGAGGTTTCCTGTTTGGTACCATGAGGAGGTGATTTATTTATTTATTATTATTATTATTAATTTGCTTAAACTGGGTAAAATTTTCAGAAGACTACATCTTCTCCTTGAATTACTACATTTGCAAAAGGCCATGGGTGGGCATGCCATATTAAGGAGAAATGAAACAGAAAGAGTCTGGTGTGAAGAATTTACAATCTAAATTAAGCATAGCATAGCAAGGGTGACAAAAAACAGCAGCACGGAAGGACACATGCCACAACAGCAAGAGCCCACAGGATCTGTTCAGCAGGCATAATAAACTTAATGATTCTTTTTCTTGTGTTACTTCATTCCCCACTTCCCCCCCATTCATAATATTTAAATCCGTAGACAGTGAACTCAGTTTTCATCTCAGCATTGCAAATGGCAACATTTCAAATTACTTCAGTAGCATCAGGATTTGGCTTCATATCTGGCATAAAAGACCAGGGTGGAGAACAGCAAAGGAAGGCTAGTCTAAACGGAGTGGATTTTGTGAGTGGTTTGGAGGAAAGTTGAGCAGCACAATGCACAAGGTCCAAGAGGCATTGTTATATGATACGCAAAAATGCATGGAGACATTTGTGACAGGAGAGTGCTGGAGCAACTCAGCAAGCTGAATTAGAAGAAAAGCTGGCACAAGAAATAAAGCATTCGGATACAGGAGGTGAAATTCCAGTCCTGATTTCACCTATATAAAACCACTGACTTAATTGCAAAGAGGAAAGAATATGATTGAAAAGACTCAGGTTGGGAGAGAGCAATGCAGTGCATTGAAGACAGGGATGTGGTGTTAGAGTCAGAGAACTAGTCCAAAAAACATCACAGGGAGTCTGCGAGGAGGGGGCATGAGACACTGACAGCCCTGGGGAGAGGAAGATGTGTTTCAGCAATCATCCTGTTCTACTTGTATAATACAAGAGAGGAGGAGGTCCAAAGGATGAGAAGAGGGGCACTAAAGAATTGACTATTTAAAATGGCAATTAGCAGTGCTTCAGCCTCCAAATTGAAACAGAAAGCAATAGAATGACCTTTGTTTTATGTAAAGAGTCAGCATTTCTGCTTCAAAAAATTGTAAGTACAATCAAAATCGGAGGGTGTTTACAAAGATAAATATGTGGTGGGTAGATATCTGTAGGAATGCAAAATAATATACCTTACAACAGTAATGAAAAGTAATATTCCCCAAGCTGCAGGGAGTTTCAAACCAAAGATCTTTGAGACAGGTTGGAAGGGGAGGTGGAAGAGCACAGCAAAAAGAAATATAATCCTAATAGGATCTTAAAAGTCATAAACAAAAGACAATAATCAACTGTGTGTTCTCTTCTCCAAATATACCACAGGGAGTTTCCATGATTCAGTGGAGGCATCAGAGAAGAGACCTCAGCTGTATCAAGAGCCACTATGGGAATTAGCACCATCTGCTCCCCAAAGCAGAGAAGGAGGGGAAAGGGGAAGGGATGGGCAATGCTTGCTGAAAGTTGGTAACAAACCACATCTCTACCCTGCAGAAATGTCAGAATGTCAGCAGCAGCACTGTGGAAAAAAACAGGCAAACAAATATTTTGTAGAATCATGGAACGGTTTGGGTTGGAAGGGACCTTAAAGACTATCTAGTTCCAACTCGCCTGCCATGGGCAGGGCGCATCAGTCACATATAAATGCTAAAAGTAAAACAAAATATACATGGTGGTGATAGGGAATAAAGAAGGAGAATGATCCCATTCGTTTCCTTGTGTACCCTGGCACACTTCCAGCAAAGTCCATAAGGTGACCAAGATTTACAACAGTTGTGAGGATCTGGTCCAATGAGTACATTTTTTTGCATTGCTGCATTATGAATGTGGCAGAGTAAGTTCCAAGGAAGGGTCCTGTCACCATTACTTTATTTGGACTCAGCAGCACTAGTACAGAGGTTCCCCCCTTGGTGTAGACATCATGTTTACACCAGAAAAGGAGAACCTGTAGAGGTCACGTTTTGTTTAATGGAAAGAACACAACTCTCTGCACACACAGCCAAATGTTATTAGTCTCGCTTAGCTGAGGAGTTCCAGGATTAGTGATGAGAGCAAGGTGCCCCAAAATACTAGTCTTGCTTACCTGAGCAGTCTCACTGACTTCATCCTTACTCTAAATGCTATCCACAGATGGCAAATAAATGGTGGTAATGGTTGATGTGCCCAGTGCTGGGCTCCCAACTGCCACATGGGAGCTGTGGCATTCTGCATTATTGGGCATTGGACAGCCAAGTATTTTTGTGTGCAGTTTAAATGGCTGTAGTGTATTAGGATGGTTAGCACCTCCTGATAGACCAAGGAAAAGAAACATGAAGAAGTTGTAAACATGTAGAAGGACCTGCTTATCACTTTAGTCCTCTGAAAATCTAGTTAACTAGTACCTAGTTAAAATATACATCCTTTCCATTTGTCTCGGAAGGCACAAAAGCCTGCATAGATCAAAGGCTGATTAGCTTAACACAGATTATGTGAAAGCCCCAGAAAGCATCAAATGTCAGAAAGGGCTTTGTTTTCAAAAAGCCTGATGGACCTGCACAAAATCCCAGCCTGGTCATTCTTCACATTTGAGAGTAAAAAAATAATAATTTTAACTAGATCTCAGCTTCAAGAGAAGGCCTACATCCACTAAGGCTGGATCCAACAGCACATGCAAGCGTCTGACTGTGGAAACCAACTGCACAGTGCATGAAACCCAGCCTGGGATTTTCCAGCAGGGGAGCACTGTTAAACCTCCAATTTCCAACTGTAATCTCTGCCAGTTATTCAACTGGATTTGTAGTCTTCTTCCTCGTTTCATAGAATCATAGAATGGTTCGGGTTGGAAGTGACCTTAAAGATCATCTTGTTCCAATCCCTCTGCACCTTCCACTAGACCAAGTTGCTCCAAGCCCCATCCAGCCTGGCCTTGAACACTTCCAGGGACGGAGTATCTAAAACTTCTCTGGGCAAACTGTTTCTGTGCCTCACCACCCTCACAGCAAAGAATTTTTTCCTCATATCTAATCTAAACCTGTCCTCTGTCAGTTTAAAGCCATTTCCTCTTGTGCTATCACTACATGCCCTGGTAAAAAGTCCCTCTCCAGCCTTCTTGTAAACCCTGTTTAGGTACTGGAAAGTGCTACAAGGTCTCCTTGGAGCCTTCCCTTCTTTACAGTGAATAAGCCCTACTCTCTCAGTCTGTCTTCATAGGAGAGGTGTTATGTTTTCTTCATTCAGAAAACTATTCCAAGTCAAAGCTCTGTACCAAGCATTTACACTATTAACACATGTTATCAGATCAAGGTAAACTCTAAGTTTCGGCCAAGGGATCTACATAACAGTTTATGTGCCAAAAAAGCCTTAATCCTAGAAATAGAGTTAACAAGGGAAGGCCCTCGGGCAGAGTCAGGAAATTGAAGCATGCTAGCTGCTTTTCTCCATCTACTTCGCATCTCACACAAAACAAAGGATCACAAGTTAAGAAACAAAGAGATGGATGACACTGGTTATTTGAGTAACCAGAGAATGAAACTCCGCAGCTCCTTATGTTCAGGTTACTCTGAAACACTTCAAAAGCAGTTATGAAATCGTGCTAAACCTAAAGAAACACCAGAAAGGAAGCTTAAGTCTCGCCCCAGTTTTCGAGGCTGGCCCCAAGGGGAGAGAGCCCAGGCGCTTCTAACGGAGAAGGGTACTAGTGCTACGATTCAAGGCTATCTTTAGCTCCAGCAAACTGAGAACTATTTGCTGGTTATCAAAATAGTGCATGCATAAATGAGAGAAACAGGATGTGGCAAAACGACCAGAATCATTTAAATTTTATTCCGAATCAAGGTTCTGCCAGCCTACATGCCATATATGGAACATTTCCCCTGCAGGTGCAAGAAGTTTCTGTAGGATTTGCTCTTGCATGTAGTATCCCACAGACTAATATTTTAATAGATACAACTGTTGATTAGCTGAATATTTTTTTCTAGTGTGGGGGGCAGGGAGAAGAGAAGGAAGAGGAGGTAGAGAAAGAGACATGTAAGCTGCAGGTTTGGGAGGGTTCTTTCCCTTTCAGAGGCCCATCTGTATAAACCACATGTAGCAATATAACAAACTACCTGGTCAAACCATAAACAAGTTAAAGAAAGAGTTTGAGGGAGAAAGACATGAGGCATTTCACAAGGGAATAGTCTCTTCTCAGACAGCAATGGGAGAATTGATTTTCATGTCAGGAGATAAAGCACAGCAGATGAAACAGGATACTGTTTGATCTGCCCAACAGAAAACACTAGCTGAAATGGTGGCCTACCTGAAGGAGCAGGGATCAGGCTGGGAGAGCAGAAGCCAGGCAAGTGCCATTCCAACAGGATGCTGCAAAAGCACCAAGGGAGGAGATCCAAATTGCCCTTCCAAAGGGCACAGGGGTATTATTCACTCTGCACCAACAGCAGTTTCCCATCTCAGCCTCACAGTGAGCCTAATCTTTAACAGCCACTCTGAAAACTAAGTTGCACACAAGGAAGTATATATGTGTTTAAGAGAACCTTGTCAGCAGGAAAAGTACATTAATCATTTGTGTTTAGGTACAACTGTAAAAAAGGGAAAGGGCTGTCTTCAGAGTGTCCACAGGTCCCCCCTCTGTTCTGCCAAGCATATCTAGAAGGCTTTACTTCCATAACTACTGAGAAGCTTCAATGAGCCCAGACCCTGTGATAAAGAAATAGCTGATTTGTTGATTCATGAAAGGTTTAGCAGAAGACAGTTGTTCTCTGCCTCGTTGTGGTCTCCCTATGACCAACTCTCTGTCCCTCATACAGTCTTCAGTCTAGTTTTTCTTCATTCACTCATTTGGGTTTGGAAGTCAGCCTACCACAATGTCAGGAAACATCCCACTAATTGGTGCCCCCATTCTGGTGCCCTTTGTACAAAATATTGAATCTAAGCAAGAAATCTCTGACTATGGAGGAGACTGATTTGTGTGTGAGGAATGAGGAGAGAGAGGAAAAAGAGGATAAATACTGCTGGTCCTCATTTGCCTGACCATGAGCCAGACTGGTCTACAATGTAAAACTCACCTAAGATAGTTCAGTGTGTGACCTTCTATCAGGCACTCATCTTCCTTGCATTTTTGTTTACCAATCATAAAATGGGACAAAAGCAGGCACCTTACCTGAAAAAAACAAACAAGCTTGCTCCCAAATCAGGTGAATAAGTTACGAAAAGTTAAATGTATTCTGGCAAACATGAAAGAGCCTCACTTTGTTCCAGTTTGAGATAGGTTATTATCACAAAAAAAAACAGGCCAGTCAGTAAAATCTGCATGAATCACGTTCTCTTTGCACCTTCAGGGAACTTTATAAGGAAGAATTAATTTTTACATGCCTACTGTGTAGTCAGTCAGTCTATTGACAGGAATGATCAAGTGTCTACGTTGGTTCTCGGAAGCTTTCGATAGTTCTCAACTCACTTCCAATATCACAAGAAGTGTAAAGCAGCTCTTACCAGTTCCCACGGATTGATTTCATGTTTTCTGAAATGTGGTGTTCTTCCTCAAAGTTCTATTCCAGAGTCACATGATTTACACGACTGTAGCATTCATAGGTATAAAAGTGTTTCTAAATCTGGTGTTTGCTGGGACTTGTCACCTAAAGGCTCAAAACCCAAAAAGTAAAGACAGCCATTCAAAAAGGCACCCTTAAAAAAAAAATCTTTTTTTTAATCTTCCTGAAGGGAGGGATCTGTCTGTGTCATAATTTTCAGATAGGCAGTACTGCAATCCTACACAATGCATCTGAACACAAGCCAGCAGTGTGCGCAGGTGGCCAAGAAGGCCAATGGCATCTTGGCTTGTATCGAAAATAGTGTGGCTAGCAGGACCAGGGCAGTGATTGTCCCCCTGTACTCAGCACGGGTGAGGCCATACCTCGAGTCCTGTGTTGAGTTTTGAGCCCCTCACTACAACATTGAGGTGCTCGAGCATGTCCAGAAAAGGGTAACAGAGCTGGTGAAGGATTTAGAGAGTAAGTCATATGAGGAGCTGAGGGAGCTGGGGTTGTTTAGCCTGGAGAAAAAGAGGCTCAAGGGAGACCTCGTTGCTCTCTACAACTACCTGAAAGGAGGTTGTAGCCAGATGGGGGTCAGCCTCTTCTCCCAGGCAACTAGCAACAGGACAAGAAGACATAGCCTCAAGCTGTGCCACGGGAGGTTCAGGTTGGACACAAAGAAGAATTTCTTCATGGAAAGGATTGTTAAGCATGACAACAGACTTCCTAGAGAGGTGGCGGAGTCACCATCCCTGGAGGTGTTCGAGAAACAACTGGACGTGGCACTTAGTGCCATGGTCTACAACTACCTGAAAGGAGGTTGTAGCCAGATGGAGGTCAGCCTCTTCTCCCAGGCAACTAGCAACAGGACAAGAAGACATAGCCTCAAGCTGCGCCAAGGAGGTGATTGGTGTGATCAGTCAAAGGTTGGACTCAATGACCTTAGAGGTCTTTTACAACCTAAGTGATTCTGTGATTCTGTAAGCAGCAGTAGTCCTGATTATGATACAGGCTTCTGATTTGTTCAGCATGGCACAGACATTCAAAGAACTATGATTAGAATTTCTTGGATTCACATTTATTAAATCTGCGAAATTATTTTCTCACCTCTCATGATGTGGAGGAGATCTGTTATCCTCTGCCACAAAAGCACAAGAATTTAAAATCTTAGCAAAGTGCATAAACTTGCAATACATTAAAAAAAGTCTTCAAGTCAATTACAGTACTTCACTTTGATTTTAACCTTTCGGGTCTTGTGAATTATTAAGTAATTTCCACTTAAAAATAAATAAATCAGAAAATATCAAAATAGAATGATCGTATGTGTTCTAAAATTTCTCTGAAAAACAACTTCAACTCTTTGATTTAGGAAAAAATCAACTGTATTCTGTAAACTGGATTGGTTTTGAAGAATCAACATACTCCACCCCAAAACACTCAGTGAAAACACTGCCCAGTTTCCATAGTTTTCAAATAATTGCTCCAGAAACTCCCTGCTCCCTCTACCCACCTCATGAGCACACAGCATTCTGCTCTTGAGCAAAACTTAAAGAGAGTTCAAGTAACTCTTTCGCCAATAAGAAGGTCCAGTCCTGCATTTAGATATGTCTTAGACATTCTCTGATTATAGACATGTAAACATCTAAAATTTTAAATTAAAGAATAAAGCACTATTTCCTTGAGGGCTTCCATTTCTCTTCAAGGTGTCAGAAGCAAGAAAGCTAAAAATACATGTGAAATCCAGAGAAGGAGGAAGCTGCCCTACTGAAAGACTCCATCTTCGACCACACCTTTCATTTCTTTGTGTTTCTTTTCTGACCACCCAAGATCAGTAATACCACTGAACTGAAACAAAGTCCACACTTCTCTATTAAACATCTGTTGTAGAGTTAGAGTTACCAAAATTCGTCTCTGCCTTTCCACACAGCTCTCCATGACAGTGGCCTACTCTTACATGTACTGTACGCATAGCATAGCATTTGTAAACTAGAGGGTGAGGTGTTTTGATTTAGTTTCCTGTGGACAAGTAGGTACATCACTAGAAACACCATCAGAACTGCCTCCCTTGGAGAGAAGCCATAGGCTTAAAAGGGTTGTGGAGCATAAAGTATCTTCTCATTCCTTTGAATGAAGGAGCCCTTGATCTTTTTAAGGCAAGGTGAGGGAGTCTTGTAAGATCTTGCCTGTAAGCATGCTGTAGATAAAGGAAAGAACCTGTAACCACCAAAATATAAGGAGGAGTACTTCTTTTCCTTCTTCATCACCCCCTACTTTTCCTAAAGTTAATACCTCAGTAAATGTCAACCTCCATTGAAGCAAGTAATTTAACTTTAGCAGAAGACTTACCCTCCACCTTCCAAATCTCAGAACTCCTTTTTGAATCCACTACTGGTCAGGTGCCCTCAGCAGACTGTGTACTCAAACCAATTGTGTGCATACATGTACACATAAACACATAGAAGCAATCTCAGGTAATCATGAGAAGCAATCTCAGGTAATCATGATGCATACAATAATTACAGGTTGTCTCTCAATAGGCCCTTTTAAGGCTTTTTACAAGTATGCATCAACTAACCCTTAAACATTCCTTTAGTGCATGTGAGGTTTATTGTTCTCCTTATATAGGAAACAAAACTGAGTTGCTGAGCAGTTAAATAACCTGTCCAAGGACACTAAGGATGCAAGAAATGCAAGTTGGTTGTTCTGACTCATGATGCCTGAAATCTAACTGCTAGGCATGCTTCTCATTCTAGTTTCTCCAGGCAGCTTGCAGAGTTCATTAACATTTTCGAGAAACACATAGTCTGAATTGTCAAGAGGATTTTCCTGCCCAACTTGACTAGACGGAGAAGAAGAAGGAGGCTCTTCTTTTATATACTTATATCTCAGCCTCAATTTTTCTTTCCTAGTGGTATTCTCTGAGTTCAAGGAAGAAGAGAGGCAGGTTGCTAAGCTTTTTGGAGCTTCACTGTAGCAAAGGAGAGGTGTCCTCTTACACCTTCAGGTGTTCAGTGATAAGTGGAGAGTTTCATGCTATATAACTTCGGCAGGTATCAGGTGAGAGAGTCAAAGGTTCTGTTTCTGTTTAAAAGACTGGCTTTCACAGAAAATGGGAACAGCTAGGCAATATGTTCAAAAACTGACACCAAGTGGGGTAGAGAAGGGTGAAGGGAAGCATGGTAAGGATTTCATAAAGTTAGGAGTTTATAAAGTTTTAAATTAGAAGCTCCGGGCAGAAACCATTATCATTGCCTTGCTACCTCCAGTGTATCCAGCTTGACTGTTATTACTCTGTAGCTGTACCCTTTATTTCTGGCATTATGTTTTTCTTAGATTATGACTTTTTTATTTCTCTGTACTCTGTACAGTACAGTTTTTCCAAGGATAACTGTTTCATATTCATCTTGCCACTTCAGAGTACATAATCAGAAATGGCAAATACAGCATCCTATCCCACACAAAACCTACTCCTTCTAGCACTCACTCAGAGTATCTCTATTGATACAGTATTGTGCCAAGAAATCAGCAAAAGTGGAGTCTACAGTTCTGAGAAAAAAAATCTAACAAAATTAAATATACAACTTATGTTCTTTTGTCTAAGCAAAGAGTATGAAGTAACTAATATTAGTCTGTTCGCAACGTAAGATTTGCAAAAACTCCGTTATTTTTTCCCATTAAATCTCTCTCCAGAGCATATTAAAAACTCTCCAGACCAAACACTTGTGGCCTAGACAGTCTTCATTTACCCTAGTCTAAAGTACACTTTACAGTTTACATTTCTTGAAAATGTATATGTCATGTACCACAAATAATGGTCACCGGAGGTAACATAGGTTGCAAGTAAACACTGTTGTGCTCCATACAGAGAAAGGAGTTGTGAGGACTTTCCTCCACTGCTTCTCAAGTTCATGAATAGTAAAACAGAGTCACCCCAAGGCAATGCTACTGGCGGGAAGGAGAGAGGAGAGGAGAATAAGCTACATCCCTTTAATGTTATCAGGAATTGTGTGTATCATCTTTAAAGCTATGGAAATCTGAAAAGAGCTTTTCACACTGCTAGTGCCAGGGCACAAGACTGTCACCAAGCCTTTCCATCAAGTTTTTATGTGTCTCCACTACAACTGATGAGACCAAGAAACTTTTCAGAAATGGGTAATATTTTACCCTACTATCCCTGAAGACATATTTGCTCAATTCAGCTTCCTTTCCATAACATACATAGCCTTCTAGATATTCAATATGAACACTGATTTGCAGCACATGAGGCAAAAAATTGCATAATAATCTAAGATAATTCAAGTTTGAAGAGACTTCTAAAGGTCTGCAGTGCAACATCCTGCTCAAACCAGGGTCAGCTGTGAGGTCAGACCAGGTTTCTCAGAGCTTTGTCCAGTTCGGCCTCGAAAACCTCAAAGCATAGAGGTTGCATAGTCTCTCTGGGCAGCATCTCTCACTGCTTGACTGTTCTCAGGGTGAAAAAGCTTTTCCTTACAGCCATTCTGAATCTCTTGTTTCAACTTATACTCTTTGTCTCTCATCCTCCTGCTGTGCAGCGCTGCAAAGAGCCTGGCTTCATCTGCCTGATGACCTCTCTGTAAGTATTGGAAGGCTTCCCACAAGGCTGTCTCTTCTACAGTCTGAACTTACCCAGTTCCCTCAGTCACTCCTCACAGGAGGAGGGTTTCATCTCTCCAATCTAGTGACATCAGATTGTGATTTCTCAGAACATTAAAAAAAATTTATTTTAATTGATTTTTTTAAATTGTTTAATTTTAATTGTTTATTCTACATTGTTACATAAAAAAAACTGAAGGAATGTCAATAATGTCAACTTTCAGACTCCTGTACTTCCTACGTTGCACATGAGAGGGTAGCAGCCACCTGTGACAAGGGTCACAGGGAGGGTCTTACGAAGTTATGCAGTCAGGTGAATCTGTATGAGGAACACCTCAGTATGGCTCTTAACAAGCTGTCTCCAAGATGATTGACAGTCATGAAGAATTGGAATATACATATGCATATAACATTACATAAATAATATCCAGACAGAGGCCTATTTCTTCATGCTTAACACAAGCATAGAGGCCAGCAACTCCTAAATGGTACTTAAATCTTTCTAAAGTCCCAGGCCTCTGAATTCACTTCTCTCTTCCTCCTCTCTATATTTCAATTCCCTATTTTTAAAAATGGGAAGATCACTACATGGCTTCATCACAAGAATTTCCATATAACAACTGGTGTGGTGCTTTGAAGATGTGAAGTGCTACTCTGAGCAACTTAATGCAAGGCATGAAGAGTGGACAATGAGATGCATCATAACTACACACATTTTTGACTATTTCTGCACTGCACACACAGTCACACAGCAGTGATTAAACATGAAAAACCCTGTCCAGCACACACTGGATTCAGCCTAAAGCCTGGTAATTCTCTTCACTGGCTGCACAAAATTAGTCAGCACAGTTCTTGAAAATAGAGCTGTTCTCATGAAGCTACTCTCCCACCCGTAGTTCCAGCAGAGGTAGTGAGACTCCCAGTAATATTTAAGCAGTGACTGTGAGAAGGTGTGCTTCCTTACCACCAAGTCTGTAATGAACAGAAGCAGATATAGGGCAGATTGTGGCTCCTTTCTTAAGGAGGTGTGTTAGGATAGTGGTAGCAGAGGAAGGAGTCTCTGAGGCACATCGTGCAGGATACAGAGGTCTCCTGATGTAGCCTTCATCACAATGTCCAGTGCCAGTTTTGAAGCCCTGTCCTGGACAGAGGACAGAATAAAGCAGGGCAGTAAAGTCATCTACCAAATTTCTACAAGAAATTATGTAACAACTTAAACAATTTTTTATTTTTTTTATACATAATAGATGAGCATCACTCCAAACCCTAACTGGAAGATGGTGTCCTTGGGACCACTGCAGCACTGCAAATCCCAGTCTCCTAGAAAACCTTTCCTTACACTGCACAGCTTTTATTCTTTCCCTTTGAAGATGAACGGCATGATGCCTACAGTCCACTTTTATGCACTTGTGACTCGTGGGCTGGGCTTTTCTATCCCATTGTCTTGTATCTATGATGTGAAAGACAAGAATATGTTTTCCTTGTGTGTGCTACTCACTGCTGCAAAAAAGAGAGTGCAAGGGTGAAACAGTCATTTAGGACAACATGAAAGAGTTGATTCTTAAGTTCATATTTTATATACCAACAGAGCCTGAGGCCCATCTCACCCCTCTTGGCACACCTTGTGCTGTTGTTAACACCTGGTCAAAATATGACAGGTTTCAAACTGGAGTATTTTACATGCTCTGTTGGTGAATGAACCACCATATCAGGAAAATAACAGAGGCTGAACATCACTTACCAAATTCTAATTTATACTGATCAGTTCAGAAAACAAAAATGCACAAAATAGGGAACTACGCAAATTAGTCTAGCACAGATAGATGCATTGCAAAAGTGGGAGACTCTCTTTGTTGTATTTGATGATGAAGTATGTTGAGAGCTGTTGTTGGGCTGGAAGCATTTAGGACAGGAACAGGGAGGGAAAAGTGAACAGGTCAGTTTAGCTGCTCAAATGCAGGCAGGCCCCAAGGGAGTTACTCTCACAGGCTTCCCCTTGAGATCTCCCTGCCAAACTTCAGTGGGCACAGAATGTGTCCTGTACCCATGAGCAAAATAAATGGGATTACATTTCTCAGTCCCTTTCAATTCCTGAGAGAAGGAAGTGGGAGTGGGAATGGCACTAGAGAGAGAATCTGTTAAAGCAAACAGCACCTCTGAAGACAGCATACACTGTCTCTTTAGCCTAAACAATTGGGCTCTCATGATAAAGCTTCCACTGAAGACCCCTAGAATACACTAAAAATCCAGCTTCTAATAATGTTGCCAGAATAAGATTCTGGATGAGGCAGATAATAGGTCTGATCTGGCATGGCAAATCCTGCTTAGCAGATGAAGGGTTAAGTCTAGGAGCCAGAGAAAAAGGCTTTTTGCTTCTGCTTTCTCCCAGAGCTGTAACCCACAAAGCTTCTATGTGACAGTTGTGCAGTTTGTGTCCACATTGCAATGCACTGGTGCAGAGGCATCCCTGGCACTGCCCCTTGCCCTTTCCTGCAAGGCTGCCACTGTATTTCCTGTCTCCGTTCTTCAGTGGGAGGAGTAGAAAGAAAATGGATTTCCTTCCTTTACCAGTGGGAGGAAAAGCGATCAGATGCCCTGACCTGTGGTGCCCATTTAGTCTATAAAAACCCAAATGCACAAAAGGGCGCATGCTGCCTCACACCTCCCCTCAGGAACAGGAGTACAATTATCATCAGCTTTGGCACCTGCTGTCGAAGCTGTATTTTACTCTCTTTTGTCATGAGAGCCCTCACTGTTCTCACTGCACAGCTTCCCAAAGTCTCTCTTCCCACTTTTTCACATAGGGTCTGGAAAAGAAGTCTTGCTGTTGTTCTTCCAGATCTGAGCCCTCTCATTCAAAATCCTGGCATTATGCCCAAGGACATCACACCAGGCCCCACAGGCTATCCTCTCCAAGGAACACTGTGGATAGCTAATTGCTCTCATGTTCCTCATTTGCTAAGGTATGCCCATCCCAGTAGTTCATGGGGACCAGGACCGGTGGTAGTTGCCAGCTGGAAGTTCTTGGGTCAAAAACTGCTCAGTTAGTGCAATGAAATCACAGCCTAGTGGGAGCTACTTACAATACTGATTTCTAGTTAATAGCACTTCTTAAAGGAATTAATTAATGGAAATGTCTTTAATTTGTATTACAATCTGTCTTTTTGTGTCTTCATTTCTCTTTTGGCCTACAGAACCTCTTTTCATACCTCACCATGTCTCTACCATGCTTCCTATTCATTCTCCAATGTCCTTTTGCCAGTCACTTCCCCGAGCAGCCCTTCTCCAATAAAACACTTCTGCCTTAGAATCCATGTAGTCCTCTCCAAGTCTTCTTGTGTCACCACTGCCTGTAGCCAGCCTTTAGATTTGTTTTCACACCCTCCACAGGACTTGAAAGTATGCCCCCATCAAAACTATTTTATTCTTCATTAGTATATGGGAAGAGCACTGACACATGAACTTACATTTTGGAAGAGTCCCTATAACAATTTCAGGGATACCGAGAGATTAGTGAGGAAAAAAAGCCTGCATACATCCCCCTATCCCACAGGAATACCATTTTTTTCAAATCAAAAAGCTGCAAACCTTTTAAGGGATCGGATGCCTTCATATCTGTGGTCGTTTTCTTTGAATTATTCTCAAAGCAAAGTAGCACACACATGTATGCACACACATTTTCTTTCCAATCCTTCCCTCAGTCCTGACCTCTTGCCCTGCTTCAACAGTGGTAACTCATTACTTCACTTTGTTAGGGGTTTGCTTGTCTTCATCCATCTCATTTTGGCCCTTCCAGGGATTAAGGTAATAGAATATCCTAACAGCTAGAAATATTTCTATTTTCTTCCACTAAAAATAGAATTAGGTGAGCAAGAACTGGGACTGAGCTGGAAGTCTGACAAGAAGACTGTTCTTTGGCCTCTTAAACAAAAGGGTTAAACTGCAGGAGGGGATTCAAAATTAACACTTTCAAGGTGTTATCAACTGCCTTAATACAGATTATAGTTTTTAAAAATCCCAAAAGGTAGAGAAAATCTTCAACTAGAACTGAGGTTGCACACAGAGAAAGGCAGAAAGCGAAACTAAGGTACAATACTCACATAAACTGAAATATTAATACTGAATTAGAGTTCATTTTTCTATTTTTATTTAATGTATTTTGCTCCATGGAAAATTTCACTTCAAATGTTTGTTACATCCTTCAGTACTTGGCTCAAAAAGTGGCATATCTTCAACTAGAATGGGTGCTTTCTTGATGGGGGGGGAGGTTTTGCTGGTTTTTGATTGTTTTTTTTTGTGAGGGTGTTCTTTTATCTGTTACTCTACTTCATAAATGGAGGTCTTTGGTCACTGGGCAGAGAATGAAGCAGTGCAATGTACACAGACAATCAGAAGGAAAGTTAACGAGACTGGGACAAGACCACCCTCTGAGCATACTCCCTGGCAGCATAGCAGCATAGGCTGGGGTGAATGCTTTTTGCACTGAGTTACTGTTTGCATAGCATAGAATAACTTTGCTAAGCCACGTTTAGGTACCTCTCTACACTTCTGGTGGCTTTCATGCAGAATCTACATGTAGAGGAAACTACATAAAATTGAGAGAAAGATGTTATTCAAATAACCACTTTTTTCCAAGTCAAAAAGTAGCTGTAACTGGCACAAAAGCAGCTTGGACTGTAAGTGGAAACAAATTCCAGGGTGTCACAGTTTAACCCCTGCCGGCAGCTAAGTACCACACAGCCACTCACTCACTCCACACACACCTTGCAGTGAGGAAGAGAATCAGAAAAAAAAATAAAACTTGTGCATTCAAGTAAGAACGGTTAAATAATTGACACAAAATCAAATATAATAATACCAATACTAATTATTTCACTGCCAGCCTTTCTTCACAATCCACACTTCTTCCTAGTAGCCACCTGCAGTGGCCCTGTGAACCCATAAGCATGGAAACATGCAATAGTGTCAAGAAGCAATTGCACATCTTTTGCCTTCACATTTGCAATTAGACTTCCATTCACATTATGACTACTCTGGTGCCCAAGAGGGGAAGCACCAAGCAGATACATTTATAGGAGCTGCTGCTTTCTTTTGCTGCAGTAAGGTTCTCCATAGGAACGTCGCAGTCCCAGCTACTTCATTTCAAACGTACTTAGAATTTTATTAGTGAAACTTAGAGGAGGTTTGCACAACCTCCTGGGTCCTCTCCCACACTTCCTGATCCATAGCAGCTTTGAGGCAGAGGACCGATGCAATCCCAGCAGTTGAATCCCAGTAGTGGAGGCAATCATGTAGGTCTTCTTGGTCATGCTGCCAAAGTTTGTGTTTCATCTCTAAAGATTTCTCAGAAACATGGTATCTAAGAACTCAAATGCTGATACATAAAAGGAGCACATCAGAGCTTCCTCCTGACTGTAGAAAACTGTGTGAATACCTAGCTAGTGCACTGAAAAAGATGGGTTTCCGTGTCTTTTACCCAATGTGTGCAATGTCCTGGAAACATTGTAAACTATCCTGATCAAGTGCCTAATATGGAACCAATAATCATTCCAGTGAATACCTCTAGTTTTGAACAAGAGCATATCTGCCTTCTCATCAGGATTCAGGTACTGCCCAGCATGAGGAGAGGACAACCACCTTATAGACAAGTGCCACCAGTTGCCTTTCATTATAAATATTAACTTATAAGACATGTCTGCAAATGGTCACAGGAGCAGAAAGACAGACACATGAAGAGCAAAGGTCACATATGATTGTGAATCTGAGACACAACTAGAAAATTCATTCCATTAACAGTGACGTAGTGAGAGTAAAAAAGCAAAAAGAAACTGTGCAACAGGACAGAAAAGATAAAGCAAAAATGCTTCCTCTAGTCAGATCAGATCACTGCAGATTTCCCTGGGGTTCACCCTGCCAATACTGACACACACACCCCAAACCAATGAATAACTAATAAGTGTAGAAACAACTAATTAAGATTTTTTCCCTCTAGAATGAATCTGAATATAGGTTTTACTTCCTACCCTGTCTGAATGAGAGGCCTATGAACAGAGATTAAAGGCAGCAAATCTCTTAAATGTAATGCCCATTAAACAAATCAGCATCAAACACTTTATATTCACTCACAAGTTTTAGCCCCTTATTTAGCACTTTATAACCATGTATCTCAAACTTGTCTTTAATAAGAGAAATAAAGGATTTTATGTATTCTTTTCATAGGGAAACAGAGGGACAATAAGGTACAGGACTTGTCTGAATATATAAAGTCAATGGTGTAGGCAAAAACTAAATACAAGTCTCTGCATTACCAGTCTGGATCATGCCATTTCCTCTGTACAGCAGCCAAAGCATATGTTTAATAAACAGATTGTCTCAGTTGTTGCAAGACCCGGGTGAACTGGCACACCAACTTCCCCCTAGGGTTGACATGCAGGAGCAAACATTGCAAAGAACAAAATACAGCTCTAGTTATTCAGCCAGTAATCAGAATTCCATCTTGCATTTTTGGGTCTCTTATTTTGAAACTTCTCAAGGCCTTTCTTGCAAGACTGCTAAGTACTGTGTGACTGCCAGAGACTTTGGCACATAAAAACAGCCATACCAGGTCAGACCAAAGGTCCATCTAACCGGGATGCTGTCTCAAACTCAGGGCAGTAAGGAAGGCACACAAAATATGGATATAGTGCTATTCTGCAGGAAATATACTTGTATATCCTCTCAACCTCTGGGGAACTGTGATTCAGATATCAGGGTATTCAAAAGCCATTGAAGGATTTTCCTTCTGTAAAGCTGAAATTTTGAACCCAGGTAAACTTAAATATCCCATACATCCCACTGTAAAGAGTTTCACAGATGTATTTAATATTTAGCAGAAAAGTATCTCCTTTTGTTCCTTTTGAACCAACATCTTGATAATCTCATTTGATGTCCTAACTTTTGACTTCAAGAGAGAGAACGAACATCCATCCATCTGCTATTTGCCCCTTCCATGATGCTCCTGATCTCATGAACTTCTTTCATAGAGAGAGTCAGAAATCTTTTTACAGACTGGAAAACCCAAATCAATTTAGTAATTCTTCATACAGAAGTCATTCCTTTTGATCCGCCTTGTTTCTTTCTCAGTACATCTTTGTGCTTATTGTGTCCTTTTCAAGACAGGGAGACCAAACTGCTCACAAACCTCGGATTCACATAGAATCATGGAACCATAGAATCATTTAGGTTGGAAAAAAACCTTTAAGATCAGTAATGTGTCAAATATATTCTTATACTAATGATGTTTGTTTTCTTTCCTTTGATACTAACTCATAACATTCAGCCTCCATCTCTTCCTTCCTGTCCCCCTTTTTTTCCTTATTACCTTATTTTTATCTTTCCCTACTATTAAGCACAAAGATCATATTTTGGTAAATCTATTATAACTCCAAAACTTTTCAGTGTCAATAATCAGTTCCATCCGCATTCCTGTATACCTTAATTTGGAATATTTTTCCCCGCATGCCTTAAGTTACATTTATCTAAATGGAACATAACCAGTCATTTTAATGACCAAAAAAAATCAGTTTCATGGGGTCCTTCTTTAACACTTTGCAGCAACCTCGTGTTTTTCCCACATGGAGTATACTTAGTATTATCAGCTAAGTTTGCCACCTCCTCTCCACATTCTTTCCTAGATCATTTGCAAATATCAGGTGGCACAGGCCCAGTTATTGATCCCACTGGGCCTCCACAGGTGACCTGACCAGTTTCTCCTAGCTGGTGTTTTAAGGGTTTTAATGAAGTGTGCCTCTGGAGGACTTCTCAAGGCAGCTTAGGTTCTTTAAAAGCTTCCACAAAAAAACATTATCAAAGCCATTTGGAAATCATGCTGAGCATCATGGTGGCTCCCAAATGGGAGTATCTGCTACAGGAGAAAAGCTCCCACCTGCAGGTCCCATTCCCATTTCCTGGCTGGAAAAGGAGTAGCAGGCTTCATCCTCCCCTTGTTCTCCATTCCAGTTCTTCCTACTTCTTCCTTCCCCATAACTGGAATAGCACTGGCCTTGACCCCTTATCCTTGGAGAGGCAAAACGCAGCTTTGCCTATGCTGCCAGGAAGCCCCAGATCCCCTTAGAGCACAGGTATCTGCCAGTCCAGGGGAGCACCGGTGCCACTAGAGTAGGTGGTGCTCCACATAGCATGCTGATGAGTCATTTTGTAATAATTATTGCTACAGAGGTGTGTGGCCAACATAAAGCAGAAAAAGAATGTCTCACACAAGCACTGTCCCCTACTGTGTAGCTGCAGTTTTATTATAGGTAATTTTCATCACCTTTCAAACAATCTCTAACTAAGCAAAGGTCTGCCAACTCCAGGACTCTTTAGTGGTATCTTGGAACAAATAAGGACTGGGTCCAATATCAGTCATTACTATTAAGGTCACCATCACATTTTATATGTTTATAAGTATGTAAAATGAAACATTGAGTGAAAATCTGAGCAGGCCTGTCAGGAAACAAAACCACTCCATTTGACTCTTAGGTAAGTGGTACTTCTTAGGGACCAAAAGCATTTTTGGCTCCTCTCAGATCTTTCTAAGTGATCCTCTCTGATGTCTTTCCCAGTGTGAAAGTCCAGTGATTCCCCTCTCTGGGGCCAGGTTCTGGTTTGTACACGCACTCTTGCATATTGATTCTTTCCTGCCCATTTTAAGTTCCCCATGTGAGAAACTGTTAAGAAGCGAACACAGAAAACAACAACAATCTTCCTAATATAAAGTGCAGTTTAAATGTAACAGTAGGAACAAGGGAGAATTGAAAATATTTCAAAATAAAATATTCTTGTGTCTTCTCTGTCTGAATTCTAACCTCCCAGAAGGATGCAGCAGCAGGTCTAGCTGCATGTCAGCCTGCTCCTGGCTAGTAACTACCCAAGGGAGCACCGTTTCACGTGGGGAGAGTTCTTCCCCCTCCCTGTCTACTGAGTTGATTTTTTTTTACTTCCTTAATCCAAAACGAGTGTAAGTGTGACCCAGTGGAGACTTCCAGCGCTAGCTGTTCAGCTGTTACTACGTACCACTACTTGCAATGCTCATTTATGGATGCTCTTGGTCTTGTTTTCACCCTCTTAATTTTTTTTTTTTTAAATCCTTCACAGACAGAAAACAATCAGAGGATATATGGCATCCAAAACTTCACAGAGTAGTTCCAAATCTCACACTAGAAAGATGAAAATTTCTGAATAGCACCATCCTGAAATGGCTTAGTGAAACCAAGTGCCTATAACAGACTACTGTGCAGGAATGTTCTGGGAAATTGAAAGGTAGTGGCTGCTCTTTATCATCTCGATGAAGGGAACCACTCAGGATGAGCTCAGTTTATCTGACAGAAGCGGTTTTGCAGGTAGTTCAAACTGGGAAGTAACTACCATGCAGGGTTGTAAGGCACACGAGAATCATTTCAAAGTATAGAGAATTAATCGTACAGTTGGTATTAGCATATGCATGAACCATTGCTTTAAAAGTTCAAACAGCAACTGTCAACTGAACAAAGTTGGCACAAGAGTAACAAAATGAGTTTTGCAATTGTGCTATTTTTACTATGTAATATCAATACCGTATAAAAGAACAAATGTTGTGTATAAGTTCAATGCCAAACCTAAACCATTGCAAACAGTGTTGTTACGATGTGATTAAAATGTCACCATCATTATTTGCTGAAAAGGACTTTATCCCCCTCTCAAGCAAGTGTTTCCATTACTGGAGTTTTATGGGCATGTTTGTGAGAAAGAAAGGTGAAGGAATAACGCAATTAAAATATTTAAAAATATTTAACCGTTCTGGCTCATTGACAACTGTATGCTCTCCCTGTGATTTTTTAAGAGCTGCTGATGCCTCATGGAAAAAATTTTGAAAAACATAGTATTGAAAAACAATTTTGCCAGTGTGTCATATTTTCTGTCTTATCTCTTCCCTTGCTTCTCACTAGTAGAAGAATCTACATGAAAACAGAACCTCGATTCTTTAGGTAGACAGAATTTGGATCTGAGCTCTGCCAAAGCATGTGGGTGTTTGGATCCTGTTCATTAAAAACATTTAACTTCAAATGCAGGTTCAATCTTCAAAGCTCACAAGAAGTGCTGAGATCCAGGATTTTGTTTTGACCCATCCCTGTTACTAAGAAGTTATCTGCTGTCTGTCCTGTCTGTTAAGCTATAGGCTTCTGCTGAGGATCTCATTAAGGGTTACTGGTGGCAACATTTCCTGCCAAATTATAAGCACCGGGTGCTACTGAATATCTGAGAAGGATGGAGATTATGAGAAATTAAGGGGGGGGGGGAGTGGGAGGAATAAAAAAAATTTTCTCTTGTAGTACAGTTGTCTTGAAATAACATAGACTTGGTTTGTCTCTCACACTGGCATAACTTTTTGGACTTCAGTGAAATCACACTGACTGAGTACAAACAAAAACCACAGTCTGTATGAAGCTAAAGCTTTTTTTTTGTATTCAGTGTGTTGAAACAACACATTCCAGCCCAGCCATAGAAGCTCCTGCTGCCTTGTAAGCACAGAAAACAGAGGTTCACCCCAAACCTTCCACTCTGCAATTTACTGTGAGTGGAGAAGAAGAGCAAGCCAAACTTTCTCAGCTCAAAAAGATGCCAAACTGGACTTAATTTCAAAAAAAGAGTTAAATTTCAGCACAGCTTTGGCTCTTTTCCTGATTTAGCTATGCCAGGCAGAGCAATGGAAATGCTGGGTAAATACCTTCCTTGGGAATGTGCAGGAGGGCATGCTTTTTACGTGACCTTGCCCCTCTTTGTATCAAAACACTTCTTACTTTTACTGACATTTACCCCAAGGACATTGAAGCAGAACAGGAGAGGAAGACTAGCACGCAGACTGCCCACCCGCTCTAAGACAAGTTTTTCATCAGTGGATTTACCAACAGCTTGGATATCTGTGTAAGTGCCCGGGGTTTGTGTTTCATTGTTGCCAAGTCATGAGACAAAACCCAGTATAGCAGAGGACCAAAAAACTAGAATTTTATGAGAGGCAAGCTGACACCTACCATATACATTGGGAGAAAGAAGAAAACAGCAACAGTACATAAAGCGGTCTCCAGATTCCTGAAGTGCCACCCACCTGATCCTCTTGCATTGTGTAGTATCACAGTACTAGACAACCTGTCATACAGGCTTCAAAGGGGATACTTAGCTTAACTAAGAGAGATGAATGTGCCCACAGAACTGCACTATCCCTTCCTCTGAAAAACCAGTGAGAAGAGCAATTGCTAGATGAAATGGAAAAAAATTACCAATAACAACTCCACTTCCAGTTCTCCACTGTCTTGCACTTCACTTCATTTACGTCTGGGCAAGGTGAATGTGTAACCCTTCCAAACCATTGAAGCAGTAATTTACACTCAGTTCCACTGCATTAGCCATGAGACTGAAGAATCAGGCCCCCTCTTACAAGCAAAATGTCCCCAACAATGAATGATTGAGTAAAATATAGGCTGTGTAATTCCACTTGTTTTGGAAAACAGTCAATTTAGAAAGGTTACCACCATAAGACAGCAGCAAAAATCTGCCCCTGAACTCCCAGCATCTCAAGCCATAGCCTTGTCAATAGTACACAGGGTGCAAAAGATTATGGCCAGCTCAGGCCATTAGTTTCCTTTCTGGGCAGGAATCCCAACATAACAGATACTTATGTATATTCTGTCCTCATTTTATCTAATTACAAATATCTCTCTAGGGATGGGGAGGGGAGAAGAGGTTTGATCACACGATTTTAGGTCACTTATGCAAGGGCTTGCTGGGATATGCATTGGTCCAAAGACTGCTATAATATTTTGAAAATTCCCAGAGCCCTATAGTAAGAAAAAAATATGTGTATACATATCACTTTTTCCTATTTATATGAGTTTGTGAAACTGACCAGTAGAAAAGACTTGAATCATGTACTGCCATAAATCAGTAAGGAACATATGGAAATGTTTAAAATGCAAGGACATCGATTAACAAACAATGCCATAATGTATGTATATTTGTGTGCACGTATACACAGTTTTCTCTGAATAAGACCAACATCAGAGAAAAACGGAGTAAGTTCATTTAAAAAAAAAAATCTTTATGTTGCTCATTTGAATTTTCACTTAATGATTGCAATGCTGGTGAAAGATGCAACATTGTTTTATACTGATGAAATCTTAAGAGCCACATTTAGGCATGATTTAATTAAGTAAAACAACTTAATGTTAAGCAGAATTGCCCCTGCTTTCCCTAGATCAACATGATCTAAGTCTTCTGTAGTCCAAGAATAGGTACAAAATTTTACAATACCCATCACTATCACAAAGTACTTCAGACCTGCTCTTTAAGCATGGGAGGAGTGGAATACAGCAGAACTTCAGGAATTTCTTTTAGAGGAAAATGCAAGAATTGTTTGAAATTCATATGGAAAGACTGGAGAAGTTATTGACTGAATAATTACCTTGGAAAAGGACAGACACCCTTCAGGAGCAGAAAACAGTAGTAAGAGAAGACAAAAATGGATCTTAAAGGTCAGGAAGTATAGGGAGAATTTCTGAAGACAAGAGTTACAACTTGCAAAAGCTATTAAAAAACAGCGATATTCTTCAGACATCAAAATAAAAGCAATCAAAGGAAGTTCAGTTGCTGTGCAGTTTGAATGGTACATAGATTAAATATAATATAGGTAGAAGCCAAAAAGTAAAGGAATGATGTGCTTCACTGGAATGACTGAGATTCAAGCCACAAAGACATTTGTGCAGTCAAGGCATAAATTCTGAATAATCTTTGCCCAAGAAATGCAACATGAAATCATACATTTACTAGCAGGTTCCTTAAACAGATACTGAAAATCATGGTTGCTACTGTATTACCAAAGTATAAAATGCAAAATAAGATACTCTTTGTTAACTCTTTTAGAACAAAAGCCTTGCAAATTATTGCAGTAAGGCTAACTGAGCTAGAGTTTACTCACATCCAGTTTTTTAAGTGCAATATGATCAAGAACAGTCTTGAACAAGGAAGCTATAAAGATGAGAGATTGATACGTTGTGATAGAGTAACTTGACATCTTGCTTTCATAAGATACTTCTGAGCTATTTGGACTTTTAGAAAATGTTTCATACACTAGTATATGAGAAATTACTGAAAGTTGAGAAGAAGAGGATTGATATGACTGAAAAACTACTGAAGAGGGTTGGACACAGAAACAGTAGCTGGGTGACAGGAGGTTACTTCTGGAGTTCTAGAAAGGCTTGGTCTGGGGACTGAAATCAATATTTCCATTAATGACCTGGGCACAAAAAGTGTGTCTGCTGAGAAAAGTTAGCCACTGACACAAGCTGAAGGAACATCAAGAAAATTAGGAGCATCAGACAGGAAGAATTAGATGGAGTGAATTCAGTATAAATGTCACTTAATACCTTACAGATCATCATCTCAACAACAGCTGAAAGGACAGGAGAGGAAACAATAATATCAGTCTACCACAGGATGACTGTGAACCACCAGCACTATACAACCACAAACAAATGCAAAAGCAAGGTTTTCCCAGCAGAAAGAAGTAAAAGACAAAGTTATTGTAGAGGGCTAAACCTCACTTAGAACAGAGTACAATTGTGTCTGTTCACACTCAAGAGAGTTGAATGTGAGTAATCCAAGCTGGAGTAGAGAAGGCAAGGACAATCAATACATCAGTCGTCGAAGGAAAGGAAAAGATAGCACAGACAGCTTAGTATATCAAAATAAAGACCAAGAAGGCTTATAATATGTGACACATAGTGTCATATAAATGTACAAGTCATAGTGGAGAGGAAGACATGGAGGGAGCAATAGTACTTAAACTAACAACTCCATGTTGGCACCAGAACAAATGGGTATAAACTGGTCACAAGTAGGGCTAGCCCAGGGATTAAAATGCTATTTCCAGCCATCAGAGCAGTGGGTTCTGGAAACATCCCAAGAGGAGTAATGGGAACAAACAGTCCAAGTGGAGATTTAAGACAAGGACTTTTCAGTTTATGAAAGAGATTATCTGACATAGTACCAGAGAACTGGACATAAGACCCAGGAAGCCTTTTTTAAACTTACACTTCCATTAACTGAGCCACTGTGGTCAATTTGGTCTTTGTCTTCTTGTCTAAAAGCACCCACAGAGGAACCAATTAGTGCCAACTAGGATGGCAGCCTTTATGATATAGGTACCTACAGAAACAGGACCAGGCTCACCCAAAAACGCAAGACAAGATAAAAAGCATAGAGTCTTTAATCGGCTCTCTAGCCCAATCATGTTCAAGCCACTGTCATGGTCCCTTAGGTGCTTTGCAAAGGGAACACTAGTGCCAGCATACAAACCATTCTTCCAGAGGTGGATGCGGAATTCCCTTCAAAGGTAGTCTGTGTCAAACCCCATGACTGAGCGTCTCCCGGACGCTTCAGCCTCTAAGAACTCACTACTCTTTCATGAAGTTCTGTTAGCCAGGTACTCAGAGGAGACCTCTACACTGCAGGTGCTGCCTGGAACAACCACACAAGAACTATTAGCCAGCTAAATGAGGCCTTTTGGACAAGCAAAATTAAGACCCAAGGGAGGCAAAATGACAGAAAGCAAAAGAAATATCCAGGATTAGCAGAATCTCTTCACAGTAAGACTGAAATTTTCATTCGTTTTTGGGTGCTGTTATAAAAAGTAGTCCTTATAAAGACAAAAGCAATAGGTCAAAGTCCTACAACTCTGAAAACAGATGCATTGGAGGGAAAAAACCTGACAGGTCCTGATTGATAACCATGCTTGAGGGAAGCTGCTAGAGGAAAACTGCTGCAGCAAATGCTGCAGGGAATTATTGCTCCAAAACCCTGCTGTGGCAGAAAAGGCACATGTGGCTGCTAGAGCAGGAGATGGACATGGTTAATTGACTGGGAAAGTTTAGCAGGGAAGAAATTAATGCAAAGAGCTCACAGCCCAGGCATGCAATTTTGTCACCAAGTGAAGGAACCATTTTGCTGAAATTGCAATCCATTTTCAGGTCAGAGCCTTTCCCAAAGGCAGAGTGCTCACCCCTCATCTGTTCCTCTTCCTCCCTTCTGAGTGGTACATGGAGGAGAAGGTAGCTGGAAAGAGCAGTCTGGGAAACATACTGGCCATTAAGGCCCAGCCAGGTTTTGACTTCGCATGTGTTTAGCAGTGAGGAATTCGGAAGACATGTCAGAAGGCAGCCTCTCCTAACCCTAGGACTTTGTGGATAAGTCAGTTATGGAAACAAAACTAGAAAGTTAATAACAGGGGGAAAGGGAATTTACTTTCAGATCTACTCAGCAGAATGAGTACCTGAACCAAATATGTTTGCAGTCTGGTCAGCTGAGAATGCCAGGAGTTAGTTACTGTGGAATTACAGCAACAACACAGAAAAATTAAGTCCAAACAATTATTTTTTTAAAGTAAAGCGGAATGCAGAAGAAGACAGGACAGACACAAACACATACCACAGACCAGATAACACAGAAGATCTTATGCAGTGATGTGCCGCCAACACTGTGAGAAGTAGCCCTCACAACTGTGTTCCTTTTAGCTGGCGTCTCGGAGTCATTTTCCTCAGTAAGGGTGGACTAGATCTGGGAACTTCTTCATTTCTTCTGCATTTTAACAAAGGAGCTTTAAATACACTTACACATACTTAAAAGTAGCCATGTAAAGTAAGTTGAGTCAAACTGTTCTCACACCAATGACTTTGGATTCAATACATAAATCGTAGTGAACAGACTGGTGCACAGCATATATATTTTGAAATGCAAAAGTACTTGCCACTTGGTTCATTTCTGTGGAAAAATCTTTACGTCCCAAAAATGCCTTTATCAGCTCTGGGCACAAACCACTTCCATTAAGGATGGTTTAGCAATAATTATTGGTGAACTTCTTCCATCAGAACCAGATAGTCTTAACTCACTTTTCCACTCCTCAGCTTGGCCATGAAAGTGTTGCCAAGGAAGGATTCCCATTCACCTTCAACACATTACTCTCATACTAACACTCAACACCAAAAGCAAAGCAATGGTGAGACAACGGCTGATGATGTGACTAGTATGACCATCACCAAGTCAGATAGTGCATGCCATTCTTCCCTTCAGAAGAATGGAGGAAATAGTCCCACAAAAGGGACTATGATGCTTACTTTAAGCATGATTATAAAGTTTTTTTCTGTCCTGGCATGAAAGTGACACATACTTTATATTACAAATAACACATATTTTTTTTCTAATTCTTTCATGCTGGAATCTCCTGAAATTCTCACTGGAGGATATGTAAAGAGAAAATTCCATGTGCGAGAAATTTTATATGGCTGCTTTCTGCTCAGTTTGAAGAAATCTCACTTGGTAGAGCTACTCACAGTAGACCAAGGTAGTCTTTTGCACATGAAGATAGACTCTGCTTTAGACCTGTATTCATAGACAGGAATTAAACTACATTTTAGGAACATTCACACTAGTCAGGCTGAGTAGAGGAGGCACTAGAGTTACACCTGACTGTGAAAATAAGCTCATGACTTATCTATGTCATATAACAAGTCAGGGGGCAGACTTAATTCAGTAAGCTCTTATCTGCCATGCTGCAACCATGAAACAAAGCTGCATCTCCCTCTGCATGGAGGCAGAACACTGAGGCAAGTCTTGCTCCAAACAGCCCCAAAATGCATCACTTCATACTCTCCATCCATGCATCACCTCACAATCCCCATCCTCCTCCAAAACACCTCCATAGATCATAGACAGTCCATCCTTCCAGTCCAGAAGCCATTAAAGACTCTCGTCCTGTATGAGGGAACTGAAACAAACATTTCATTTTGGGAAATGGCTCAGGAAGAACATGTGAGGAAGCACAGCAACAAACAACACATAAGGTAGATATAAATCCAGATAAAATATTATAATCATTAAAGGGTTGCTGCTCCCTGAAGGTTGGCAAAACGAAGAGAGTTAATTAAAAGCAATCTCCACACAGTGCTGAGCTAGCCTGCCCTGATAAATCAGCAGCCGGGATTGCTCTCATAGAGGTCAATGGGGGAAAGAGGTTGGGAGGCAGGGGAAAGCGAGGAGAAGATAAAACATTTAGCTGAGACTGCTGACAAAAACAAATCAGATCTTGTGACAGAAAATTGAGAAGACTTTTCCACGTATTTACCCCATCAACACTATTTTGCTAGATTTAAACCTTGGGAATGCCTGTTTGCCATCAACATAAAACCAGCTAACCTGACGGAGGTCTCATTCATTTGTATCAGCATAGGAGAAAAGAGAAGCAAGAAGCTTTTGGAGCCTCATCCCACTGGGGAAGTATTAACATTGCTTTCATCCACATGCCACTTTATCACTGAAGGCTAACATCACCAACATTTGCAGAAGGGCACATCCTTTTTTGAGAAGCAGATCCTAAAAATGAAAGGGTCAGTCAGATATGACGGAGCAGTAGACGTATCTCAATGCGGCAACTGAGATGGTTTCTCCGTACCAGTGGAGAAAGAGTTCACTGTGAAGTCTTCCCATCACCAACCCTCACCCATCACATATCACGTCTCTTAACCTAACCCAGCTATAAAAGGTACTAACCTATGAATTAAAATTATGATCCTGATTTAATCCATATTTCACATCAATAGATACATGCTAATGAACTGGAAACTTTGAGGATAAAGAATCCACAGAAAACACAAGAACTTACGGTCTTCAATACACCCTTTAGTAGTTTAAAAAAAAAAAAAGGCAAAAGCCATGAAGGTAAGCTTGTAGATAAAAATGGGTTCATGGTATAATTTCTGATATTGGACACTGGCTAGTGATTTTTCTAACCATATTTTCTAAACAACAGCTTGAAACATGATGCACACCAAAGGAATTTAGCAGTAAAACAGCTTTCTGAACCACTGTTTCCATTATTTCTTATTCAGATTGCACAGGTTTTAAAGTAATCATAAACATAAAATATATTTGTCCCCATCATTAGCTAAACACAGTCTCTCAGGAAACAATATTGAGACCAAAATACTTGAACAGTTACAAATCCACGATTACCTTTTTCAAAACTGTTCTTAAAAATGGAAACTGAATGGAAATATGGGCATTATTTTCCCTTGAAGAAATAGTACTAACTTTTTATCTCCATGATAAGTTTCCCTATGGCACTGTTCACTGGATAGTGAACTGTCTGGGCTATAATTCCAGCCATTTTGATTTTTCTTCCAACTCTGTGACTAGCCATGTTAGGCTGTGGATCCATAGGAACACCAGAAACTGCAAAGTTCCTAGAACTAGACAAAAAATTTCATAGCCACATGACATAAAGCACTGAATTGGTGTTCACTTACTCTTCCAAAACATGAAAAGCACCCAAAACATTTTCAAGAGAAAGTTTTGTTCCAACAGCCATAATCTATCTTCCTGTGGCTATCATGAAGCCAACTCAAAGCATAAAAGCAGCATAAGCACTGTACTCTGTGTTTTGGCAGAAGTAGCATGCCCGCATCTGATCAGATCACATCAGCCCTGCCAGATGATGCGGTAGGGCAGGCTGGAATTAACCAACTCAGGGCATGGCCTTATTCCACTGCTCTGCACCTGATTTTCTTTGCACCGTCCAACCTATTTAGATATTTGAGAATTAAAAGGCAGGAAGCATTAAGCCATGTGTTTGTAGAGAATTTAGCACAAGGCTTTGTATCTCACATCACAAATGGGAATCTGACAAAAAAGAAAGGGTAAAACCATGTTACATAGAGTTCCTTTCTTTTGCATACTAAGATTTCATATGTGTTAGAGCTGGCATTTTATATTGATTTATAAAAATTATCAGAAAGCAAGTAGAGAGTTTTCAGACTGATAGAACCCTCTGCATTGTATGAATTGAGACGATCCTCAGGTTGGATCAGTTCTGTCACAACAGACTGTGACATTAAATATCACTTTGAGCCTTTCTTACTAGAAAAACATTGATGTAGTCAGTGTCCCCATCAACACCTGAGCAGGGGACTCTCTCCCAGCTACAGTTCAGCAGAACACGAAATTAATGAATCAGGATTTGGCAAGCACACGCTGCTGATCACAGCCACCTAGTGCACACTCATCAGTACCCGTCCCTGCTCTGCTCTTGCTGCTCCACTGGCTCCCTGTGAAGCCTCCCCTCAGACAGTGCTGGAGTGCCAGTAAAATTGTCCATGCGGCTGGAATTGTAACTCTCTGACCGCACCCGTTGCAGGCAGGTAACCTGAAAACTGAGACACATGCTGACATAGTTCTGCTATTTCCATACTGGAGGGGATGGGGGTGTGAGAAGGATATTTGCCAGCAGCCATTGAGACACTGCATTATTCTTCTCTGAGACATCTGCTGGGAATCTGTGGTTAAAATATGCTCTGCTGGGAAATAAACTATATCTAACAATTAAAAAAAAGTATCATGCTTCTAATAATTTAGACTATTAAAGATAAATAAGGATTTTAGTCAGTATTCAAGCACTCACTTATGATATTTGTATTACATGTCGCTCAGTTTAGACAGTAAAAATAAACTATGCAGTTCTTTCTTATGAAATAAGAAAGGAAAACCACTTTCTGCTTCTTATGCAGTAGTCCAGCATATTTGAGTTTGTTCCACAAATTGTAGAGAAGTTTTTAAAGAAATGAAAGAAGCACTTCCATCTGAAAATTTTTGTTTTAAAAAGAAAGGTATTCTAAAAGTATGATTCCTTTTAGATTGTGTTGACAAGTTAACTTTCCTTATAAGAAACAAACCACTGTTAAAACCGAGACCTGCACTAAGGAAGCAATTAACACACCTCAGTCTCTGCATCCCAGGTAAAACTGTCAGGCAAAGCCAGAAGTACAGTCCTAATGAAGCCCTCAGAACAGGCCTTAAGCAATGTTGCCTTGGTGCTGCTCATCTGCACATGGGAGTATGTCACCCCAGACAGGGAAACCTCAGATCAGAGGTTGGTCTCTCCAAGGGAAAAAAACATCAACTCCCGGAACAGATTCATTCCACTTCTACAAGTCCTCAGGGATAAACAATACAGGGATGGTTCTTGCTTAAGGCAACATCACATACAGACAACAGTGATGAGCCCAGAATAAATACCAAGATTGTAAAATTGATCTACTGAGCAAAGAAATTCAGCTCTGACATGAAAGACAGAGTGAGAAAACTCCAGACTCAGCAAATTACAATCCTAAAAGAAGGTTTATTCACAGCCAGTTGGGGCATTGGAATGCCTCATTTCAGGACAGCAGAGGTACAGCCAACTGTTGTAAGCTGCAGAAGACAGATATACAAGATGGACAAAGTCTGCTCTTGAGAGCAACCTCCAAATATCACGCTTCCAGTTTTAGGAAAGCAGAGGAAGAAATCAATTTTCATTAAGCTCCACAAAGGATAAGCCACATTACCTTCACCATGACTCAGACAGAAGACAGATCTCCATTTTGCTCTGTGTACCTGACTTCCGCATGGTCTGTGTAAACTATTCCCACTTGGACACTATGAATGCTATCTAATGGGTATCATGCATCTAGCCCATTGGACATGTGTTTACCTTGAAATTATTACGCCCTCCAAAAAATCATACCTTTGGGCCTCTGTAGCACAACCCAGATAGCTCAATATTGCTTTCACACACCACAAATAATATGCTTTTAAAACTTTTTATTCAGTGGCAGTTTTGAGATACAACCTCCATCCATTCACACAGCTAGACAGACTGAAAGGTTGGGAGACCAACAAAACAAAATTACAAAAGCACTGCAACAACTAATCACGCATAAGCAACTGGTGGAACCAGATATAAGACTGAAACTAGTAACATAACATTTATCAGAGCCTCTCATATTCAAGCCAGTGTATCCTCCGGTCTTCTTAACTTGGCTTTTTGGCCCTCCAATGACTTTGGTTTTATTCTTATGTTCCCCTGTGTAAATATAGTAACATTCATGCCCTGTTTTTGCTAAAAGCTGATGCTGAGATGTAGAAAATACAGTTTTCATGTGGACAACAATTTTGATTTGAAATGTGTCACACTAGGGCTCATTTATGTTTTTAAGTAACATCAGAGCCACACTGGAAGTGCTGAAGAGGTTTTGTACATGATTTAATGTGACCAACAAACCCTGTTCTGTCAAGCAGAAGAAAATTCCCTTCTGCAAATCCATGTTAAAATCACCTCCACATCACTTGTAAACACTGAACTAGCAACCTACTTTTATTGCTTCCACCTTACACATTACACTTTCACTTTAATATTAAAAAATCAGCAACCAGGTGCTTATGCAACATCCAAAAAAAAAAGAAAAAAAAATCAGTCTTCATCACCACCTAATCAGGACATAGGGCTGTTACAGGCACACGTAATGGGATACGGAACCTTCCAGTTGAGTTCCTAGCCTGAGTTCAAGCCAGAGTAATCACTAATAAATACTCTTGCCATACAAGAACCCAAGGCCCACACTGGTCTCTTGCCAATGTGAAACAGGGATCTGAACATAGACTACTTCTTCACAGCTGTCTCATGCCACAGAATTCATCATCACAAGGAAGGCCATGTTGGCAGCCCAGGGGTCGAAGTTAGCTGTCAAGACAATTTTATCTGAGAATACTGGAATTGGAAAACTGACTGCTGCTGTGTATTTGCAGTGGGAATGCAGAGACAGAACAGGCCTGCTAGGGTTTATGATGTCAGCTCTAGCACTGTGCACACAAATCTGTGATGATCTGGTCCACAAACACCTGGCAGAAAATAAGTGTCCCCAAGCACATCAAAGTTATCCAACAATGCAGTCAGCATGCAAGTGAACTGGCCTAACAGTTGAGCCTAAGTTAGCCCCTTTTGTCCCAGAGGCTGTCCTGAGCAAAAGGAAAAGCACTGGCACTGCTAAACTGCCAAACTACTGCAAGGCAGCAGCCCCTTTGGTGAGCGTCCAGGCACAGCACTATACAGCATGAGGGATCTCACATGCTGAAATGGCAACAGCCTAACATATGTTCCATTTAGTATGTTTAATTGACAACCTGAAATAAAAGTCAGCTGTGGGAGTAAAGACAGATAAGGGTGAGGGGAAACCAGCTCCTAGACAAGACTTTGTGAATTACAAAGTCTTAATTATATTAAATTCATTATGGTACCATATGCACATCCCTAATATGGCAGAGAAGGAGGAAATGGGACTAGATGCTAAAACTGGAAGTTGAAGGGCTACATTCTAGACTTGATCTCTTAGAAAGTTGCTGAACCACTTCGTCCTAGATTAGCCATCCATAAAACAAAGGCAATAATCCTTTCTTCACAGGGGTATTGAGAGGTTTAATTAATTAATGTTTGCAAAGTCCATTGAGATTTCTGACTGACATTTCAAGTAATTCAGAGTACTTTTAAAATGTTTTTTTTTCTTCTACTGCACCACTCAAATGTTGTCATATTAAGATATCCAAAGGAGAAGAAGGTGGAGAGAAAAAGCATGGAGATAGGTACACAAACTAGTAGGAAAAAAAACCAACCCAGCAAACTCGGCACGTCAAATCCACTGCTGTCCCATCAAAGCTGTCAGAATACTGCCACTTCTACAGATGAAGACTGTGTTTCTCCAAACACCTGCCACCTTTACCTTGCAGATGTGTTAAACTTAGATATTTTTGCCTGTAGCACCATGTTGGTAAACAACAAGGTAATAAATGGCAGAAATAACAGGCAGTCATGTCAGGTTGATTGGATCACCAGAGGAAGTGAAGGAGAGAAGAGCATAGGAATGAAAGCACCAAAAGAGAACCAGAAAGTGAGAAGAGAGCGCTGGACAGAGAAAGTGGCAAGTTGAGTGTAAGAAGAAGCCAATCATTAATAAGGGACTCCAGGTACAGAGCTATTCTATGAAATGCATTCCCACAGATGCGCAGGTACACTGGAATACATTATCCAGAGAGACTAGTCTAGCGTGAACAAGGCCACATATGTGTCCCAGTGCCAGAGACAAACTGAATATTGGACACTCTTAAACGCACAAGCACACACAAGGAGCTGCTTGATACCTGAGCTGGGATTTCTCAGTCTCTACATTGTCCCCCATCTCGGAGCAAAACCTTTGTGTGGCCAGTTTCTGTAGGGGGCGTTTGTGGGTTCTGAGATACAATCAAAACGCAGACAGAGGAAATGCAAATGTCATTCAGCTCCCGTTCATTGTCAGGAAGGACACATGAGGATAAAACACTGTGCATTGCATCCCTCCTTTATTATGTGTCCTACTGCTTTTGTCCTAATTTATCCCATGCATAATTTATCCACATGTGTATTGTTTCCCGATCAGCAACTTTAAAGAATAAGTGAAAATTATAAAATGTTTTATTAAACAAGTTGTCAACAAAATTGCAGATGGTGTCAGACAGCCAGTACCAATTCCGCGTCCTCCACATAGCCTTAGTACTTAAAAAGGCACACCGAGAAAAGCGAACCCAGCACTTGATGTCTATTGTTTCCTCCTCTCACACCCCCCAGGGGCGAGGAGAGGAGAAGGGAGCTAATTATAAATGGCCTCATCCTGTCCTCCCCGAGTTTAGCAGCAGCAGCGGGATCGGGCCCCAATTCATTTCGGCACAAGCAGCCCTTCGGCAGGATCCGCCGCGACTGCTGGGAGCCCCACGGTGCCGCGAAGTGCGAGGCGACGAGGCGAGGTCCCATCCGCCGGCGGGGCGGGGGCCGGGGTCGCCCGGCATGTTCCCGGGGCCGCGGCCGCTCCCGAGAGCTCGCCGCCTCGCACCCGTCGTCGCCAGAGGCCACTGAGCCCGGGCTTCCCCGCCACCGGCAACACACGTCCGCGGCTGCTCCCGGCCCAGGTGCGGAGCCGGGCGGTGCGGCCCCCGGCGTGCGGTGCCCGTGCCAGGGCAGCGCCCGGCGGTCGGGAGGGGCGCGGGAAGAAATCGCCCTCGCCTGCACAAGCGTCAAACCTGCCGTCGAACGGGGGGGGCAACGCCGCCTCTTCCGCGCGGTTTTCAGAGTATGTTCCGTCCCTCGCCGCCCACCCATGAGGATACTCGGACTTCTTTGATTAACCCCCTGGCAACTGCGCTCCTCTCTCCCCGCGGATTCTCGTACCCGAGAGAGCGGGTAAATGAAAGCAAAGGTTTTCTGCCAGGACGGAGCAGGAGATAAACATGTCAGCACCCCTTCCCAGCTCGAGGCTTTCCTTTCCCTCCGGATCGCAGAGAGACAGCCGCAGGAACCCCTGGAAAAACCTTCAAGTGTTTTTCCAACTCCAGCCGGAGAGACTTGAGTTGGGGAAAAAAAAAAAAAAAAGAAAAGAAAAATCTCGCAACCCTAATTTCATCTCGGAAAACTCGAAGGTATAAAAACACCCACTCAGAGCAGCCAGAAAGTGCAAACGAAGCGTCACCGCCAGGTACTGTGCTTCCCTGCTTTACTAGCAAGAGCGCTGCCCCCGTTAGCAGGGAAGTCGTTTGAAAAAGGTTAAGACAGCTCCTCTCCCCACATACGCTGCCAAATCCCACTCTCCCTAATGCCTTCGGGGATTAGCGGCGTGCGCTGCAGACCACAAGGAAAATAAAGGACGCGATCCAGAAGACGACAACCGGCTCCCGTGGTCCCCCTCGGAAATCAGCCTTATTTGCAGACCAGGAACCCCGGAATACCTCCGCAGCAGAAGTACCTGCCCCCTTCCTCCCTCCCTCTCTCGAGCAGGGGTCAGACCCCGTTCGCGCAGCCCTCGGCGGCTTGTGCCTGCTCTCAAGATGGAAACACAATCAACTCTCTTCCCCACTTTGAAAAGCGAAAGCCTGTCATATGCAAAACAGATCTCCAGACTTCCTGCCCCAAATCAGCGACCGGCAGTCCCGAGCCATTCATTTCACCCAAGTCTGCTTCCCTCCCTCTCCTCTTCCCTCTCTCTCCCATAGGAACGCCGAGGAGCGCCGGCAGTGCCCCCGCTGCCCCGCTTTTCCGACCGTCCAGCCGTGGAGCGACGGGGGACGCTCCGCTCCCCTTCGCCAAGACATCCTAACTCCCCAAAGATTTGCGGAGGTAACTCCGAGCCGCGGTGGGAGCGCGGAGGCTCCGCGCTCCGAGCGCCCCCCCGGGCCGGTGCTTGCCCCGCGGAGCGCGGCGGCGCGGGGCGACTCCGGGGGGCAGCGCGGCCAGGACGTGTCAAGTGCGCGCACCCCGCGGGACGCGGCCGCCGCCAGCTCCGCGCTGCGCCCCGGGAGCGCCGGGCGGGCATCCCGCCGCCGCCACCGCCCCCCGCCCCGCCGCCCCCCGCCCTGCGCCCGGGCTCCAATTAACCCGACAATTTTTTCCTCGTTAATTTCGGCGCGAGCCGCGGGGATGTGTTGCACAAAAAACGAGCGAGTCGCTGGGGCAGAAAGGAGGGCGGAAGGAGGGACCCGCCGGGAGGCTGCCGGCACCCGGCTCCGGCTGGCAGCCAGCGCCGGAAAGGCGCCTTTTTTCATATTTAAACCACGCGGAATATGTACATTTTTGATTCCTACTTACGCTTTCAGGGGGTTGTGAATGACAGTCGCCATTTTGCTACAATGTAACAGAATATTGTGTCTCGGAGTTCTAAAGGTTCGCTCAGGGGAAGCGGCCAGCCAATGGCAGCGCGGCATACCGGCCCGCCGGCCAATGGCGCGCCGGGGGCGGGGCCGGGGCGCTGCTGGTTATTAGGGGAGCTGTCAAAGCCCAGAGGTCACTCCCTCTCCCTGGAACTGCTGCCGAGCAGGTCTTAAAGGGGCAGCGCCGCCGCCGGGGCCGCAGCCGCGCCGGGGGGCACCCAAGGGCTCGGGGCGGCCGGGGGGACACTTCTCCGCCGCTCTCCAGCTCCAGTTCTAACGCTCCGCACCGCGAGAGGGAAAGCCCGGCTCGCTCCTCGCCCCCTCGCACGGCCGCCGCTGCCCCCCCGTTCCACAGGCAGAGTGCCCCGCCGGGGGAGCGAGCCCGCGCCGCCCGGTCGCTCCGCATGCTGCCCGGCAGCGTCCTCCCCGGGCTGCTTCCCTCGCTCCACAGCCGCGCTCCCTCCCAGGTCTCCGTGAGCCGCCGGCGCTGGCAGCGGCTTCAGAGCAACGCGGCTCCCCCTCCCCCAGGAATTTCCCTCTCCCTGTCAGTCATCCCGGCCCGCAGCCCCTGCGCCCTTACATAACGCGCGGCGGCCGGACCGCCCGCCCGCTCGCCCGGCCCTGCACGGCCCGGCTCGGCTCTCACACAGAGCAACTTCTGGCGCGCCAGGAGCCGGCCCTCCGCTCCCTCCGGCACTGGGAGCCGCGAGGGAAAGAGCCCTGACCCGCGTTCCCCCGGACGGGCGATGAGAGGAGCGGGAGGCTGGACCCCGAGCGCGACTGGGAGCTGGCAGAGTCCATTCCTGGGGAAGCAGCAAACTCCAGGAAGTCTGGGCTTACCTGCAACTAATTAAAGGAGCTTGCGAATGAATTATGGAGCATGACCCGAGTGATTTAAGAGGTGTCAATCCTAATCTCACTCTCAGAAGTAAATCCACTGAAGTTCACGAAATTATGCCAGTGTAAATTAGGCGTCAACAAGAGCAGAGTCAAACCAACAAGTTTCCTCCTTGTCTGATAGTAACATCAACTTTGTCATCTCATACTTCTCTCCCTCCCTCAAAGGTCTCATCTCCCTTCAGGCATCCTCTATCCCTTTAAAAAACACAGCCAATCACCACCAAAACCAAGGCTGCCGTTCTTCACATCTGTATTACCAGAAGAAATTCAACTAAAAACAATTAAAACACACTGCTGTAAAAGCAGTAAAAGGGAGGAGACTAGAGAACTAATTTGATTCACAACTTAAAGAATAAAAGAATGAAAGTAATGATGTTTCTGAGATATTAGGGTGCTAACAGAAGCAGAAATAGCAATCTTCCTGAGCTAGTGGGCTGAAATTGAAAAGGTGAAGCAAACAAAATCTCTTGCTCAATTGTTTGACAAAATAAAACTCTCCAATAATGAGGCAAAAGAGAAGAGGGACAGAGAACAGAAAGACAGAGAAATTATTATTCACAGTCCGAAAGGGGAGATGAGACTAATGAGAATGAGGTTTGCATCAAAAGTTTGCAAAAAGTTGAAGTTTAAGGTCTGTCTAGGATCCCTCTTTCCAAAACACTGCCTACTCCAGCTACTAGGTCAACCTAGGTACTGTGCCAGTCATATATCCCTGGAGGGAATTATCTCTTCCATCAAAGCAATCTAAGCCATTTGGTTACAGGCACTGCTTAGGAGAAATAAGCTTTCTGTCAGCTGGAGAGTTGCCAAGATGCTGAGATCTATCCCAAAACAGTTCTGGGAAGTAATCTTTAAGAACGTTTCCATTATCATATTACATTATATTATTTAATATAGTAGTAGCCCAGGTGACATTGAATGTGACTTCAGACCCTCCTGTTCAGTACTCTCACTGCTCACAGGAAAAGCTAACCACAAACTGCCGAGTTGTCATAAGCACACAGTTGATGTACGTGCTGCAAAGAAACAAACGGCTTAGCAGGCACCTGAACTGGTGACCGTGGACTAGCAACCTATACTGCATTTTGCTATTACGAGGATTTCTGGTTCAACTTTTCATGTTGCCACTACACTCACTCAACAGCAAACATTTTAGCAAGCATTTACCCTAGGATGGGCAATATTCACTTGTGGGATAACAATGACTTTGCTTCACACGTAAGAAAAAACAGCCTGGAATCGTAACACACTGCAGAACCAGAGACAGATTTGTGCAACTGAGAAAAGGCCCCAAAATCCAGCCAAGCTCTAGAAAGCCCTGAGATTTTCTAATGAGAACTGGTGACATTTTCAGAGAATTAAGAAAACCTGTTTGAGGTCATTTTTAAGAGTTTAATGAGTCCCTCTGGTCCTGTTTTGTTGGATATATAGGCCCATTCCTGCTCTTCAGGCAAAGAGCTCTTGGTGCAGCTTGGCAGGGAGCGTATTGCAAAAATGGGATTAAGCCACACGTGCTTCCCTGGCTGCTACTGTTATTCAGACGTTGGGCCTTTATCAGTACCAGCAAAAGCAACGAACAGTGAGAACAGGCACAGATGACCTTGGACTGTTGATAGCCCTTTTCCCAGGCAGACCCCACGCTCCTGGCCAGGAGAACCAGTCAACAGCACTGCCTCGCTCAGAGGAATCTCCAGGATGCTCAAGGACAGAGCTGCTATATCAGCACAGCGGAAAGTCTCACCCACGGTAATAAAGACCTCAGGCTTTGTTCACAAGTCCATATAATTTTCCTACCATGTGTTTCATTTAGAAAAAAAAGAGGCACAGAGCACTGAGTGGCATTTTGCTTTTAACAAACTTTATTAATAAAAATTTTATGCCATGCCATAGTTACCTCCATTTTCACATACACACCAGTCCATCAGGAGCAGATCATTTATGAGCTAAATTTTTAGATTAAATTTTCCTCTGATTTTACTGTACTGTAAGTCAGTAATCAATAGTCTTGCTATTGTTTTACACCCTACAGGACCAACACGTCTCAAACACACTCAATTACACATATGCTGAGTTACAACTTTAGGATTTTTACAGTTCTACATAGCTACTGTTAGTTTAATTCAGACTAAGCTGAAACATAACAAGGAGGTTGCAAGAAAGTATAATTTAGAAGTAAATAATTTAGAAGTATTTTGCATAAAAAAACCTAGGTGGGTGTATTTTTAACTAGAGGTTGCCAAATGTGTGGACAGCCAATATATACATTTTGAAAAAGGAAGGTAAGTTTTGACATAAATCTATTGGGGTAAGATCTATAACATTAACACAAGGTATAGGCATACTGCATCTATAATATTGGAGTGAGCAGGGTTTTAGAAGATACAGAACTGTACCTGATCTCTACCCAAGTAGAACATGGTGTTGTGTCTTCTCAGTGTACTGGGAAGTGTCATGTCTCATAGAACATAACACTGCTCTCCTGATCCACCTCTGTTTCAAACATTTTTACTATTTACATAATGCAAGCACCTTGACAATTTCTGTGAGGTCTCAACAATATTCCTGTTCACCCTGGAAAGCCTTATTTTGGCTGACAATATTTCACTGTGAAAGAATTTTTACCTGGCATTTATTATCTCCTGCTTTCCTTTTTATTTTATTAGGTTTTAATGTAGAGTTGCTCTTTTCTGGAGGGAGGGAAAGTTAGGTTCTTATTATACATTCCTCAACTCTTGTGAATTGGAAAGTGAAACAAACTAGACACTGACACTGAAAGCCACAAATCTAATTTTGCTATGGAGGGAAACATAAAAGACAAAGCTGAAAAAAAAAAAGAAGTGGTTTCTGGTAGATTAACAACAGTTTAATGTTCTCAGATATTTCCAGCAATATACAATTTTATTTTCTTTATATATATTAATATGCAAAGTACCAGATTCATATAGCTTTAAATATGAGAGTGCAGTAATGTAGTTTGTTACAGCAAAACAGGGCCCCACATGCACAGGTATCCTGCAAGAAATTTGAAGTCTTAACCCCTTTTTATTTATTAAAGCTGTGCAGGCATCTCTCATACACTGTTTCTTGTCAGCCCTCCTCCTCACTTTCTTTGATCTTTATCAATAGTTGCTTAGCTGAAAGAGGAGGAAAAGATATCAGTGTCAATGTTACAGACTCAACACCAGCCGTCTACAGACACATCACCAAAAAATTTACATAGTCAGCATAACAAAGATAACTATGGAGCTACACAGAGTCAAAATTGGCGCCAACAAATCATTCTTCACAACAATGGGAACTGCATTCTTGGAAGGGACTTCAAATTTTTATTTTTTTTCTAAGCAAAATTTCCCCTGTATAGCTATAGCAACAATTCTTGGATGCCTTTAGTCTAGCTTGATTTCAGGCCTGATTCTGAGTTCCCAAAGTACACCTGGATTGCTTCTATGCTGAGGTCTGGACTCAAGCCCCTTTATTTTTTTAGCGGGATGTTTTGATAAAATAAATATATTTAAACACTAAAGAAGAGTCTCTACTATTAAGAAGTACATTGAGGCCTCAATCTGAAGCTTTCAAAAGTTTGGGGAGACAGAAGTTTTTTAAGGTTCCAGAGTCTGGCTCAAATCTGTCCCCAATTTAACGAACTGCTAAAAGTCTATTTAGTGTGGCTTCCAGAAGATTCTTTGCCATGCATTGTTCTTAAATTTCCCCAACAACAGAAATAAATGTTATAAACAAGCTACTTCAAAAGGGGAATACAACTTTGTTGTAGCCACTGCAATACCATAGTACTAGTAGGGAAAGGAATCTAATAAAACAGACATATGCTCTGAAGAGCACACATTCAATAACTATGGTTGTCCTCTCCATGAGGGGAGTCACTGGTAAAATTTAGAAGGGTCAAAACTGAGTTCACATCACAAAGCTCATGATTTACACATCCAGAGTCACAGGTCTGTCTGTCTTAATTTCTTAAGTGAGTAATTAGCTGGGGGGAAAAAAATTAAAGGAAAAAAGAATAAATAAAAATAAAATAATAAACAAAAATAAAGGAAAAAAGAATAAAGAAAAATAAAAGAATAAACAAAAATAAAGGAATAAAGAAAAATAAAAGAATAAAGAAAAAGAAAACTCCTTTGGGAGTCCTTTTCACTCTTTCCTGCATTAAAGGTAGGGAAAAGTGTTTCTACAGTACATCCATTAATGGTATACAGAGGTGGTACCCTGATTCATCCAAAATAATGGTGTATCCTGTCTCCATCTATTCCTGGTGCAAGGATGAAAGGAACTTTCTAAGGTGCCTTAAATTTCAGAATGAGTAGGTGGTATAGATTAGGGCACAACTAATAGGCAGAATCTGACTCTCCAAAAAAGTTTCTTATCACTACTCTGAATAGAGTCCTGAGATACTGTCTACCTATGGTATTCACTGCCTTTAAAGACAGACTTCAAATGTAGCCTAAAAGTGGTGTAACATGACTTCCTCTTGCCTGTGAGGAGAAAACAGAATATAATACCTTCTTAATCAATCTTATCTCTAATAAGCACAGAGCACACACCATAATTTCATCATTAAGATTTTAAGACAGGTTTAGCATTTGGATTGAGAATAATGAATAGCACTCTACCTGAGAGAATTAACAGCTGAGAAAAACATAAAACCGCCACATTCATCCAAAGAGAGTGCTAACTTTGAATCTGCTGTTGATTTGAACAGCTTCGCCTTTTCTTCCTTACTGATGAGACCATCTCAAAGAAAGGAATGAGTATGTGACTCTCTGCTTACTCCACTGTGGAGACTTTTTTTTTTTAGTAGAGTGTGCAGAACTGAACTGTCCAGACATAGCTTGAATGTAATGACTTGTTTTCTTTCAGTATTCAAGTTTTCTTGTTTACTGAGTGTATTTTGGTCTTTGGAACAAACACCATCATAAGCAGGCTGCTTTTGTAGCACATACAGGAGTTATATAGCTTAAAACAAAACTATGCCTTTTAACAATACTGAAAATTAGATTTAGCATGAAAATGTCTCACCTGCTAATTTTTTTTTAAGTTTAATATTATTTGTGAAATGTTTTTAATTTCAAGGGTTTTTTTTTATAATTTTAATAACACCTTCAAGAGTTTCACCCTCTCTTCCATATAAATATGAAAGATTTACAGTATTGCATCCTTTAATTTTTTTCTTTCCTTATGTTTTGTTCCAATCTGTAACTTAAAATATCTTCCACTTTGTAAAAATTCAAAGAAAAAATCTGATGGGGTGGTTGCAGTGGAAAGAAAAACATTCACATAAACAGCAGTTTGGAATCAGTGAGGAGATAAGAAGGCACTAGCTCATTTTATTGCATTGATTGACCAAACACCAGAGGAAAATTCAAGTAAGGAGGAAGTAAGACAACTCTTGTTTAGCTATGGTTTAAATCCTGCTAAATAGAAACAGCTTTAAAAGTGTCACAAAATTGTTTTTCTATTTCCCATCCAACTTTTCGTTGGTAGAGAAGAGAAACAACAGAAAGGTACAGACTGACCTGCCTAAAATACTGGTTTAGGTCAAGCCTAACTTTAAAAGTTGATGACTGCAAATTTCAGTGAACAAATGCAGTACTGGTATAACATAAAATTGATCCTGGGAACCTATTAGAGAAAGTTATTGCAGTCAATGTCACAGTGGAGCCAGCCCTGATTTACCTGCCCACAAATCTCCCCAGCTTGAGCCTATGGAACTAATCTGATACAATTTTCCCCAATCCAGACAGGATCTCAGATCAGAATTCTCCCCTTCAGAATAATTTTGCTGATACTTTTTAACAGAGGTAGCCACATTGGTAAAATCCCTTACATAAAACTAGTGTTGCCATGGGCAGATCTTTACTTGTTGGGCTTTTTTGTTTGTTTTCCTGTTTGTTTATTTTTTAAGCAAGGGTGGAGCAGCTTTGCTGCCAGGACACCTCATTCGAAGGCAGTAGCCACCTCTCCAGCAGGAAGCTCTGCCACACAACTCTTACTCCAGCAACTCTTCTCACACATCTAAGCCCTTGTGTCAAGTCTTCCACTCGTTTAGGCTTTTGCTTGAGTTGACAGGCCTTTGCTGACACTTCTACTCTGTGCTGCCTCAGCAGAAAGCACCTAAGAAGAGCTTGCCAAAGTTTATTATGAAATTCCAAGCAAAGAAAAAAGGCTCATGGGATACTGCTTGATGCAAGGCCCATAATTTTGCTCCCTCTGATGATGCTTATTAGGCTATTTCTAAGACTATCCTGTGGATAGTGCCTCATGCCTAGTGCAGGATTTACCAGGCATATATAGACATAGGGACAGTTTCTCATCTTTCATGTGTATTACTAATATGGGCCTACTGCCTTTAGCTACTATTTATCCCAGTATCCATAAGAGTAGACTTACACAGGCCTCATTTCGAAACCCACAGTTAACAACTGTTACGAGGGAGCTCAAGTAGGCTACAGAGGCTCAAGCTCCCTAACCAGTATAATCATGAACCACACACTCTATCCTTCACATTAGCTACAAGTAGCATTCATACATATATATGTGACACATCTTCAGATCTCAGGCTGATGGGACAGAAGAGATTGCTACTCAAGAGCTGAGAGCAGAATACAAGTCTAAACACAACACCATCACATAAATCTTACACTCTCCATCATGTCCACTGTGCCACATGCAAAAAATCCAAGTTTTCTACCTTGCTATTCCTTCCAACTCCTACTTCTAATGGGGCATTTTTTGTTTGTTTAAAAAGTCAACAGCCAGCTAGGAGCATGCCGGCCTGTACATTTGAAAAAAGAAGGCACAAGCATCTTCAACATCAGACAAAAAATCCCACCAAACATACCAAATGAAACCTCATAGGATTTAGAATGTTTTGGCACCTGTCATGCCCAGGAATGATCAAGTACTACAGTTTTTCAACTGAGCAAAGCGTTGTAAAGCTATGTGTAAGATCAATCACCTACTTCATATATGTTGAATTCTGCACTCACTTGCAAAACCCAAAAGGTTTGCCAATCTCAGACACAGCAGAATGCTTCCTCTCATCTGGTATCTATAGCTAAAGTCCTTATGAAATATGAATTAAAATCATTAGAGAAACTTTGATAGAATAAAAACATCTACAAAGAACAATATTGCACTTGGTCCTGCAATGCTCCATCTTGCATAAAGTAGAATAGCTTACCAAATTATTTTCTTAGGAGAGATTCTTCCTGCTTGGCTCCTGCAAGCATCAGCATCACACTACAAAATGCAAGCAAGCAGGAATCTGGCTTTCAAGAAACCTATGCAGCCAATGGCCACAAAATAAAGCCTTATGATTGCTCAGGTTACTATGCTCCAGAAATGGTACAGCAAGCATAACCAACCTGCATTCTTTTCCACTCCTCTTCAGCTCTGCAACAGCTTTTTACTCCTTACAAGCCACTGGCTAGTTCCTCTCCAAGTTCTTTTTATTAAAACCCTTTATCTCTCCACACAGTAATAATTTCTCCTAGCAATCATGACCATCCACTTTTTTTGTTCTTCTAGACATAGGCATTGGCCATATCCACTTCAGGAGAAGGGGAAGAATAGCACCACAACACTCTGAATTGTACTTGCACTTGCTGTGGGAGAGAGGAGCTTGTTGCTTAAGATCACTCTGATATCAGACAAGCAATGTCTGATCTTACTCTATTTATATACTTGGAATAATTCACTAGCTAACACTTTTCCCAGCTAAATGCATGCCCACCTCCTGAAATGGATTCAAACTTCTGGAGCATGGAGGTTACACAACAAGGGTAAGTATGCAAAGCCTACTGCCAGAGACATGCAGCTGTTTCCCTCACTCACACTCCCTCCTTCTGATTATTGAACATGAGAATCCCAGTTGTATTCCAGATACAAATGCAAGCATGTTATATTCCAAAGCCAGGCGCTATTCCAAACTGGAGTGCTGAGGACATCCAAGTTTAGCCTACTTGTTACCATAGCCATCAAGAATGCTGGGACCATAGGCATTCATTTTGCAGTTACTGCATATTTAATTTCACACACAGAAATATTAATGCTCTAACCCACCAAAACAGACCATATTCTTACAGAAATATTCTAATACCTCTGCTTAAAGGCTTACGGAAGCCCTGTGCTGTTTCCAAAAATCATATTAAGAAAAGTAGACCCTAGTTCAGCAAAACACTAAGATATTTGTCTATGCATAATCATTGATACCATTCATTTGCTAAAGGTGAGCAATACTATTAAATACCTTGTGGAAACAAGCCTCAGAAGAGAGGCCACACAGGTATCAGCTAGGACTGGAAAATAATTTAGGAAGCAATAGTTGCAGAAACCTGGATTTTATAAAGAAATTATCTAGAATCACAGTAGGATTATATGACTAATGCAGAGTCACTAAGTCTAAGAGCCCAAACAATAGGACACCTTGGAAAGGCAGACTGGAGTATTTTAGAATGCTGTAATATAGTTGTATAAGCCTCGATTCACATAGCCTAAATTCCACATGGGATCCTGTGTCTAGTGTTTCCTATTAGGTAACTCTGGGAGTTATTGGATTCAGAGGCCTAGCTTTGGTCTCCTTAAGGCTGGACGTTTGGGCTACAGATGTTAAAAACAAACAGAAAAATCCCTGCCGGTAAGGTTCTGTTCCCATTTATAATAAGCAATTCTAACCTAAAGGCGTGGTTCTGCCAAAGTCGCCTTCAACAGGAGGAAGGGTTGTCCAGCATTGTCACAATCAAATCCAGTTTATTCTGCCAGTAAGATTTATTCTGCATTATAGTGGTGTACGCTCTAGCAGAATATCATCTCTGTTTATATAGAGGGTTTAAAACATATGCATGCTACTGTTCAGATCTGCTGTGCAAATTTTCATATACTGTTCTCAAAGTCAACCCAGAGGAGAAACTGGTACTATCTAATGTTGGTATTAAGAGTTGAAAGTTCTGACCCAAAAAGTCAGCATTTCTTTATATCCATAAGTGCAAAATTTGGCCCAGACACAGTATTTCTTTATGAAAGCGTGGGCTCAATAAAAGCAAAAAGACAGCCCGAAAGAAACCTGCTAAGAGCAACGTGCACGCAATTCTGTCCTGCTACACGGCCATTGCTCAATATATCTGCTAACTCCCCGAATACACAATACAATACCGCGGGCGTGTCCGAATTAAGGCTCGATGTGTGTAGTACGTACGGTGACTAGCTCTGGGCGTGAGGCGTTTGAGGTCACAGAAAACCCCGCACGGCGTATTCCCGCCTCTTAGCCCTTCCTCCTCTTCCTCCTGCCCCGCGCTCCCCGCCCCGGCGCACCTGGGCGGGCGGCGGCGGGGCGGCCCTGGCGCGCCCCCGCGCGGCACCAACACGCCTCGCTTTTGAAGTTTCGGCGTTTGGAAGATCGGAGTGCTTCCGGCAGCGAGAGCGAACGAGGTGCCTTAAATCTGGCAATAATAATGTCTGGCGACTCTGTATCTTCACGGCTTTGAAACTCAGACGGTTCGGCGAGTTTTGTGCTAGGTATATGGCTTTACAAATTTTCAGTGGAAAACACGCCCTCATCCGCCTGAGCCATGAAAAAGTACCATCAGAAAGCTGCTGGGATGCAGCAACCAAATTCCCATGGATTCCACCTGTATTTCTGCAGTATTTGTTCCTCATTCAGAAGTCACAACTGCAGCAGGTAGCAGGGCAGGGAAGACCAGTGCACTTCTGCTCTCTACTAATGTATAAGGGTGGCAGGGGCAGTGGGAGAAAGGATACAGTTATCAGGGAGATGAATTATAATGCAATCCACACAAAGGAGAAGAATTAAAGCTCTTAAAGAAACCTTTGTTCTGGCATCTCCTATTTTTTTTTGGGGGGGGGCAGGGGGTTCGGCAGCTAGACTTTGCAACCATACTATTACTTTTATTTTTTAATACATTGTGTATATGGTATCATATTTATATATACCTGTGAGGGACTACTGTGTACCATTCTGCTTTTCCCCAGAACGCTAAATACATAGTGTTCAGGACAAAGACATTACACCTCAAGACTTATATTTGGACCATACACACACACAGTCCCTCTCTAGCATCTGGGAATGCACATGCAAGCATGAACAGACATCTAGAGCATCATTTAGCCTTTGAAGTCAGGCTGGAAGCCTTGGGACCATCTCAAAACTACACTTGAAAACAAGTTTTTAAAAAAATAATCAGTGCTATATACACAGCATTATTAGATTTTATTTTCACTTTGCTTTACTAGTACTGAGATACTCCTTGAAAGCCATTTTTGAAGTGTTTTATCTGCTTTTGCTCTGTTCACTTGAAATCGTAGTTCTGTTTGTAACACTAGAATTATTCATACAGCAACCAACTCTGGTTTTTTATGGATGATGATGATGATGATGTTTCTGGTGAAGAACAAAACAAAAGTATCAGAGGAACACTTACACAGAAAGAAGTGTCTTCAGGCCAAAATTTTTAGTCAGGAAAAATCAGGTAAGAGAAGGATGAAAAACATACAAGACATCTCTATAAAGTTCAATAATTTTTCGCCATACAGTGATCTTTAAAGAAAGATTAACAACCTGTAGTATGGGTCACCCTGGATTTACTATGTATGTCTCAAATAACATGAGACTTTAGTTACAGCCTATAGAGCCAAAGAAGCATACAAGACATTTATTTAAGTCTTAAATCACAAAGAAGCCTATTATAGTATTTAAACTGATTTTTCATAAATATGAGTGTCACTCAGTTTATAATGCTCTAAAAAAGCCAAATCCAATAATATCATCCAATGAAAACCCTTTACAAATGCAAACTTATGATTTCAAGATCAGGCAGGTATTTCTCATTTTAAGAGTCCATACATTATGGCACTGTTTCCAGTTATCAGAGTAGTTTCAAGCTTTTTATGGAAACATTCATTCCTTAAATCAGAAAAATTAACACATCAACAATTAATGTGGGGTTGTTTTTTTTTTTGATCGTCAGACTACAAAAAAAGCCCTCCAAACTCTTCCTTCAAGAACAAAGGGTAAACACAACATTCAGCCCAACCAATTGTCTTCAGGGGAAAAAAAAAATTTAGCAGCCTAAACATTTCAGGCCCTTCCACTTAGCCTAGCTTCTACTGAAGTTGACACATCTTGAAGGATAGTCCTATGAAAAGGATACCATGATGAAACACTTTTGTCACTGGCTTTGGTATTAACTCACCTGGTACTATTCTCAAGCATTGTGGAAGCTGGGCAGGACACTTCACACTAATACAGAGCAAATTCCTGCTTTTCTACTCAACCCTCCCAACCCTTCACACCTCAGCCAGCTAGTGGCAGAGGAGGATGACATCCTACCTGACATCCAGCCTGACAAAAAGCCAACAACAGTAACCAATCCAGACTGCTATCCATGTGTTTGTGAAAAGGGATGTGCATGCAATGAGTGTCCTACAGGAAAGCAGGTGGTGCAACAGGTTGAACCAAAGGGCAGTGAAAAAGCCAAATAAATGAAGACCTATAATTTGTCATTAATATTAGAATATTAAAGGACATATTCACGTTACTACACCCAAAAATAAGACAGTCCCTGATTCATCCCTCAGATTAATTTAGGTAGTCACATAACAAGTCTGACCGAGAATACTTATAAATTACCAAAAATTGTAACATGCATATTATTTTGATACTTTAAGTCAATAGGTTTGCTTGGGCTCAGCAAAATTAAGAAGTGCATTTTGTGTCTCAGGAGATTTGGTGTCCTTAGATAAGAAACCTTTAGACACCATTCCAGGATTTAGCACCTAATCCACATTCCATAAAAATAGTTCTAGAGAATTAAATAGGCTTTGCATCAGATCTGTCAGGGTGTGTCCTCCTACTCCATGGCCAGTCTTGCCTCCTTGCTGTCTACACGGTGACACACACCAAAACTGGGGCTGTGTGCAGTTTGGTTGGTTGGCCAGCTGAGCAAGATGGGCCAAGTTACCACATGAACCACACTGGCCAAGTGTCATGCTTACTGTAACCTTCATGGATGAACAAAGCTGCACATAACTGAGCACGAGAAAGGAGTCGCTGGGCCATCAGACAGGACTTACTGTCTCAGACACTGTTCCATATACTGGAGGTATAGCAGCGCTACTTATGCAGCCAGAGGTTGATGCTAAGTTACCCTTCCACTGGTGCTGTCATTACAAAGTTGTCATGCAAACACAACATAAATGCTGGTCACTTCTCTGAACATAGAAAATGGAAGTGGAAACAGCTGGTTTCACAAGCCAGCGTAGCCTATTATGTTTTAAGAAATACTACAGAGGTGACTTTAAATTGGAACTTTTATGAGTCCATTCCTCCTAATGGGTAGGATACATCTAACATGTTAAGACTAGTACAGTATAGATAAAAACAGTATCTTTATCACATTGCTTATATCTTTAGATTATATCAACTGTAACACCACTAATACAATCTCTTCATGGCACACATTTAGAAAGCAATCAGAAAGCTATGCATCTCTTCTACACCACACCTTGCATACTGCAGCTCACTACAGGCCAGTGGCACAAGAGACCACCAGATTCTGCAGCATTAACTGATCCTGAATAAATTATTTTTAACTGCAACTACCAAGCTCTTGTCCTCTTCAGGGACAGCCATGTTCTTTGTGTATGGGCTGCATACAAAAATTTTAATAACATCTTTTCCAGTCCCTGCAGCACTGCTTGCCACTACCAGCAACAGTCAGAAAGAAATCAGGGCCACTTAGTAACCTCTTTCCAGTGAAACTTTTTCTTTCCATCAAACCATTTTGCACTAATTCAGAAAGCCTGTAACCATTTACTATCAGTCACATTACATTTCTAGTGTAGTCCTAGTTATTTCATCAGCACTTAAATTGGGAACCTGGAAGTAATGGATTTTTTCCAAGCTCTCCCCTAAAGCAAGCTCCTCTCAGTCTACCTACTGAAAGGGCATTGTAAGGTGTCAGAGAGTTTCAGTGACTATTTTCAATTAACCTGCAGAGAAGCTTGGGAACTGAACTTTATTATTCCCACAAAACTGAACTCAGGAGGAGTCATCTTTCCCATTTTTATTTTGGAGGTTTTCAGAAGATGAGGGGAAGGGGCAGGGAGAGAAGAGAAACTGACTCATAAGACATGTCACACAGGTAAAATGTGTGACAGTGACAATTAAGAAGTCCTAACACTGCATGTACATCTTCAGCCTCTGAACTACTCATTTTCAGTCAAGAACAAGATCTTGGGATATAACCAGGAATTATTTGAGAACAGCTCATTACTGAACCACAAGTCAGAGAAGGCACACTCTGGGCACTGTGCCACAACATAAGAATCTATAGTGTGCCGAATTCCTCAATACTTTGTACTGTTGTTAGAGCTAGAAAAGGCACAAAGAAGGGCAAGAAGGATGGTCAAAAGATAAAGTGTTGTTTTCTGAAAGCAAAACACTGACTTCCAGATTGACATCTCCCAAGAAGGATTTTTTCCCCACAATATCATCGGTCTCTTCATCTGTTCAAAGCCATATGTATTTAATATAGAAGTCTACTAAAAAAAGATGATTCCTATGGTCTGTGTCACAAATTTTTCTTCCAGTGGGAAATCAACTGTCAGAGCCCTGACATCTGCTATTGATGTGTAAAAGCAAAGCAGTTCACCGCTCTCTGTATAAAAGTACAACCTTATAACCAAAGCAGACAAGGGACGGTATAAAGCAACACACAAGATTTTGATCACAGAAGAAAATACTTCCTTGGACATGCTGACTAGTTCTTTTCATTGGCAAATTTTAAATACAAGGCTAGAAATCAATCTTGTAACTGTAAGCACTTTGTGTACTAGAGGCCCATAAGCTGCACAAATGAGTCTAGAGGAAAAAGCTGCCAGCTGCCACTATTCTAAAGACAGCATTATTTATGCCAGGAACTTGACCTTCCAACGCAGATCTGAAGTTTTCCCCCTAGAAAGAGGTAGGACAGTATTATTCAACATAGGTTTCTTCATCAGGATATTCTACTCTACAATAGCTCTGCAAAGAATATAAGGTTCAGTTCTGTGTTCTTGCAGTGTAAAGCCTCTTTAGCGTCCCTATCAGTTTGACAGATCATTTTACCACCTGACATGATCTTTTACAAAAAAAAAAAAAGCATAAAAGCAATAAAATTGTCAGAGGGGCCAGTTTTTGTTTTGAACTGACATGTCAGACCTACAGCACCACAGGAAATATGTCAGAGCATAGATATCTCTGTTGTTGGTATCACTTTCAAATCAGCATTCTCTACACCTATACACTGAAATATCTCCTCAAGAAGGTCTGGTTTTGTAGACTGAGATATGCTCATCTGTGTGTATACACACACAACTTACATATGCCTATACCATCAGCAGGATAGGTGAATACTTCTATACTATTTAATAGTTCTTAGATTGGGCCTACAAGTAATAATAACAGAAGTCAAAAAACAACAAAAGAAATTTCAGAGTGTTAAGTAACTGTTCATGCTGCACATAAAACATATTTAAGATACTTAACTAAAACATCAAAAATGTTCAAAAGGACTACCCGTGTATCTAGAACTTTGCCTTTCAAAAGACAGCTTGCTATTTTCAAAGACAAATGTAGTATGAAAGCGCAGCCATTTCTGGAACAGAGACTTACAAAACCTAGCAGGTGTGCAGAAGCCTGTGCTACATCACAGGAGTAACAAGCCTGAAGCAAAATGGCAAAGTAAACTATGCCTTTTACAGCAAAAACTAAAGGACCTTTAACATCCCTTCAGAATCAGGGTCAACAAGAGCTCACTTAAGATATACACAGTTACCTGCACAATATCTAGCACCAGCATCTGGATTTCAGCCTATCTTTCTAAGGAGAGAGATTTCATAGAATCACCGAATACCCTGAGTTGGAAGGGACACAAAAGGATCATCATAGTCCAACTCCCAGCCCTGCACAAGACCACCCCAAGAATCACACTGTGTGCCTGAGAGTGTTGTCCAAATGCTTCTTGAACTCTGTCAGGCTTGGTGCTGTGACCACTTCCCTGGGGAGCCTGTTCCAGTGTCCAACTACCATCTGGGTGAAGAATCTTTTCCTAATAGCTAACCTAAATCTCCTCTGACACAGCTTCATGCCATTCTTTTGGGTTCTGACGCTGGTCACTAGAGAGATCGGCGCCTGTCTCTCTGCTTCCCCTAACAAGGAAGTTGTATACTGCAATGAGGTCTCCCCTCAGTCGCCCTCAGGCTGAACAAGCCAAGTGACCTCAGCCATGTCTCATATGGCTTCCCTTCAAGACCTTCACCATCTTCATTGCCCTCCTTTGGACACTAAGAGCTTTCCTATATTGTGGTGCCCAAAACTGCACACAATATTCAAGGTGAGGCTGCCCTAGTGCAGAGCAGAGTGGGACAATCCCCTCCCTCAACTGGCTGGTGATGCTTTGCCTGATGCCCCCCAGGACACAGTTGGCCCTCCTGGCTGCCAGGCCACTGCTGACTCATATTCAACTTGCCATCGACCAGGGCCTCCAGGTCCCTTTCCATGGCACTGCTCTCCAGTGCCTAATTACCCAGTCCATATGTACACCCAGGGTTGCCCCAGCACAGATGCAGAATCCAGCACGTGTCTTTGTTAAACTTCATATAGTTAGTGATTGCTCAGCCCTCTGATTTGTCCTGGGCTCTCTGGAGGACCTCTCTGCCTTTGCGAGAGCCAACAGTTTCTCCCAATTTAGTATCATCAGCAAACTTACTCAGTATGCCTTCAAGTCTTGCATCCAAATGGTTTAGGAAGAAGTTGACAAGAATTAGCCCTAAAATGGAGCCCTGTGGAATCCCACTAGTGACCTGGTCACCAGCTTTATGTAACCCTATTCACTGTAACCCTTTGTGCCTGACCCATGAGCCAATTGCTCACCCACCACATGATGTGTTTATCCAGCTGTGGGATGGACATTTTGTCCAGAAGGATTCTGTCAGAGACAGCAATGAAAGCTTTACTGAAATCCAAAAAGATTACATCAACTCACTTCCCTTGATCAACTATGTTGGCTACCTTGTCATAAAAGGAAATTAAGTTTGACAAACAGGACTTTCCTCTCATGAAGCCCTACTGGCTGTGACCGATGACTGTGTTGTCCTTCAGGTGTTTTTCAATACCTCCAAGAATAATCTTCTCCATAATTTTACCAGTCATTGAAGTGAGACTGACAAGCCTATAGTTTCCAGAGTCATCCTTTTTGCCCTTTTTGAGAATCAGGACAATGTTAGCCATCTTCCAGTCAAGTGGGACCCCTCCAAATTCCCAAGACCATTCAAAACTCACTGAGAGATGCCTCATGATGACATCAGTCAGCTCTTTTGAGTATTCCTGGATGAATCCCATCAGGCCCCATAGATTTGTATTGAGCAGTAGATCCCACACAAGTTCAAGGTCGACTGGGAGTTTATTCTCACAGTCATGGTCCTCCAGCTCAGGGCACTGGGATGCCCTGATTTGAAATGTGGATTTCAAATTAAATCCACATATGCAAAATGGAAGTGAGTTACTGTCACAGTAGAAGATTTATCTTCTGAATTCCCAATCTTGTGCTGTTTTCTCATGCTAGAAAGTAACTCAGTAAACCTATCACTTCAGTCATTTGACTTTGACTATACAGAACAGAGTAATTAGCAAGTATGGGTACATCTTTTCTGTATATCTAAGATCACACCTGTCCTGCAATAACAATTTTTATACACAAGTATAGCAGCTTAGTAATGATCTAGCCTGGATTCTTGGGTTCTAATACCCAGACAAGCTACAAAACTCACATGTGATAAACACTTGCATTTCTCTTACAAATTGGCAAGAGCAGCCACCAGATCTGCCATTCTGCATTCACTAGGTTGCTGCTACATGGATCAGGAGTCTCCCTTCAACTGTTCCCTTAATGTCTAATAGGACTCAGATTTGGGTTTTCTGTTTTGTGGTTGTTGTGTTTTAGAGATTCTAGTTGTTTTGTTTCATAGCAGCAGCAGCGACACTGCTCTGCACTGGGCTACTGCAGACATATGAAGCAACACGCAATCATTGAGGTGGCAAACACAGCCCAGTCATCTGTGCCTCCCATGGAAGAGGGCAAACCATGACAAGTAGAAGGTCTCAGAGATGGACTTTTACCAGAGACTATCTCCTGAAGTGTACCTGCCTATCTAAGGAGACCCACAGAGCCACAGCCCCATTTCTAACAATATACAAAAATATGTAAATTGTTGTAACCCATTTAGGCCTGCATATTCTCCAGTCAATAATCTGATTATAATCAAAAGCCAGAAAGTCCCTCCACCAGTGGCAGCAGTTCCTGATCCACAGAAAAAAAGATTAATTCATTACTCATCAGAATATTCAGTAAATTACATCTGAGCTCTTCTCCTAAAAAAACACTGAGAAGAAAGCAAGGTTTGACCAACGTATGTCTCACTCCTAAGGATGCCTGATTGGAAAAGACTGCAGATGTAGTGTCAGAGCCTCCACAAAATTTCTAGGAGTCACTAATTAGCATACAAGTACTCCTCGACACATTAACAGTCAAAAGTACTGGATTAAAAAAACCCCAAACATAAAAAACGTCAACAAAACACAAAAAAACCCTTCCTACAATCAATCACCACAACAAAACAAACTCTTAGCTAATACAATTATATAAACTGTGAAAGTTCGGTTTAATTTGCCAAGTTTTCATGGGTTTTTTTTTATGAGATCTGATCTGCAGGGTAGGAAAACTGATACCAGTAGAAAGAAGCTTCACCTTCTTCCTTGGAGGGAAGCTTGGCTAAAATACACAACATCAATGTCCCTGGACCCTAGCGCTTTAAATACAAATAAATACATTTTTAAGTAATGTTGCAAAGGGATTCATTGGTGTACTGCTTTTAAAATTGATTTAATAGGAATCCGATACTTGGTACAAAAGAAAGACCCTACAGAGCCAAGACAGGGCGATTTTGTGCAAGCACACTGCTGCCCTCTCCTGGGGTGAATCCGATCCACTCCGGTCCTTACTCCACACAGCAGATCCTGAAGGAAGCTGCGTCTCCAAGACCATCAGGACTACTCTGGGAGCTAGAGATTTAAAATAAACAAAGTAAAAAAGCAGAAGAGTGAAATACACACAGATAAAGAATAAACACAGCAAGCTATTGATCATTATACAAACTATGATAATTCATCACCTTAAATCCTTAAATTCTACAGCAGTTCGTTCCTTCATTTAGATTGAAAAAAAATTTCCCAATAGTCACTGAAAGAGTTGTCAAGCATTGGTTCTGACTGCCCAGGGAAACGGTGGAATCACCTTTTCTCGAGGTATTTAAGACTCGTAAACGTGGCACTTAGGGATATCTTAGACTTAGTGTTTGGTTAATGGTTGGACTCGATCATCTTAAAGGTCTTTTCCAACCTAAATGATTCTATGACCTAATGCAGGAGAGCCCAAAAGTGATTTTCAGCATCAACAGCAGAGCCTGTGGGACAGCAGAATATTCTAAGAACTAAGATAAAATGGCAAACAGCAACTTTCACATTCATAAGCACCAAAGAGTTTTGATACTATTACTGCAGAGTAATGCAGAGTAACCATACAAAGTTACACAGGCTCTTAAATTGCTTTGATTTCAGTGGCATTAGAACAAAGATAAATTCTACTGTTAGTCAAAATCCTGCTTTTGATTACCCTTCATAAGCCCAGGGTAATTCATGGGCCTGGGTACACTTCCCATTTACCAAAGGTTAATGAGATGCCTTATGTAAGCCGAGCTTTAACTGGCAGAATGCAGGTTTAATCCCCAGCAAGCATGAGACAAAATACGTAGCTTAAGCCTCAGCAAAAGAAGAGTTAAGACAAATTGATTTTAATTTTGAGATGCAACTGCTAAGAATGAACACAGGCTAAGGTACTGCAGTTTAGCTGAAAGGCAACTTACTAAACTGCGGTAATCCTAAACCTACGTTCAAATCACAAAGTCTAATGTTATTGACAAAGTTTGGTCTTTACAGAATGTTTTAAAGCAATTCACAATTGTATTTTAAATTTAACTAATCACCTAAATAAATATAGTCTGAACATACGCATTTAATGGACTACAGAGGTATAAAACCAGTCCCTCAAATCACAGAAGCAAAAAAAAAACTAAGGTAAACAGAGGAGACGATGGCAGAGTCTCCTCCACAGGGCAGGTGGCCTGGACCTGTTCATGAACCACCTTGAGATGAGCAGCATTCCACTGCTACCAGCCCAAGCATAGCCAATTCCACAAACCCAGACTGAAAACAACTGATTGTATAGCAAACTGAAAGTCACCCATCCCTTTTGGGCATAAGCTTCATGAAAGTTAGCACTGCTGTGCAGCAGTAGGACATCCTACAACTCCAACATGAGCACAGCCTGCAAAACACACTCAGCATTAGGAAGGCCTCAGCTGAGTAGCGGTATATCCAGTTTTGGGGAACACACTTCAAGAAAAGATGTGTTCTCCATGGAAAGGGTCCAAAAAGGAAGGAGGAATCGAAGCTAAAAGTTGTCATCTATAATATCCTAGTGAATTAGCATTCTTTAGCCGCTCTTTAATCTAGAGGACAAGATTCAAAAGGAGACAGCATTTTCACATTTTCAAATATGGAATACAGTTGCAGAGAGCAAGGTAACAAATTGTTTTCTATATCCACAGAAGGTAGAAGGAATAGCAGTACTGGTTTTAAATTGCAGCAATAAGGTATTCAGGTAACACATCAGGAAACCTTTCAGTGAGAGATAAAACAATCAGAATAAACCAAACAAAAAGGCTTTAAGAAGAGGTTAGACAAACAATTGTTAAAGAACAACGTAGGCGTAAATGTGTGTATTTTATTTGTACATTTTATTAAACACATACATGGGAAACCAGTTATCTCTGAAATATCTTCCAGTCTATTCTTTATGACTTTTCATAGTAAATATCTGCAATAGAAGTGATAAAACAAATTATTTAATATACTTCTTCCCTGATGATAACTATTTCAGTGGCATGAATCACACAGCTTAGAAGCAGCATATTGGTCACAGAACCTGGAATGTTGCTCACTGGCACCAGAAATTAAAAAGATGAAACAAAGCAAACGAACAAAGCAGAGAATAAGATTACTGCAAAGCATTAGACATTCTGGATTATTATCCACAAGCCAGCAAACACCAGGAAAAAAAACATTCCCTGGAAGCCTGTCCACAGGTGTCTCAGTAGGAAATTTACATACAAATCATCAAGTACCAATACTGTATCAATCATCATTTTCAATCCAGTCTTCACCAGTGACAGTATTAACAACTTAACAGTTCACAAAAACTGTGATGCAGCTTTCTATAGGTGCTTCCACTCTTCCCCTGTTACTGTATTAAAATTCAAAATTATCTTGTAGAAGCTAAAGATCAGTATCACTAAACCACTATGAGAAACAGACCTAATCAACAAAATATGCCTTAGAATTAGACCATGCTGGTGGTCTGCCTTGTAAAGACAAAGAAATAGAGTTCACAAACTAGGTGATTTGTGCAGTTGTTGATATCTTTAAATTATTCCTTTCCTGGGCTATTTTAACTCTAAGCATTTTGAACTGTAAACATAGACCATGAGAGTGAGAAACAGAAAATACTATCTCCCAAAAACTACTCTCCTGCCAAGTGACAACAGCAAACTAGTGCAAAGTCTAAACATCCAAAGGAACAAAAATCTATTGCCTTTTTTCCAGTACTGGCATTTTCTTATTTAAGTTATTAAAGTGACCAAAAAAACCCCCTATCTTTTTGGAAGCAAAAAGGTTAAACTCGTTTCTCCACGATTTTTTTGTTAGCTATAGCGCACATTTTGTTTTAACCTTAATCATCCCTTAAATGAACAAACATTGTTACCATACTGGTTTTAATTTTTTCACCTCCAACCTGCTGCATAAACAGGAAGGGGAGGAGGAAGGCCACTGTACAAAAACAGCTTAAGGGCACCTTTAATCAGTGATTAAGAAGAAAAGGGGTTTACTACGCTGACTTCAAAGAGAGGGTGGCTACCATTACACCCTTTGTTGCTCTCAGCAACTGAGGAGTTGCTTCTGATTGCTGCAGCCCCCATTTTTCCCTCCCACCTTGTCCAATCGCTGCACACCCCCCAAAGCTGCCCCAGCACTCGTGCCTCAATACCACCCATCCAGCTGTTTGCTGCCCAGCAGTAGAAGGCTAAAAAAAAAAAAAAAAAAGGAAATTAATTATCAAGAGGTCTCAGCCAGGAAGGTCACTTTAGAGAGAGCACCTCTCTTTTTCTAAATTCTTGACAGCTGCCCAGAGCCAAAGGACGGCTTGTAGGCACCCAGCGAGAAAGAAGCAGCGGTACCCTTTTGGTGCTCGCACCACTCAAAGCACGCCACCACCAGCCACCCCCAGGCTTCCTCTTCTCTGCCCTGCATTGCTTCCCTACCGTGCTAAGCGACCCGTTTTTGCCCAAAAACTCCATCCCCGCACTCCAGGAACCCCCACACGCAGCCACCTCATCCCGCAGCCGCCTCGGAGCACCCCGCACAGCCCAGCACAGCCCGGGGTCCGGCCCCGCCCCCCCGCACGGCGCACGCGCTGGCCTGACCTCCTGCGGTTGGGCGAGGGAGCTGTCCGTCAATCGGCGGGCGCGGCCGCGGGCCAGTGAGGCGCGCCGTAGGGGCGAGGGCGGGGCGCTGGCGGCAGGGCGGGCGGGGCGCGGCGCGGGGACGACGCGGTGAGGGACGAGCGGGGGGCCCTGGGGACGCGGCGGGGACGCGTGGCTGCCGTCGCTGTCCTTCTGCCTCCGGGGTGTTTGGCCTCACCGACGCGAGGAGAGCCGCGGAGCTGGTCCCGGATCAGCGGGGAAGCCGACAGGCGCAGGGGAGCGCCCGTGGTGCGGGCGGTCGGCGGGCCTGGTCGTTACAGGATATAAGTGGTTGAAAAGAGGTCGCCTTAGGAGACCTGCCTTGTGCGTTGGAGCGTTCCAGGCAAGCAGAGGTTCAGCATGTGTGTATATTTGCTTTATAAGCAGAAATGAGGAGGCACTACGGGCGAGGCAAGGAAAAGCGTGGATGGAGCGGTCCCAAGCACGGCCCCCGCCGGCACAGGAGATCCGGTCACGGCAACCGCGCCGGAAGGCGAGTACCCGCACCGTGGGCTGGCAGGGGTTCAGCCATGGCGTGTCATGCCTAATTAAATCTGCAGAATGGTGACTTTCTAGGACTATGAGGGTATATCTGAGAGCTATATCTGCCATCCCTAGTGAGAGTGGAATTGCACTGACTTCTGGAAGTTTACTATATATTTACAACTGTACATTGATTTTAAGCTGAGATGTGGTTGCGTGAGCTAGTCCTTTCAGGTGTGCATGATCGTCCCTAAACTCTTCACCAATATGCAAAGATAGTTCAGGGAAGAAAAATGTCAGTGCTTCATTCTAACTGCCCGTTTATTTTGTGCCTTAGTGTCTACTGGTGTAAAAACTGTCATTAAAGAATCTTCCTGAATGTTTGAAAGCACGTTAAGTAATGTGGTAATAGTACCATATCTAGCAGATCAGGAAAATTAAGCAAAGTTTCACCAGCCTTGAAAACTGATTCTTTCAGAATAGTGCGTTTTATACTTTAGGACTTATACTTGCCTGTGTTGGAGCTGGTTTTATGGTTCTTTTTCATTCTCATATTCTTTCATTAGTGCCTCTTGCAGGACGAAGAGATGTCAATCCTTTGCTTTAATGCGCTAAGTTTTTATTATACATACTTTTAGAGAAAGAGACACACATATATGAGTTGCCACATTAGTTTCACTTGTATAAGAAAGGTTAGAAACACAAACGGGCCCTCGTTCAGTGAGTATAGAATTAAAAGGATTTTCTTAAAGAGTTTTAAAGTTAAGTGCTTGGGTTTGATCTAGGGTGTTTTTACCCTTGTATATCTGTTGTGTTCTTTATTTTCAAAGCTGTATAATCAAACAGCAGTAGAGCTGGTATTAGAACTAGAATTTCTTTATTGTTTTGTTTTCAAAAAGTTAAAACTCTTGCAAAACACCTTCACCTACTGTATTTAAGATTATATGTAATAAGACCTGTCCTAAAAAGTGAGAATTGTACAGGTGATTCAGAAAACATCCCAGTGGAATGTTGCTCATCAATACTGAATGTGCTTATTTATATTACTTCAAAAAGAGGAAAGCTGCAGTTACCTCATCTACTGCAATGTTTATTAGAAAAGCAGAGGCTTTTCATTCTTGGAGTTTTTATTAAACTTTTGTTTATTTTGAATGTTTCTGAACCTCATCAGTGAAATTCTTGTTATGAAGAGAATGGCAAAATATTTTTGATGTGACGTCAGTGTTTTACCCATGCTGTCTCTCAGTTTATGCTGAAAAGACTTGCAGGCTTTCAGGAGTGGGCTGTTCATTTAATGTAAAATTGCCCAGTTCATCTTTTGCCAGAAAGAGTTAAAGGTGCTTGCAGAATCAGCAGCCCCCTCTAATGTTTTAGCAAGTAGTTTAAGGCTTTTAGGATGCCTTTATCTCTAATGTTCTTGAGAGGTTTTTTAAGCTGAATATTTTCATTGTTTGATTTTCATAGTTTAATGTATGGTGACATGCGGAGTGTGCTTATCACAGCACTGCAAAACAGTACTCCATTAATGGCAATAATAATCTGCTTTCTAGATTCTTTGTGGGAAATGTGTAGGACAATTGTGAGTCTGTCTTGAAGGCAATGCTATTTTTTTAGTCTGGAACAGGAGGAACCACAGACCCCAGTGAATGCAGGTCCCAGCAGCAGTGGAGATCCTTCTTCATCCAGTTCAACACAGAACTCTGTAGTACCAGGTAAGAGATGGTGTTTACAGGTAAAAAAATCAGTTTCTATATGCTGATTGAAGGAAAAAAGTAGTAGTAGCTGCATTAATAGTCTGGTGTTACAGGAAAGTAATATCAGGTGATATAAAAAGATATAGTGAGTGAGGATCTGGAGAACAGGCCCAAATCACTTTCAGGCCCAGAAGTGCTTCTCATGTTTAAAAATTTGTGTGCTTAGCCAAGCTGATATAAGCTGAAAAAAGAGAAATTTGTTTCTCCCTCCAGAAATGCTGCTTTGGGAAGAAAATTAACTACTAAGGAAGCAAATAAAATAAGAAAGCATATAAGAAATTACTACTTGCATCCAGTTATTCAGTCTTTTGAAAGGCACAATGATCCACCACTTTGGAGAATCATCTCTCTTTATGCCTTCAGTGTATTTTGTAGTCTGTAAGAAATACACTCTGGCTAAATATTTGTTCATTAACAACAAATGATGAAGTATCAGTGCTGTTGAGGAAGATGTCCCATTTATGTTCTGGTTTCCTGACTCATTAAATAGTGCTAGCAAAAGCTACTCCTGTGGAAACATGTATTTCTCTGCAACAGGAGAGTCCTGAAACACCTCTGATTCTTAACAACAGGCAAAACCAGAGGGTTTTTGTATATCAATGTTTTATGTTGTGATTGTGTTAGGAGATGTATCCTGCAAGACATTTATTGCTATGTAATTAGATTCTGCATACTAAATGTAGTGTGCTTTTATTACCTTTACTGATTCATTGACTAACGTTTTATTTTTCCTGACCTGAATAAGTTTTGGTCGCTGAACCTAAAAGATGGGGACAAGGATTTGAATTGTAAGCAGCAGCAAAAAGAGGTTATTTAAAATGATAATTCTGGTAGTAGATAAAGTTTTAAATAAAAACTCTTGAAATGAAATGTAACAATTGCCTCTTCTGAATAAAATCCTTTGTCTTGAGACAATGTACCATTATGAATCTGTCAAAGTATTTTATCTGTCTGCCTCTGAATTCACCCAGACAATGAAGCACTAAAATTGAATGTTTCTCATCTCAATTTATCCTTGGATAGGGAGCCAAATATACTCTTGATTATATCTAAATCTCTCCTATGTGTTGAAGAAAAAGTATCTTGTTCTGGGAAGCGAATATCTTTATTTTGGTTTGTGTGATACCTCATTGTCAATTTTTTTGCTGCTGTTTGGGACTGTCCTACCTAGTTTTTTAACTAAGAATGTCCCCTCATGATTGATTTATGAAGAAAGATCATTTTTGTTCTGCAGCAAATCCTTTCTTCTTTTGCTCTTCTGATCTGTCTGAATTTCCTCTTGGTCAGTGGTGACATCCCTTTTGTACCTGTGTAATGGCACTGCATTTGAAAAGCTATAATCTTTTTTTCTCCTGTAAGTGGCTCATCTATTCCCAATCTTACTTGTATCATACTTGGGACCTGTTGGGAGCAAGAGCTTTGGGTTTTGTGACTGACATTCACATGAAGACTTGCAATATCAAAGAGCCATAAACAAACTTAGTTATCCATGTGATTTTGTCACTTTTTCTCCCCCACCCCCCAAGAACTCCCAGGATTTTATTATGACTCAGAAAAGAACCGCTATTTTCGCCTACTGCCTGGACATAATAACTACAACCCACTCACCAAGGAGAGCATTCAGCACAAGGTGATGGAATGCAAAAGACTGAGACTCTTAGAAGAGGAAGAAAAACAAAAGAAGGTATGTTCTGAAAAAGATTGCAATTAGGCTTTATTGTACTCTGGCCCAGGACAGCTTATAAACTAAAGCCTTTCAATTCTGACACAGTTCGATTTCTTTTTTGGCTAAGAATATATAGTCCTTGAAGCCTTTTATTTGACTGTTCCACACAGGAATGAAATCAAGTCTTTACAAACAAAAAACCTGTAAAAAGACAGGAACTGTGCTCAGAATTGCAGTTGTCCAACAGTTACACTTGAGTCAGAACACTGGATGCTAGGTTCCAGTATGCTGTCATTTGGAATAAGTGAGCAGTGTTCTTTTCCTTAGGCAATGAAGTGCTCCAACCAGCTATTCAGCTCTTTAGTCTCCACTGTGAAGAACATTTTGACTCTCAAATGATTGCTTTGTCTGAGCATTATAAAAAAGATTTCTTACTCTATAATTCTGCAAAGTGCTCTATCCTTTGGTCTCCTCAGAAAGTGTTTGCATGAAATTTTAAAAAATTATGAATCATAGAATGGCTTGGGTTGGAAGGGACCCTAAAGTTTATCTAGTTCCAACCCCCCTGCTGTGGGGAGAATAGAAATGGAATGGAAAAGCAGTTCAGTGCAACAGTAAGACTACATGCTTAGTAGCAATCTTGTTGCGATAGAATATTTTGCTGTATAATAAGAATTTAAGGTGTTATAGCGAAGCCAGAAGGTGACTTCACACCTCCAGGTGGTACTGCTGATTATGTAGAGTGAAAACAATGGCTATTGTTTTGGGGTATTTTTTTCTTCAGCTTTTATATTTATAGAAGCACCCCACATCTCACAGGAATATGTTCTTGTCTGCTTACTGTAGGAGACCATGGAGATGGTGCTGGAAAGTGTTTTATAGATGTTCTGAAAATTTTAATTTATGTAGGCTAAAGGAAAAAGTTACCTACATATCCCAAACATCTAAGACCCACAGCCATGTTCGAATCATAAACAAGCAAATAACTGAGTAGGCTTCCATGTTATTCTCTTCCAGAAAACAAGGGCTGGACTGAACTCATCTGTGCTGTTACAGAAAAGGCAGCTGGGTTTGCTCAGCTCCACAAGTTATTGCAGGTACAATGATTTGATTTGCCCTCTGTTTTCAGTGCCAAGTTCTGCTGTTAGTGCAACGGTTTCTGTCACGGTTTTTTGCATTTCTTCTTCCATTAGGAGAAGGAAGGATATATTCCTTAAAATTAGCAAAAAGGTTATATTCTGTTCTAATCAGGTTACTAAAATGATGAGAATTCAAATGGGAAAGTTGTTTCCCAATTTCACTTCCAAAAAAAATTCACTTTATATGTGCACACACGTATGTATATGAATATGCTGGTTTGCCACATTGTATTTCAGGAATACAGCACAGCTTTTCTTTGGATGGATGCCTTTCAACTGATGTGACCGTTCCCCTTCCCCCCAATTAGAATAGATAAGGTAGCTCAGATCCAGTAACAGTGCAGAAGGCAAGTTAAGTTAGTGACTTCTATGGTGTTGTTTCTGCTACTAAAGATGTGCCGGGCTTTAAAATAACAGGATGAAATTCTGTGAATGTGGAAGATGCACGTGCTCATGGGTTATATAAGTTAAATTTTAGCATGCTAGTTATTCAGGCATTTTCTCTTCTGTGATTGAGAAGCAGTTCTATATGGTGTCCAGAATTCTTTTCATAGGCATTAAACTCAGGCTTACCTGAATTCTCATCTCTTCAACCCCCTCACCCCCCCACCTGTTTTTACAGGCTAGTCCATGAACTAAAAGTGAACTGCATGCAGAGGAGGAAGATAGAAATTCACAGTCCGGATTCCTCAGTTGCTGGAACCAACAATTTTAAAATCATTGTGGTATGTTATGAGAAATGATAAGTCTTTAGGATAAAGAGAGCTTATCTTCAGTGAAAATTCAGGCTCTTGTAATCAGATCACATAGGTCAAATTTTGCTTTCAAATATGTGTTATTCCTGTTGTGTCAGTTCTTAAACTGCAGTAATTTTAAACAGGTTGGGAGAGGCTGTTCCTTTCCAAGAAAGGAAAATTATAAAAAAGGTTGGATATGACAGTGATTTTTATATTTTTCTTTATCTGATCAATATGTTCTTTTGGAATTAAACAGGAGTTGAGTGGATCATTACTGTGGGACTGGGAGGGCAAGTGGAGAGGATCAAGAGAAAAAAGAAAATTAAAGAGAAAAATTTTGGGAGTGGCAAAGCCTGTGGTCCAGAGGGTCTATGTAAACATCAGTATTCATTTAATGATCTGGAGCAAAATATCTTTCATAGGCTACATAGGAAACTTTCCAGGACCATCTCCTGGCCTTGTAAACAGAAAACTGCGTAGGTAGCTGAAGCCAGAAGGGAGTCGGAAATTTAGTGTCAGAAAAGTTAAAATGTAGCACCAGCCTATTTGCTGTGATTCAACAGCAGGAGAATTCCATGATCACTTTTGATAAGGTTTAAATTTTTGTTTGGTGTCCTCTACCAATAGCAATCTTTGCTTACCAGTCAGCCAGTGTAAGTGTATAGAGCTGTTAAAATTGGCAAGATCATTTATTGTTAGCCAAGGACTAAATCCTTTTCTTACCCCTGTGTTTTCTGTGCATGTATGAAAAACTGAGTTGGGCGCTGATTTTAGAGGTGAATGGAAAGCAGGTGGTGTTAAACGGATCAGAATTAATGTGTTGTTTCATTTTAGACCTAATGCAGCTCCCTCAAGCTGTTTTTCCTGTAAGTTTCCAGTAAGTGTGACCGGTAAGCTTTTATTTTACAGGCAGATGTTGCTTGTGAACGAATATTCACTGTGAACGATGTAGAGCATGGAGGATGTAAATATGGTATCATCAATCTCAGCGGTTTGGGGAAGGAGTCTCTCACTGTGGAGATGTATGACAACCTCTACTTCACAAACCGCAAAGTACTATTTTCTGTTCCTCCTTCCTTTGGTTATTGCATTCTCGGAATGCCATGAGCCTTGGGAGGCTCAGGCAGAAATGCCATGAGGGTTGGGGAAGGGGTTAGGAGAAGAGAATAGAAGAATCTAGAAATGTGAAGCTCGGATAAACACAGAACCACAGTAAACTTGTCTTGGAAAGTCCTCAGTACCAGTGATAGTCCTCAGGAATGTTATGCTACAACTGGGATGCAAGACTAGGTAGAAGCTTCCAAGGATAGTGCTTACTTCAGATTTGGACTGTAGCTGGGAAAACTACCAGAAACTACCAAGATTTGCATGCTTCTTAAAAATAATTTTGGGCAAATGTGTTTATCCTTAAACATGATACATATTTGAAACAGGCTTTCATAATCTCTTCATGCTCAGATTCTTTTAAGGATGGTCTCTTGAGTAATAGGATGTGCTTGGTGCCTCAGTCTGTGTTTGGTCAGAGTTCTCAGTGCTGTTCTGTCGTTACAAGAGGAGTATGAGGCTAAAATGCTCGTGCCTCTTACTGAGCTATTTAGTGGACTAAGGAATTGTGCCCAGTGCCTAATTTGGTGTCATCTTTGCATGGAAATAAATCTTTCATTAATTGAGTGGCCGATGACAAAAATAGTATGTCTTCTTGTGTCTGAAGGTGAATTCTGTGTGCTGGGCATCATTGACTCATCCAGATTCTCATGTTTTATATCCTTTTAAAAAAAGCAAAATTGCAGTTCAGCTTTCTCAAGTCTGCATCATACTGCACAGAAAAACTAACTTCCAGGAATCTCTCTTGTGTAGTTGTCCCAGCAAATAAGTTTTCTGGAAAACAGAGGAAGTTATAAAAGTTGAAAGGTGTTGGAGTTAATGAGACAGATGTATGGTTCTATGATAGATATATGTAGAACTGTTCCAGTGTAATAGTAGATGAAAGACCATGTTTTCTACCCTGGAGAATTCCCACTTCATTAATAGTGTATGTAAATGCTATATCCAAAATGACCTCATGTTTAGAAATTGGCTGAGGCAAAAGAATAGGAGCAGAGGGTTAAAGCAACAACCTCTCTGAAGTGAACCTCTTTGAAAGTGGGTTGGTTTGTTTCTGTTTAAAAACATTCCCACATTGATTGGGGAGAATGGGAGCAATTCATTGGCATCATGTTCTGCAACTGTCAGCATGTTCTGTAGGTCTGTCTCAGAAGAAAAGTTGATGGTAGAGGAAGCAGTAATGGATAGTGCAGAGCTCAGAAGAGAGAAAGAAAGTGGAATTTTGACATGGGAGATAGCAGACAACAGATGTGCTATTAAAATGCCAAAAGAAATTACATAGTAAAATATGGAATGACCCCTGGGAAAAGCCAGGCAATTCCAGACCGACCCATCAGAGGGCAGGAGCTCACCACGCGTGCCCACGGCTGAGGAGGAGTTTGTTATTGGATGGTTTGGTGGGTTCAAGCTTTCCTCTAGTCGTGTTACAGATTTACCCCACTGAACTTGAAATGCAGCTTTCAAATTCTGTTTATACCTGGTATAGTCTTCATAAAATACTTAAATGTAATCTAAATTGAGTCTTCCTTGCCTCACCAATGTATGCTCCCCTTTTTCCAACTTATCTCCATGAAAAACAGATCTATATTAATGCAGTGTCATCAGCATATGACACCATGAATGATCTATGTAGGCCATGCTTTTTTAATTTTCCCCCTACCACTAGTAAGATGCCATAGTATTCCTCTTCTCTTACCTTTCTGGTACTGAAAATACACAAGCAAGAATTTTAGTTCTTTCTAGCTCATTCCTATGAAAGAAATGAAAAGTCAAGACTTAGTTGTAAACTGTAACACACATCAAAAGTCTCAAGAGGAAGTATCATGAGCTGTGGTTGTGTCAGAACATCTTGTTTTTCTCAGCTATAAACGTTAGGCAGCTTGTTCCATTCTAGGGCGAAATGTGTTTTTCTTAACTCACTTCAGCAAGCTGTGTCTCATGGGAATTGCAGAAACACCAGGCTGTGCCAGTCTGCTTCCAGCATCATTGTTCAGCAGCACTAACCCAGGTAGGGTGTTTTTGTTGGCCTTTCTTCTACAATTTCTGCAGTTATGATATGAAAAGAGCACAAATGAAAGATTATTTCAGCATTTTCAGTAGTTGGAGAGACTGTTGTCTTGGAAATTGTAAAACAGCATAAGAAGTTGAATGATGAAGAACTTAAGACTTAGTTAACAAGCAGTATTCAAAACACTGGTTTATTTTTAGTTGCTGCAATACTTGACTTTGGCAGAACACCTCACTTGTAAAGTAAACGTTTGAGATTTTCCATGAGTAGCTTGGCCTGTTATTAATACTCAGAAGCTACACACAAGTACTCACATTTCCTTATAGACTGTCAAGAATCCCTTCTCATAGCAGCTACTCGAATATGCTCAGTGGATTAATCAAAGGTGGAAAGCTGGTAGATGTCTCAGCCCGTAGCTCCTTGTACAGACTTATGCTCAGTTGTGTGTAAAGATGATTGTTTGGGAGAATACTATGTCTGATGGCTCTAGCTGTGTCTTTATATATTTGTTGAATGTTCTTGCAGGCAGGACTTTATTAATTGGACTTTTTTGATAGTTGTTAGAACCATGCTTCTTCAAGTCACAGAGTGCAGTCCTCTGATCTGGTTTCCATTCAGGCATGATCGGTGAAGTTTATACAGAGGGAATCTGTGATAGAGAAGAGTAATGGACCTATTTTAAATTTTTAATGTCATGCTCTTTGTGCAGCCATTAAAAAATATGCATAGAGTTAGCGTGAACTTGAAGAGTCACCGAGCATGCCCAGTTGCTCTGTAGAACATTTTAAGCCCTTCACCATAATTAGGTGTTGTGAGTTCCATCAAAATCCTTCTGTCTGGTATATTCTATTGACTGTTAAGGTATTTCCAAGTTTGACCCACTTCACTCTCCTAAAGAGTTGATTTGTGGGAACCTTGCTAGGTAGCTGCCAGGAGCAGAGTAGAACTTATCCTGTCTAAAATTATGTTATCCATCTGCTCTTAACCATGTCACCTCTGCTACCTGACACGTATGTATGATTTGCCATGAAGGAAGTGAAAACTGAGGACTTAGTCTAGTCTACTAATTGACATAAATTTTGTGCAGGAGCTACATGAGTAAAGGTCATTGTTACTTAATCAAACTTTTTTTTTTTTTTAAATAGGCTGGCCAAGAATTTATAGGCTAGGCTTTGGCTAATCTGTAGTTTATAAAGTAAATGTTTTTTACTATAGCCCACTTGTCTTTAAAAAATAGCTTACTTAGTGCTGTGAGGTGAGTGTTACTTTTCTCTTTCCTGCCATGGTCAGCCCTCTGACTACTGAATAAATTTCACAATATCATCTATTTCTCAATATCATCTATTTATATATATAGACTGTAGGTGTCCTGCTTACAGCCATAAAGTTCCACTTCTGATTCCTGTCTCTTGAGTAGCAGAAGGACACTAAATGGGTAACACTTTCTCTGCTTCAGATTGAAATGTTAAAAGAAGTATGGCAATCTAAGAACCTTTCTGAGTTATCATCTCGTCCTAATGTTTTATGAACACTTCATGTGTTGCTCCTCTCTTCCAGGAGATCGACCTGGAATGCTGTGCAGTTTCAAGATATCCACTGCCTGGTCCTGTGCTTGGTGCCTGAATCCCCAAGCAGACAACTGCTTCAGCACAGGTGATCTCTCTGCAAGGCTAGCAACCCCCTCTGTCTCAGTGGGAAAGACTTATTGAATTCATCTCCCAGCTGCTACTTGAATTACAGCTAAATTAACATAACCTGTCTTCCTTAGGCCTGACACGACGAGTTCTTGTGACCAATGTAGTGACAGGGCATCGACAGACATTTGGAACCAGTAGTGATGTGTTGGCACAACAGTTCGCCAGACAGGTAAGGAGAACATACACCCTTCATTTTTTCAGAGTGCTGCCTAATTCATGGGCTCTTTGTTCTATTTGTGATGGGGCTCCTCACGCTGTACAAAAGGGTGTGATGAGAGCTACTGTTGGATGGCTGTTCACAACAGAGCTGATGCAGTCTGATGCTTGCACCATTGAATAGCAGCAAAAAGATCAACTGATTACTGTGGCAACAGAGGTAATTTTTGCTAATATTACAGAGGTTAAAAGAAAACAGAAGAAGTACAAAGAGCACAGTGTTGTAAAATTGTTTTGGTTTTGGCAAATAACCTCATTTTGTTAATATTCAGTGTATTGCCTCCGCCAAGGAGAAAATCCCCATAAAATACTAATGGACTTGTTCACAAAGATTTAGTGAGAAGGGTGAAATCAAAAAATGAGAATTCCAGTGTCTGTTTTGCTGTTATGTTAGACTAAGTTCCTACTTACATAGCCAAACTTTTACAGCTAAATAGTTGAGGTTTGAAGGAAACTAATGAGTCAGCTGAAAAACGTGGCAGCATGTAATAAAAATTCTGCTTCTTAATGCCTGTGTTAAAATAAGTTGAAAACTGCACCACAGAGCTCAAAAACATGACACAGATTCTGTCTGCATACCTTGTAAGATCCTTACAGATGTTACATAATAGGCTTCTTTCTCTTGGACTCTTCCAGACCCCAGTCCTTTACAATGGCTGCCGTTCAGGTGAGATTTTCAGCATTGATGTGCGTCAACGTAACCGAAAGGGACAGAGCTGGAAAGCAATTCGTCTCTTCCATGGCTCAGCAGTTACATCTATTCACCTTATGGAGGCTGAACATTATCTTATGGCAGCAGATATGGCTGGAAAGGTATGGTTTTGCTGTGTTTAGGATATGCTGTTCCTTTTAGTGTCTGGGCACTGACAGGTGCTTATCCCAGTCCCAAGGGCAGATACCTGTTCTTAGTACATTGTGTGGAACTGAGTGGTAGTTCCATATATGGATCCTCTTCCAGATCCACTGATTTATCATAGAATGGTTTGGGTTGGAAGGAACCTTAAAGATATTCTAATTCCAGCCCCCTGCCATGGGCAGAGGTACCTTCCACTAGCCCAGGTTGCTCAAAGCTTCACACAACCTGGCCTTGAACATTTCCAGGGATGGCGCATCCACAACTTCTCTGGGCAACCTGTTCTAGTCACTTACCACCTTCACATTAAAGAGCTTGCTAATATTAATCTCAACCTACCCTCTGTCAGTTTAAAGCTATTTCCCCTGTCCTATCAGCCATTCCCCCTTGTCCTATCACTACATACCCTTGTAAATTGTCCCTCTCCAGTTCTCTTGTAGCCCTCTTTAGGTACTGGAAGGTTGCTTCTCCAGCCTGAACTCTCTCAGTCTGTTATCACAGGAGAGATGCTCCAGCCCTCTGATCATCTTCATGGCCCTCTTCTGGACCTGTTCTCAGAGGTCCAACCATTAAGTGCTCTCTGCTTTAACATATCCTCTCTCAAACAATTCCTTCAACTTGCAGATAAAACTGTGGGACCTGAGAACAACAAAGTGTGTGAAGCAGTACCACGGTCATCACAATGAATATGCTATTCTCCCTCTGCATGTAAATGAGGAGGAAGGACTTCTTACAGCAGGTGGGTGGACTCCCCCCTCCTCGTAGACTGTGTGGCAGTGATTTTCTTGTGCCTGAGAGGCATTTCTTAGCTACAGCTGTTGGAAACTCTAAAGCTGTTAATTCTTTAAAATTCAGAAGAAAGTTAGCCTTAAACATCCTGTAATATGCTATGAAAATTAAGAAATTATGTTACGCACACCTACTGTAATCACTCCTGTGTAGCGCTTAACAGCTTTATCTGCTGTGTCCTGCAAAAGTCCCATTATCCTTTGTACAGTACATCTCAAGAGTAGAGCAGAAAATACTTGATCTTGAAATTCAAGGAAACAACATGTAAACAAACATTCTGGTGATTATATAGAGACTAAAGAACGTGTGTGTATATGTTTAGTTGGTAGTTCAGTGGATAGTGTGGTGACGGACTGAAGCATTGGCATGTAAGCCAGACTCCTTGTAAACTGTCTATACCACTCAGGTTCATTTTGAATATACTTGGTTACAGTCAGATATTTTTAATATTATTATATTTGGGGTGGGGGGAGGAAAAGTAGCAATAAATGAAGCAAAATCCCTAAATCCTTATAGTATAGCTAAGTTTCACAAGGTCACTGTAAAGAGAGTGACCTTCTCTCCTTGGATTTGTCAATACGTGGCAGAATAATGAGAAGGTTTTTTAATTTGTCTGAATGTTTCTCCCCTTTTTTTGCTTAGGAGCTTGATAAAGAGAAAGCTCTTTAAATACTGATTTATCATACCTTTAATTGCCTAATAGGAAATGTACATTTTTCCCACTTTTGCAGTATTTCTGTTTCATAAAGTACAGATAAGCACTTTGCATCTAGTGTGTGTAGAAATAGTCAGGGTGTTTTCTGACCTTCTGACCTTCATAGACCTTCTGCTTCTGTGGTGATACTCTTGCAGAGCAAGAGTATGTAAAGTAATTTTTGTGTAATGTTGAATTTTGTTGTTTCCTTTCCAGTTGGTCAAGATTGCTACACCAGAATTTGGAGTCTCCAAGACACCCATCTGCTTAGAACCATCCCTTCTCCCCACCCATCATCCAAAGATGCCATTCCTAGTGTGGTGTTTTCTTCAAGACTTGGGGGTCGCCAAGGAGTTCCTGGCTTACTCATGGCTGTCAAACAGGACCTCTACCACTTCTCCTATATCTGACACAATATTCCCCTCAGACCTGGTCTACAAAGCTGCCAGTCTATACATGACTTCAAAAGTTTTATATCAGTCATCAAGCTACTGAGTCATGTGCTGCTCTTGAATCTGCTTTGCCCATCTAATTCTGAACCTCCTTCAGCAGGTTTAGCAAATCTTGCTGTATAAATCTCAGACCTCTTGTAAATAAAACCTGAATATTGATTAACTCTGTAGGCAATATTCAGCCTCTTTGAAATCTAACTTTAAGGCCTGTGAAGTGGGTAACTTTAAGGGTCGGTGTTGTGCTAGCTGATTTTGCTGTCAAGAGACTGTTCTAACTTAATCCTAGTTTAGTCATAGGTAGCTGTGGTCACATCCACCTGAGCAACTAGGCTGGCCCAGCAGAGTGGATTAGCAGAGTGAAGCAGCTGGAGTTGAGAAGCTGACGCTTTAGGCGTTCTGGGGCTTTTTTTGGAGTACCTTTGATCTGGGTTCTGCTTCAACTGCCTCTACTACATCTATGGTCAGAAGCAGTCCAAGGAATAGCTGTTTCCTCACTCACAGTGTTGGTCGTTTGAGCTGGGCCATACTAAACTTTGTCCTTTTCAGATGATGGTAGCGTGCTACTGTCCTGCCACTATTCCCTTTAAAAAGCAACAGGCATAGAACAAAGCCCCTTTTCTGGTCCAGTAGCAAAGCTAAATGTCCCTGTTGATTTCTCATAGTGCTTCCTACCTAAGCCCACATCCTTAACATGGAGTTTGATCAGCAGACTGGAATGGCAGGCTTGCTCATGCAGCTGTAGCTGGACACAAGCCCAATCTGGACAGACCACACCCTCTTTAGGATTTGAGATCCCCCATGCAAAGTCAGGGCTTTTGCATACAGAGGTACAACTGGGCCCTCAGCTACAAAGTTGTAGCACTAGCTCCCAGTAACTGGGTGATACCATATCTGTATTTGAAAACAATTACTCTCCCAGGGAGCCTCCTTACTTCTAGCTCCTGCTTGGTAACCAGTCTGGGTTGGGCAAGACTGTCCTGCAGACAGTATCTGTAGGAAGCACTGACAGGATCAGGAACCCATGGGGGGTAAAGGCTGATGAACGAGGATGGCCTTCACAGGAAAGACACACTGCACTCAAGTTTTCCAAAATTCTTATTAAAGGAGTCCAGGAACCACCTTTTCATCCTGGGATCCACTTAAAACATTTAGATGTACAATTGATATGTCAGAAATGTACTTCCCATGGGGTCCTGCCAGGTCAGCAAGCGAGACACAAATGGGTTATAATCACACCCAGGCTGCATGGCATGTCCACATGGAGGCTGTGTCCAGCTGGCTCAGGGAGGTGGCTGTGTCAAAGCAAGGCTGGGCATCTGCATTCCAAGTGCCTTGTGACAGCAGGCATAGGCTGCACATGCACACACAGATAAGCGTTGCTGCTGTCTACAGGTGTGGCCTATTGTGGGGCATACCTAGCACGGCACCCTCACCTGGGATACCATCTGGAAAGGGGTTAACAGTGCTGGGCATCCTAGGAAGGAAGGGGCTTTGAAGTCCCCCACTAAGCAATCCTGTTTCTGCCCTCAGATAAAAACCACCCTCTTAGGCATGTTACAAAGGTTTCTAGCTATTTCATTTCTTAAGAGATATTATTCTTTTGCACCTAAAGCTTCTGGCCAGAGCAACCTATTTATGGAGATATTGTACCCTGCCCCTTTCATCCTGATGGCCCATCAGGTTTGTTCCACCTCACACTGGTGCATATGCAGGGAAAGCTCTTACTTCTACTCCTCTTGAGCCAGGAGTATTTGGAGTTTAAAAAGTGGGTTAGTAAAACTGTTCAATCCGTCACAAAATGTTTTTCCCAGACGAGGAGAGTTTCAGCTGCAGCATGGGCACAGCACTGTTAACAGGGATGAGGCACTCAAGGTTGTGGCATGAGCTCCCTAAGAGTTCATCGAGGACTTGGTGGTGCAGACAATTCATCCCTCTGCATCCCTGCTAGTGTCTTGAGCTCATTGAGCACACTTCACAAGTGTGTCTCTGGTTTCCAAAAGGAAGCCTCACAAGTGCCCTGCAATGCAAGTCCTATGCAGGGAGATCCCCTTCCCAAGCCCCATGCAAACCTGACCATAGCCTGGGGATTTTTGTTTGTTTCCAGTGGATTCCTCTCCCCTTCCCTTTTTCAAGTGACTTTGAATAAGAGGGAGTTATTCAAATACAGGTTCCAGGAAGGGTTGGCCCTATTAAAAACCCTCTCTGACCTTCAGGGCTCCACATTTAGTTCTCCTGTTCTCTCACAACCTCCAGGTGCAAGCAATGTGCTGTTCTAGGAAACTGTTCTCAGCAGCTCCTCTTGCTCACCAACACTCCAGTGTTGTGTGTGGTGATCTCCTTCCCTTCCTTTGTATTTCTTTTACCCATTAATCTATATAGAAGACAATAGAGCAGGAAAACTCTCCTCTTGGGAGCAGTGTAAGACTTTACAGTGTGAATATACTCTATATGAAATAGCTGTTGCACGGGTAGTCAAGATGAAAGATGAATCCCAGCAAATATTTAAAATGGTTTCCTCCCTCTCTGAGTATACATTCAAAACCCCCAAATCTTTCTTCTACCCCATTAACAGCCAACTTCTGTTTCCCCAGGGTCAGACTGAGCTGTCAATTCCTTACAGCTATGGCTCCCCTGATACATCTGGCTTCAGCATTCCTGTGCAGAGCCTCCTTTCTCATACAAAACAGAGTGGATGCTGCTCACAGTGTACTCTGTGCTGCTCCTTCCTTCCACAGACATTGTTTATAAGGCAAGGGAGTCTCCTGTTCTCCTAAATGGTAAATCTTGGAGGCTCTTCCCATTCCCTCTACTACCCTTTGATAACCAAGAGACTCAATTCCTGGCTTGCTTTTTTTTTTCTCAATTCAAGTAAATACTTGAATTTGCCTTGATTGGTTATGTTAATTTTCAACATATTCTGTTGCATGCACAGTGATTAATGTACACAGCACAACTTTCATAAGCATTTGCATTGCCTTAGTTAATAATGCATACTGCAACTAAGCATCTGCTCAGAAACAGAAATGTAGTTAACCCCATCCCACTGCAGACTCCTAATGTTACATCTGATTATCAACTCAGAGTTGCAACATACTTTATATTCATCTTCTTGCTAGTAAACGTGTGGTTCAAACCCTTGCAGGTAGCAACCTACAAAGATCATGAACTCTCTTAAACCAGGATTAATTCCAAAATTTAAATTAAAATTTAAACTCTTTTCAGTGCTCTTAACTCCAGTAATGCCTGTTCTGCAAGAACAAGACTGTACAACAAATATGCCGTTACCGTGGGAAACACAAACTAGAAATTGTGGCAGAAAGGCAACTTACATAACTGAAGATAATTTCTTTCCTTTGTTCCCTTTTAGGCAAAACTTGTAAAAGAAAAGAAAATAATTTCCTTTCTGTCCTTTCCAGGAACAAAACGTACATACATGTCCCTGCAAACCCACTCACCCAATTAGTGCTTTTGCAGCCAACACTTCTAATTAGGCCTGCAAGAGCTGTAAGAAAGGAGAAGGGAAGCAGGGCAAGAGGGAAGGCAATTTGGCTTCAGTGACAACAGCAAGCAGCCTGCAGGCAGTGGCTGAAGTATATTAAAACATCTATTTCATTATGCAGCAATATCAAGACCCTAAGGTAGTTAAAAATGAACTGCAGCACTCTTTCTCTCTGCTACGGTATCAAAAATAAACTTACTTCTTTGCCTCAGCTTCTCAGCAAGTACTGAACTGGAGGTCAACTTCAGAAGGGCCGGACCTGCACTCCAAGACAGGTTGCAGCATCCCTCATCCTGCAGACACCATTTCTTTGGTCCCTTTTGTTCACTGGAGCACAGCACAAAGCAGACCAGGCTCTTCTCACTGACCAAACTATCCTTCCCATCAACACAATTCTCTCAGAAGCCACAGTCTCGCCCATGCTCTGTTCCATATACTCTGCTGCTATTAGTCATCTCTTAGCCCTGATGAATAAAGCTCTTTCCACATAAAACCCTTTAGGTCACATAAGGTTCTTAGACATAACAGGCAGAAAAATTTCTATTTTAACTTGAAATGTCTAAAGCAGGGAGGGGATTTGTTTCTGGGTCTTCTGTGGTGGTGTTGGTTATGTCTTTCTGTTGGTCCCAATTTATTGCAGTACATGGCTTCATGGTCATTCCTCCTCTATTATCCTGATGAATACTGAAACTAAGAGATTAAAAAAAAATCAAGTTACTAGTCACAAATTCACACAGGCATTTTTGCATTTCTGAGTTTAATAGGGACCTGTTCTAACAGGACTAGAAAATTAAGCATTTGTTGTGAGAATTCAAACCCAAACATGTACATAGTCCCAAGGTGTCCCCTTACAGACGCTGCTTTCAGAAAAGTTATAACCTGGCAGTGAACAATTCAGCTTTGGTCCTCAAACCTTCAGTTGTTAGTGGCTGCTTGCATATACTATATATACTACATATACTGTAAGCTGAATCAAGCAGTCAATGCCAACCTAAGGTACTTTCTAGACGGGTTCTGGGGTAAGGGATTGGGGTTGAGAGATGCTTGATCCAAGTGTTTAAAATACTTCACAAATTAGTTTAATGTTTCAAAAATGGAAGCCAAGGCACCAAGTTGATAAACCTTTTAAAGTAATGTCTGAAAATATAACCAAGATCACCCGCCTTTTCTTGTTCAAACAACTTCTTTCCTATCTGTAATTCTGTTGATATCATGGTGGCTGTGAAGCACTCCAATGCCTTCCTGACAAGTCATCATCATACATACGCTATTTCTTCTCTCCAGTGCTACTGAAAAATTGCCTTTTAAGCAGAAGCAGAAAGATTTAACCAGCTTCTCAAAACATCAGAAATCAGTGTTTCAAAATCTCCAGACATTCTTGAAATTAGAATTTCTGTAATGCCACAAAACATTTCCTACATAAAGACTTCCGTGTATATATATATACACCACTTGTACTTGTATATCTTTCATTGCTTGAATTATATCCAACAAAAGTGAAGTTAAAAAGCTGAATGCACTTTAATTTTGTCTTAAGATAACTGATTAGCTGCCATTCTACTTTAGCTTTGTATTTGTCACACTATACTGTTGATTTTGAAAACCCTCATATCAAGATTTTATTTATTGTGGCATTGCCATGATTTCACAAATACATTTTAAGACATACTATGTGCTGTGACTGACAGAATATATATGTCAACATTGCTTTACCATGAAAGAGTGCTCAGCTAAAGCAGGGGGTAGGGACAGGACCTGGATGACAAAAAACAGACAGTTCTATCACTTGCCCAAATCACTCTCTGTTCTCAAATTACTAGCAGGCAAATTGTTGGTGCCAAATTATATTACAGCCATCAGCAATAACTGAATGCAAGGACAATGCCATGATATCTGGCATTATAGTGACTGACAAATGAAACATGAAAATGAGAGGCTGCAAAATAGAGTGATATTAACATTTAAACCTTATTGGACTAGTTATGCTGAAAGCAAAAATATGAAGAAGAAAGTCTGTATGACCAAGTGGGAAGCCAGAGTCCTGCAATGTTAAAGCCCAGGCTCCCAAAGCAACAGGGGCATTTATGAGTGTCTCAGCACAGTCAAGGCAGACAGACACCTGGTATAAATACAAGGCAAACCTAACATAATGATGGTATTTATTTCCAAGAACTCTTGCTGACATCAAAAGCTGGGGAGGGTTGTCATGTTTTCCAGGACACAACCAAAGGTCCAATTCACAAGGGACACACACAGGAACACAGAGGATACCTTGGCCAACTTCAGCTCGTGCAACTGGGCAGGAGAATGAATGAACAGGAAAACCAATGGTGGGGGGGCAAGAGGGGAGCGAAAAACAAAGCAGTTTCTCCTGTGCAAGTAAATTCATACATTGGAGCCTGCTCCTACCCTGACAATAGCTACATGTTACAGCCGTGCTGTTCTGCCATCCGTTTCCTCAGCTGCAAGTCTCAGGGGCAATGTGCACATGATACACATTTAAGCCAAGATTAGGTTTTGGGTAGGGTGCCTAACTAAAAGTGTGCATATCTATACAAAGCTCACATATATTTGCTTCATAGAATGAGAGAAAAACCCACATCACCTATTTGAAGATGAACCTTCATGCTGAATTGGCATACATACTCACAATGGAAATAAATCCAGCAGAACAGAGCAATCGGATGCTTTTTCCTCTACAAGTCTAGGCTTGTTTTGTGATGCTTTGGGTGAGGAATGTGTTTTTCACTGGGGCACACATCTTTGTACATCAGTTAGATCACAGGATTCTTACTTTACTTGATGTTTTCCATAGCATTCCTTATAAGAAGAGGTGGGGACGCTGCTTGATGTGCCAATAATCAATCTGATATAATTTTCTGCCAAGAGATTTACATCAGTCAACTTCAATCTGTAACTCAACATGCTTTTATCGTGTCACATCTCAGACCAACTGAATTCATTATCCTACCAAGTAAGTGTGTCAATTTTAACTTCTGAAATGTTAACATTACAGTGAACTTCAGTTGATCCAAGGGACGCATTATCATCTTGACCTACTGCAACTTCATGGTAAGTAATTAATTTCTCTTCAGTATAGCACACACAGTGATCTAAAAATTTCCTGGAAAACAGTCCCCTCCTATTGCTGCCCTTGTAAATACACAAGACTTTTTCACAAAGGAGCTGCATTAATGTCGGACCTGTCTCATACTGCCAGTATGAAACAATCACAGTTTGTGCTTTTGCAAAATTTAATGTTGCTGTTAAATTTTGACAGGTTTTCCAAAGACTCACTCTGGCTAGATGCTACCAATACCTCAGCACACAAAACATCTCTCCTAATAGTTTAGGAATAAAACTCTTGCAGGTTTCTACTCACAGTCCCACCCCCCCAAGCACAACATGCTCACAATATTGCTTCAGTGATATTCTTTTTCATGATTTCCATTTACTTCATTTAAGTTTCCTGTAGAGCTTTCTGCCCACAGATGTATTTTAGAGCTCTTTTGTTTATTGAATTTTAATGTGTTAATACCCAATAGTGTTGGGCTCTGCTAAAATATGCATCTAACCCTTTTAAATAGCTAAGCCATTTAATAACCATAATCCTATATCGTGCACTCACAGCACCAAATAGTATCAGAAAAAATAAAGGCTATTCTGTACAGAAAACAGCAGTGAACATAAACCTTACAGATCTTTTTTTCATTTTGGAAAACAGAGATCCCAAATACACCTCTCAACACTGTCCATAAAGAGTAACACCAAGCCTGCTGCAGTTTAAGCACCACATAAGATTTTGCTTTGTTGAGAAACAGCATAAAAGATTTAGCTCCAGGATAATCAATCAGGAATGGACTCAGATGCTGACAGGTTGCTAAGTGATTAAAATCACATATATATTAAAAATGTTTAGACAATATTTTCTTTTTGATTGAGTCGTAATTCTGGCTGTGACAAGTAAAAAAAAAAACAGACAAGTTGTTGAAACAGATGCCAAAGATTTTATACAAGGAATGTCATGGCTGCTTTCTCTTTGTGCATTAACATGGTAGTAAAGCTACATGCATAAACAGCACACAGGGCACAGCCTACAAACCAAGAACACATTGCTCACCCATTAAAAAAATAAAAAATACTTTGAAGCACAGAATTATGCTAGATGTACAGAGTGTCTTTTAAAAGAGGATTTCTACCTACTCGTATCCTCACTTGGACAACTCTCAGTTTATGGCGGACTTTTGCTTACAGAAATATGAGACAGTCCCCAGTAAACTTGGCCAGTACCGAAGGTCTCCTGGAACATCTTCTAAATCTACTTCCTTGTGTAGGCTGGATGTAGTTGCAAAGGGGCAATCACTTTGTGAATATGTTCTTTCAGAAACAAAGTGAGAACCCACTTGTTACAAGGAAAGTCAGTACGCTTGTTCGGAAGATAAAGTCCTTTATAGCAGTTAATTTAATAATACAGTCTTAAAACAGGTGTTGGGCACTCATCTACAGAAGAGCACATTTAATAAGCTGGGGACAAAATACCACAGTTCCAAGACATTGCATTAAACTCCAGCCACTCCAAGAGGAGGCAACTCCCATGGTGAAAGAATTCATGTGTATGTAAGCCAAGAATGGAGCATTTTAGGCAGTTTAGTTCACAATGGTCTCTTACTTTGTATAAGTGGAACCACAAATCCACAGTACATGACAGTATAAGTTAGGTTAAGTGGTGCTTTTGATAATAAACTCAGTGAATTCATTGCAGTCCTTTAATAAAAGGATGAAGTCCAGTGAGTGCCAGTTGCAAGGAGCAAAGAAGACAGGTTCCCATTTTCCAGGTTGATTCGTAAATTCATACGATTAGAAGAAAGATGAGTCAAATCTGTGCAGTTTCTATGCAACCACGTTTGAGAACACAGAAGCTTCAGAGATTACAGGATCACTTAAAAAGTGGGGGAAAAGAAAAGTCATCACAACCCAAACAATTTAAATTTCATATTTCAGAATTGCTTACAAAACTTGTTCTCTTCTGCTCTGGACAAAACTTTTAACTGCAATGATCTGACAGTGAAATTTGAAGAAAACCTGAGTACATGAAAATACTGTCAGGGAGAGCAAGACCCTGCTACTTTTTGATCTGGTATTAAAGTTGAAACGGCAAAATCAGAATGCTTTGCCTTGTGTCATATGATTTGCTTTACCTTTCAGAGCTTTACTGGTCTCTACCGAGAGGTCTATTTCAACTTGATACCTCTTGCACTGCAAGACCATTGCTCATACCACAGTTCAAGCAAACTTGCTCATGAATCTGAGTTTAATCTTGCATGGCCAGAAGGACAGCACCTCCAGATGTAGGACTAGTTGAATTGCCAGGTGTAATTCATACATCAACATTGGAGATTTCCTGGCAGCAGAGTCCAAACCTTCCTCACAGGACATTGCGATCAGCAAGACATTCCAAAAGAAGAATTAGAAGGCCGTAAGTCTGATCCAATATAGTAAGGAACAACACCATCCATCATTTGAACTAGGAATACTCGAAGCTTCATTAGCCAACCGTATTCTTAATATCCTGAAGTATACATAGTTGATATATATATATTTTTTTTTAATTGAAATAAAATACACTGGATTTTGGTTTGCTCATTTACAAGGGAGCTCCGTCCCTTTCCCAGTTAATTTGAAATTAAAACTAGAGGCTGAACGTAGGCTCATTCCCAGCGTTTCAAGATGGATATAACACGAGAGGAGGCCAGAAACTGGAAACATGCACTCTGGCTGCAACAGGTTAAAAGGTGAAAGGGAGACCAGATATTTTCATTTCTAACCCTGAGAACATAAGGAATTGCAAAGATCTGGAGAGGAGCCTGGGGTTAAAGGTCACCAGGCTTTTTATTGCAGTTAAAGCAAACTCGGACTGGGTGATCCCATCCGCGAGAGGGAACCGCTCTGCGGTCGTGTGAGCATTCGTCACAGAATCCCTGGCCACAGGCCCGACAGTGGTGTTTGGAGAGTTTGATACTGAACTCCTTCCGGCAATTGTGGCAGTGCAGGATTTCATGGTCTGGTACCCAATATGCAGGTCGGGCAGCATCTTTTACCAGACCTAAGGAGGAAGTGAGGTGGGGGGATGAGAAAGAGGGACAAGAAAATAATCTGTCAACATAAGCACATCAGGAATGTACTCCAGGGGAAGTACGCACCCACTGCAAGTCATACTACTGTCATTAAGGGGAGGTGATCTACCGACAGAATACTTTAGTGCAATGGGTAGCCATTTAAGGCATTCTGCCATTCTCCCACATTCTACCTCTCTTCAGAGGGGCAGACTGTTTCTCCTTAAATAGTGGCATCTTCCCTTATTCAGACTCTTCCAGAGGTTGAGACACTTGCTTTTCCCTATCTTCAGTTTCATGTGTGGCCAGAAAACCCCACAGAAACGCATGTACTGTCTAAACTGAGAAAGGGATTTATTCTGCCCTTCATGGACTCTGAGAGGAAACACCCATAAAAGTGATAGCAGGACATGCTGCAGGCAAAGCAGTTGAATGATGATCTGCATAATGAGCAGGAAATCAGGTCCAACAACAGAAGATTCAAATATGAAATGTTTGCTGACATACCTAACCACCACCCAGCACATGAAAGAACAGCAAACGTTCACTGTACAAGCTCACCATTAAAGATCACATTACTGATTACTTCCCCATCATTACCAACCTGGACAGCTTCAAATTCTCAGCCCTCCCCTACAGAAGTACCAAGTGCCAGCAGTATCTGAACACACTTAAAAGGCACTCAGCATCTCTGGAAGAAAACCAAACCTGATAAAATGTTTCCTAATTGGTCAGTCTTTAGGAGCTCCAAATGGCAGGTCACTGCAGTGAATGCATCAGGGGGGCATGAATTACTCACAGCTTGGTGCACACAGATTTGCACAATAGGGAGAAGAGAAAGTGTGAAAGTGTGCAGAAAAAACGCGTTGAAAACTAAGAGGAAACATTAGGCAGAAGAGGCAGAGAGGGCTGTAGAACTCTCACCCAACAGTGATAGCATAGCAGAGGTGCCAGCCTGTCACACAAACTCTTGAAGTTTAATCAGTTTGAGCACAAAAATGCCTTTAGGCAAAAAATCCATCAGAACAGAACAGAGCTCACCTAAGGGAATGTCCATGGCTGTCACCACTGCTCCAAGTGTGTTTTGCACAGCTTCCCCCACCTTCCTGGCAATAAGTGTCCCTCCTTCCTCATCTGAAGGCAGTTCAGCCACATCTGCACGACACAAGAGTGAAGGGCTCAACACCTACAACCACCACAATTTCTGCCTTACATTAACAAAAAACAGCAGCAAACCCAAAAAGGCATGTTGGAGTCCCTCCTCAGTCTTTATTTCCCACATCCCCAGTCTTGAATTGCAGAGTTTTCATTTTAGCAATAATGGACAAAATACTAGTCTGCTGAAACAGCAGCATCCCTGCTCTGATGTTAGTGCCAGACCATCAGCAGCTGCTGGAAAAACAAAGTAAAGATACAATTAGAAAGTAATTTTGTCAGGGGGTCAAATACCCGGTAGCTCTTTGAAAGGGTCATCTTTCTTCCAAAAGCATTGAGCTCTTGAGCTTCTCAACCAAAAACTGTATGGAAGCCCAGTTTGAACAACACTGTCTACACTCAGTGGGAATGGCTGTGATCCAGAAATCAGGGGCAAAGACTGCAGGCTGTTGCCCAGGGATAATTCTGTCACAATCCAGTCAAAATTACCTAACTGGATGCCCCTGTTTTCGTAGCAGTTGTCACACACACGCACTGGTGCTGGTCCCCAGCCTCGCTCAGGCACTGGACGGGTCTTGGAAGAACAGCCATCACAGAAGCCCTCTCCGCAGGCCCGGCAGTGATGCTTAGTGTCGTTATCTTTAAAAGGCGTGTTGCACTTATTACAACTCTAATCAGAACAACACAGAGAGGAAAACTGTTAGGTTCATGTTCCTTAAGTCAAAAATAGAGAGCAGAAGCCCAGGATGCCAAGTCTCAGATAAACTGTGAAAAATATAGTTACACACAAGACTTGGGTCCTACCAGCCCCATAACTTTACCCTGGGGAAGTGATTCAGACAGGTAGGTGTACAGTGGTTAAGCAAATATATTGCTATGATCCCTTCATTCACAATCACAAATAAACACAGCCACATGATGCAGGGCTGAATGGTGGTTGCTTGACCTTTGTGGGGGGTAAGAATTCAGAAGGCAGTTTTCACTGAAGATGAGTGAAAATGAGTCTGTTTCCTGCTAGACACAGAGAACCTTCTCCTATTTGAACTGCTTGATGCTTTTTGCATCTGGTATGAAACCAGAGTTTAACATCTGCACCCACAAAAATAGTACTATCAACTGCAATAGTCAGATTTAATATGTTCTTTCTTTGCTTTGAAAAGAAAGTTCATGCAAGCCAGGGGTTTCTGTGATATTGCTGGGAGAGGAGCTCACAAAGAGTAGGGAGAAACAGTCTCTCTAGCAGGGCTGGGCCAACTCTCTGTTCATACTTTCTCTGGATAAGTCAAGAATGGGAAGAGGAGAAAACATTTCAGTTTTCTCAGAATTGTAGAAGAAGGGATTGTTGCAGTAAAAGAAGAAGCATTTGGAATCTGCAAAGTCCTGTATTACTTAAAGGGTAAGGAAAAGGGGTTTTAGTTATACGAAGCCTTTCTCTATAGCAGCTGCTATTTACCAGGATCTGAGAATTGGGTCTCCAGTAAGCTGGGGCAATCTGGTCTGTCAACCAGGAGGTCACAGCTTTTGTGGGTCCCAGGCTAAGTTCAGATACTGATTGAGCCATGAAATTCATGCCATCCAACAAACGCTGAGCTGCATTGTTGTTGTCTTTCAGAAATCCATCAGTCTGGAAAGAAACGGATATTTACTTGAGAATAAAAAAAGGAAATCATTGGGGTTTTTTAGATGCAGATGGCTCTGCAACCCATTGCTCCTCTTAAACTGGAGGGCAATCAGAAGAAAAAAATTCACCAGCCATGCTTTGAAACAGTGGGGTAGGTCCATAAACACAAAGTGTTCATACAGTGGCATCTTAGGCATTTCAAGATAGCCAAAAGATGACTGGAGGCCTTGCAAAGGTTCTTTTGAAGAGCAGAGACAGGGAACAGCTGTAATGAAAGCCAATCCATTTTCTCCATCAACGTCCAGAAGAACCAAATTAACACGGCTGCCCACATGCACAAAGACTACCCAGCAACCAGACTTACCCCTGGCCAGACGTGCTCAATTTCTGTCCTCACCACAGTGTTCACAGGATCTTGGTTGCCAAACCAGTACTGCCGGCTGCGGTACACCACCCCACAGTTGGGGCACTCAATCACATATCTGCAGAAGAGGAAGACAGGTTACCTCAGTGGTAACCTGAAAGCACTGGAGGTCCAGTGTACCAGGTAGCTTAGAGGCAACAGGGAGCAGAGAGATATCTCAGCTGCAGTACTCACCCTGACCAGGCATACTTGGCAAGGCCCAGCCAAGGAGAGTCTGTGGAAGCAGAGGTTTTTGGCACCACACTGACCTCCATCCCTCGTTCATAACAGGCCTGTAAAATAAAGGCTCAACTAAAACTGCATTCTTGAGAATCCAAATGTGGATCTGGCAGCTGTTTGGACACCTAAAGCATATAATTAAGATACAGGGGTCTCCACAGCAAAGGAGCACTCATCATAACTGATTTATAACAAAGCAAAACTACAGTTAATAATGACATCAGGGAAATATTTCTATATCAATAAAGACCATGATGGTAGACAAAAATTTCCCTGTCTCCTGCACATATCCTTCAGAAAAATTGGCTAATACCAAGCAATGGGCATAAGGAAATAGGAAGAGTAGCCACATCAAATATGTAGAAGGTCAGCATTACCCAAGTTAAGAGCAGCTGGCTTCACGGTTTAGCTAGAAAAATGAGACACAGCACACAGAAGTGATAACCTCTCCCAGCAAACATACAAGTTGAATGAGGATCAATTTTTCTTGTCAAGGCCATGAGCACCTCTGACATTTTGAAAAAAAATGGAAGAAAACAGGTACATGCCTATGATATTCCTCATATACTGGGTCATACTTTCCTTTCTCACTCTTCAGATCTTGTCCTTGTATCGCTACTCACCTTGCAAGTGTAGACTCTGTTATCATACTGGTGAGAATATCTGCATCGACTTTTGGATTCATGAGGGACTCCTTCCTTTGCATGGTTCATGCTCCTCTTACAGCCACACCTGAGTATGCAAAAGCAAACCCTGAGTTGTCACTGTTAGATACAGGACAGATGTCACCAAGATTTCATTTCTATTACTATTCTTGCATTTATACAGATGCTGTACCCTCAAACCATTTCCACAACTGTACATACAGCAATGACAACATTTATCATTGAAAGGCAGGCTTTTCAGAAGGAGGTGTAGCAACTGTTTCACATACAAAGCAGCACTAACAACAGTTCACTGCAGAAAATGATCACTGTAGCAAATTTAAATTTCAGAGAGTATTTTGGGAAGGACTAAACAAGTTTGGAAATTGACCACAATGGACTTAACAGTGCAGCCTTTGCAAGGAATTGCTGGAAATTCTCTAATGGACATAAGAGAGCAGAAACATAGCACTATATCACATTTGAGAGGAAATGCTTCCAGAAGCATAACCAACCATAACGTCATGCTGCTATACACCTCACAGACTCAGACCACTGACTGCCATCTACTGCCCTTCCAGGTTCAATCTTAGGGCTCTTCCCAGAGAGCTACAAGCCAAGGTCTAATCAAATCTGGAGCTCCACTTAGACATGGTCACTGAACACAGTGGCCAGCCATGATGTATGCTTTAGGACTGTTTATACCATTTAGGTAACAAAAATGTCAGGAAAAAAACACAGGAAATTTTCAAGGGATTTATTTAGGCACTCCTTTCTTCCTGCCCTGCTTGCATTCGGGAAAAGATATGGGCAGCACAGGTTTGTAGCCATGCACAAAAATAGAGTAGGCAAAAACCATGCATCCAGTTGGGATGCAGCAATAACAGTCATCCAATTTACATAAGAGCTGAATTTCAAGATAATTCTGCCTGGAAGGACTAGGTGATGACAGGTGATGTCAGCTGTCAAGATGTCACAGAAACTTTACGTTCTGTGGCTGCAGACCAGAGCAGCACTATCCTCTAGAAGGATGGAGAAGCATTTCTCATCCACCTACCCACAGCTGAGGCACACAGAGGAGCATGTGAAATATTCATCTGGAAAGAAAGAGCTGTGAGCCATCTGGTCATCAGGGATCTCCCCACTGAACCGGTCACTTAGAGCCTGTCAAACAGAAAAGAATGAACTGGTAAGGGATGGAGAGCAACGAAGACATTTTATGCAAGCTTTTGCAAGCAAAAGCATGGATTCCTCTACTGGAGGGAGAGGCAAAGAGAGTACACAGCTAACAAATAATGTCTGTCTTACTAACCTGGAAACCAAGACAAGGATTGAAAACCAACAAAGAAGACAGTCTTGCACTTGTTGGAAAGTGACCTGATTACTTGTAAGATACTCTTCTCCTCTCCTCCTCTCCCTGCTTTGAATTTTGTAGCAGAAATGGGTGAATGAAGATTGCATTCACGTCTGTGCATACAGTCCGTGCCCAAAATAGTAGGGCTCTTGCTAAAAGGGCTTTGCATTCTGGAAATCTCACAAAGGAAACTCAGAGGATCATTTCTCACAGTACATGAGGACACATTCTTTGCCTCTCAGCTCAGAAAGTGCTGCCCTGAGCTTTCCTCTGCCCACTCAACAACTGCTCTTCTCTGGTGAAACTGCAAAACTGAGACAAAGGGATTTGTACCCTTTCCTGGAAACATCTATTCTCAGATTAAATCAGTCCTTAGCGTTGGCATAATTAGCTTTTCCAGTTCTTTTGGGTGTTATGATTAGGAAAAAAAAAAAAAGCAAGCACTGGAACAAAGCAAATGGTTAAAGCTTTTCTTGATGGACATCTCTGAAGGCATGAGGTCTAACTGAAACTCTTACTACAGGTGAGGTTAATATAGTGGCTGTCTGCCTTTCTCTTCCTTCCTCTCCCTCACAGGGTTGGGGGTGGGTGGAGTGGGTGCATCTCTGCTGTCCTAAAAAGGGTTGGCTGCAGCAGACGTGTGTGTATCTCTCTCATCATAACTTCCCTCAGATAAGATCTCTATGTAGACATTTGATTTCACATAATTTCAAGGAAATTGGCTTTACATTCTCTTTCAAGCTTGACTGATACTGGACAATGAATTCAAAAATTAGAGGAAGTGGACATAGATCTCTAGGAAGCCTTATGTCCTCAATAAGTGAAGCAAAAAAAGTTAATTTGTCAGTAGCGATCTGAACACAGCAAACACTCTATTGGACATGAATTTAAGTATATTAGCATCTATATCTGAAACCAGGTTACTTCACTATTGCAATAAAGTCCTAGAAATTAAACTGAAATTAACCACTCCAGCTGTTTTCCCCTTGCTGCCTGTCTGCTCCCTAATGCATACATGCCACCCTGATACTTCCAGTGCTTCAGCTACCACAAATACAGAGCAGACAGAATTATCTGTTCCAACAGCTGTGACTAACATCAGAAAAGACTGCTAGCACTACCTTCTTCTGCAGATATGCCCCAGCTCTGCCTGCCCCTCCCTGATGACAGCTGTGCTCTTCAGGCCAAAGAAAATACGATGTTAATCAGGTAGCGGTAGCAATACAAGTGGAAACTTGTAGAAAGACTGCAAATTTGAAGCCCCCAAAATCCCTCTGACACCCTAGCAAAGTGAACTGTCTAAGAAGATCACTCACTCTGAAGTAATACATCATTTGGCTTTATCCCATCCTGTTCCCTAGCTACCAGCACATCTCCTAGGCCTTGGGTTACGCTAAATTCAGTGCTAGGTTTGGCCAGCTATTAACTCCCTCCAAATATCTTGCATTTTCTCCTGTTGTGCTGAGGCCATCTTTAGGAATTTCATAAAAAAAAAAAACTCCTTCTGAGCCTTCTCTTTGTAAATCACTAAGTGCTTGTTACTCACAGCCCGTTACTTTATTCTTCCCAGCTCAGTTTTTTGATTTTGCTTACTTTTGCTCTACAACTTTTCTTGACCTTTCATGGTCTTTACTAAGGTGCTTGTTAGTTTTCAAGTAAAAAGAACAAAAACTACCCAGCCTCCTTGGCTGTTACACAAAATTATCATCTTCATGGAAGACTTGCTTTATCCAGACACCTGCTATCTGCATCAGTGGTTCATGTGCTCTACCTTTATGAGCTGCAATTGAGTTAGTAGCAACAGTGATACAAATAAAGACTGTGACAAACTCTTCTCCACTTACTTTTAGTGCTTTGTAGATAACCCCAGGCTGCCTAGGTGACCGAGTAGTATTGTTCTCCAGCTGCTGCTCCACAGCTCGCCTAAGCCCAGAGAAATCTGTTGGAGGATTGTATGTCCTTGTTCCCTTGTAGTGAATTGAGCTGAAAGCCTCAGGAAAACAGCTTAGCTTCCGAAACCGATCCTGAATGAGCTTCTCAGGAACCTCAGAAGGATGATCTATACATAAGAGTATCAGCAAGTACATAAACAACTGACTGTTCAAAATAATATTTAAATGGCATAGTGCTTTCATATGCAATATAGTTCTAGTTTCCTTAATCGAATCTTCTAATACATCTGGAATGCAGTTATCATTGTATTTTAAAATAAAGAAAAGAAACAAATTGTTTCCAAAAGCAGCCTCTGCTTTGTGACACAAAGCTTTAGATTCTAAGACCAAGTTCCTCAGGTAAAATCAGAGACATCTAAGTTTCCAGATATCCAGATTAAGGAGCAATTTAGGACATAATACAAGGCAACATCATGTCAGCACACTTATTAGTTCTTCTCACCAGATCATAATTTGGTATAGCCAGTACGAGCACCTGATAAGTGGAGGACATGAACCTTACATGGATTGCTTGTTCTCCATGCCAGTACTGTAGCAAGGAAGACCAAGCCTTTATCAACCATTTGTACGTGGAAAAGCACTTCAGAGCTGGTCACATCAGGTCAGACTCCACAGAGCCAACTGCATTCTTCTGCCTGCTTCCAAGTACCTGCTGTACATTTCAGAATAAGGCAGGCCCTTTCTTCCCTGCCCTAAAACTATATAAACACACTTATCTCAGTTATCCATTGAGACAGATGGTTACAGCTTTCTGCATATCCACATGCTAAGTGGTTTCTTTCCTATTCCTACTGTGACCAGCAGTGATCACAAAAATATAATTTTTTTACTACCCTGACTTTGCATACAGGTGCAAAGTGTCCTCACTAAAGGCTGACCTGTTGAAACAGTAAATGTCAACAACTATATGAAACTCTGAACTGCTAATCAGCAAACTGCTATGTAAGAAAAGGAACTGCCTTGTAAGTAAGTTAAAAGTTATTGAGAGGTTACTCTAATAATAACCAGAAAGAATGTCAAGTTCTTCTGCTAGCTCAAGACCTCACTGGTTAGAAAAGCCCAAATGAGACTGTGGGTCAGCCAGGACTGCTGTGGTATTACACAACAGAAGTCTCCTATATGTTCACAGACAGCAGGACTGAGCCTCAGCTGTTGCAGGCCAATTCATCATGGATCTTGTTTATCAGAACATCAGAAATGGACCAAATTAAGAAAGGTTTCATCATACCTTTTGAAACATGCAAAAAAAGAGAAGAAATTTAGATCCCTGTATAGTCAAAACCAAAACACGCCATGACTTCCACAGGACAGTGCATTTCACTCAGACATACAAATAAAATACAGAATTTAAATACAAATAGTCAAATGTTACATGAGCCAAGTTAAAAGTACTGGTGAAGAACACTGAAATTGGTGGGAATAATAGTGTGCCAGGTCTGCTCCTTTGGCCATATCAGATACCTGCACAGAGAGAAGTGGTGTCAAATCATCAGCTCTGTGCCAACACAAACTCAGTCCCGACCTCACGTCAGCCTCAGAATGATGTTGGTCCACAGAATTAAAAAAAGTAGAGTGACATTCATCGAAGTCATTATTCTTGCTCCTCCTAGTTTCTACACAGAATTTTATCCTTGTTTTATTTGCAACAGGGTAGTACATATCCTTGCCAAAATCCCAGGGTATCTCAGTTGTGCTGGGTTTGTGTGGCCAGGTTTTGGTAGCAAGGGGGCTACGGGGGTGGTTTCTGTGAGAAATTGCTGCCCCATGTCTGGCAGAGCCAATGTCAGGCAACTCCAGGACGGACCTGCTGCTGTCTAAGCCAGACTAATTAGGGATGATATTAACACCTCTGTGATAACATATTTAAGAAGGAAAAAAGTTATTGTGCAGATGTAATTGCAGCCAGAGAAGTGCAGAGTGAGAACATGTGAACAACTCTGCAGACACCAAGGTCAGTGGAGAAGGAGGGGCAGGAGGTGCTCCAGGCACCAGAGCTGAGGTTCCCCTGTAGCCTGTGGTGCAGACCACGGTGAAGCAGCTGTGCCTCTGCAGCCCACAGGGGACCATGGGGATGCAGAGATCTACCTGCAGCCTGTGGAGGAGACCCATGCTGGAGCAGGTGGATGCCTGAAGGAGGGCTGTGAACCTGTGGGAAACCCATGCTAGAGCAGGGTCCTGGCAAGGACCTGCTGACCCATGGACAGAAGAGCCCACACTGGAGCAAGTTTTCCTGGTAGGACTTACAACTCTGTGGGGAACCCATACTGGAGCAGCCTGTGCCTGAAGAACTGCATCCCCTGGAAGAGTGACCCACCCTAGAGCAGTTCATGGAGAACTGTTGCCCATGGGATGGACTCATGTTGGAGAAGTTCATGAAGGACTGTCTCTTACGGGAGGGACAGTCCCACGCTGGAGCAAGGGAAGGACTCTTCTCCCTGAGCAGCAGTGGGAACAACCTGGGATGGACTGACCCTAACCCCCATTCCTCATCTCCTTATGCTGCGGGGTGGGGGGAGAAGGTGGAACTTGGGAAGGAGAGAGGGGTGGGGAGAAGGCGTTTTCAAGATTTATTTTACTTCTCATTATCCTGTTCTAATTTTATTGGTAATAAATGCAATTAATATCTCCAAGCTGAGTCTGTTTTGCCCATGATAGTATTTGGTGAGTGATCTCTCCCTGTCCTTATCTCAACTCACGAACCTTTCATTATATTCTCTCCCCTGTCCAGTTGTGGAGAGGAGTGATAGAGCAGCTTTGGTGGGTGCCTAGAATCCACCCAGGGTCAACCCACCACATCACTTTTCGCCTCCCTCTGCTATATCACCCATATTCATGATTTTGTATGATGTCCCCTCCTATGGCTGGCAGAACTCATGACTAGTCAGTGCTGATGTACAGCTGGCTAAGAGGATTATTCTAGCTGATCTGGAATAGCCAGATCACCAACAGGAAATGCTCTGGTAGTTCCACAGCCTGGTTCCCAGACTTAAACAAGTGAGTGAGAGCAAAACGAAAATCACACCTTTACATGGTAGTAAAGAATGTTGAATATTCAATGCAACCTGATAATTTCTAGACAGTGTTTAGCACATTGTAATTCAGTTTCTTAGTGCCTACTCACCAGAGCCCAGTAGTTTGGTGTACACAGTCTCGTGAAAGATGATGACACCTGGACCCAAAGTTGAGAGAGGAACATCTAGGCCACAACGGGCCGTGGTAGCTTTTAGCTCCTTAGTGAAATGTTTTAAATAAGCCTCCGAGGCATCACCAAGGAATTTGAAGAGATCATTGTGGAGCCTGTCAGCACGAGTACGATAGATGACAAGGTCAGAGATGGCCAGAACCTTCAGCAGCAGCCGTGTTCTCTGGCTCAGGTTCACAGTGGCCCCCAGGAGGCCCTCTGTATCAATTACCACCACTTTGCGGACAGGGTCATAGGCTGCCCAGACACCAACTGTGCAAGACTCTTGGGCTGGAGACGTCTTGAAGACTTCCCGGCCATAGAAGAAAGTGTGGTTAAGGGTGTGAGACTTGCCATCCCCTGTGTTCCCAAAGATGGACACCACCTTTAGATGCTGGTCAGGACTGCAGTCTAGTTTCTTAATAAAGTCTTCTTCATTCCTTACCTTCCAAAACAAAAAGAGAAAAATATTATAACTATGCAATTGGAGTAGACAACACTGAAAACACAGCTGGTTTCAGGATTCACAAGTTTAAAAAGACCAATTATCTCCTCTTCAGATTTCATCATACGTTGCTGAAGCACCAAGAAGTACAAAGCAAAATATTAGAATGCAGTTTTGTAAAACATACACATCAATGTGATTTACTGTTCCATCATGTAGCTGTTTTAGAAGTGATGCCTCACTGTGATTACGTCTGGTCAAACCTCCTGTACTTCACCCCATTCCTTGAGGCAGTCCTTTCAGAGAAGGGAGCACAACTCTCTTCCAAGTCTGACAGAACAGCTACTTGGAGCATGGCAGACTTCTGTAGTAGCACTGGTCTCCTGGCAAGCATCCAAATTCAGGAGAGTGCTTTTGTCACTTTAACTTGCCTCATCCACTGAGGCTGAGCACCTGTTTAGGGAGAAAAATCTCTGCCATGCATCTGTGCTGCAGCCTGTCCTGCTCCCATTGCTCTCCAGCTGATCAATCCTTCAGCTGGAGAGGCAGAAGAGGAACAGAGAAGAAGCAAAGTTGTGCAGTGGAGTCAGGTGCTCAAAGCAAGTCAAACTGGCTCTCACAGAGGTGCCACAGCTATCTCAACAATCCATTTCATAATTTACTGTATTGTACTTCCATAAAAAAAAAAAAAACCCACAAAAGAACATGCAGATACAAAACCAAAAGGGAGTAGACAGCCTTCAGCAGTTAACTTCTCTTTGGCTTTGCATAGATTAAGTGACAAGATCATGCTATCTAGATTAAAGAACAGGGCATTTTTCAGATACTAGAACAACAGACACAGACAAACAAGCAATGAAATGGGGTTAGGGCTCTGTACAAGAGTTTGCCCTGATTTTGTTGCAGAACATGGCCTTGGCTTTCACGGGTTTTATGCTTCTGGCTACAGCTGTTTAGTTGTCCTAGTTAGAGCAGCCGGGAGCAGTTCACCACTGTGTGGGTTTAACTCAAACTGTGTATTCTATACCCCCTATGTCATTTCCCAGGAACTGTTAACAATAGACTATTTGCAGCAGCTGCCCAAAGCACACCTGACCCCCTCAGGCTATAGTTATAGCTGATGTTAACTCCCCTCCAGGGAGTCATTAGCACTTCCACACCCAGCCTGAGGGGTCATGTCTGCTAACTGGCCACCAAGGATTCAAAAAATATCTCGAGACTCAGAGCCAGCCGTTGTGGAACTCCCCGCCCTGGGGGAGGTACTGGGAATTCCCACTTGAACCTGAGTGTATATAATCTTGGGGTCTTGGGACTTCAGGTACCACTCATCGGATCCAGAGGATCCATCAGAACCTCAATTGGACTGCAACCACCACTCTCGACCAGACTGTGACCAGCACTCTCACCAACAGGTTTTCCCCCCTCCTTTTACTTTGGACTCAGGGACCATGTGGGGCTCAGCACGGGGGCCAACGAACACCACTCTGTTCGTGCCCCAGGGTGCTGGGTTATACATCTGGGTTTTGTGGGTTAAAACCAATTGCTTGTCCATTTAATTGTATTATTGTATTATTTTTTATTAAATTGTAATTCTGACTTGTGGTCTCTTTTGAGTTGGGTTCATTTCTCCTGCTGGTTTACCTTTAAACTAGCATACTAGTCCTTGCTTTTTCTTCTTCCAACAGGTTTTATCCATGTATTATGTGACATGGAAGAATATGACAGAAGCACTCTTTGTGAAGGATTGAATTCACTTTCTCCACCCCAATTCCCTCCTCAAGGAATCCCCATCAACTGAAACGACCAGGGCTTCTATCCCGTCTTGCCTACCTCTCAAGTTCTGAAGCTCTTAGCTATTTCCCTCCTGAAAGGACACTTGGAAGGTCTCACAATCCATGATCCAGAGAACCCATGAGGTAATAAATGTTTTCTTTGAACAAGTTCATTCTTAGATCAGTAAATTAGTTTAAAGCCTACCCAGCCTCATTTGCTTTGGTCAAATCTATCAGCAGCAGCTAGACTTTGAAGGAAAATAAAAGCCAGCCAGTGTACCAAAAACATAAAAAGTAATCAGTGTGCCAGATTGTGGCTGGGAACAGCATTCACAAAATAAAACTGTGGGCTGTGGGGCTGCAGTAGCTTCTCATGGACTCAAATCATTCAAGGCAGCCTCATAGAGTAGAAGAAAACAGGAAACAAAGAAATCAAAATGCCCTCAACAGAATATTTCCTGGTGTCTGTGGGAGAACATGAAGATACACTCAAGTTACAGGCGAACCAAAGAAAGGGTCTGCTTTTTTGGTAGCTGTTATTATTATTTTATTATCATTGTTATTATTATATTATTATCATCAGGAAGGTAGTTTAGATGATAGATGCAATTTCTCTTAGTGTCTCTGGAGACGTCTCTGTGGCTGAAAGGAAGCTCTTGGTTCATGAGATAACTCCTAAAAACATTTACAGATTTGACAATATGTTACATGTGCATAAGCAAAAAGGACATGATACTTTCTTCTTCAAAGGGTTTTGTTTTTAACTCCCACCTCCCAAACTTCTAACCATAATGGTGGCAGATCCTTTCTGCCAGAGTCAGTGGCTAGGCACTCCCTGGACAGCACAAGGAAATAGTTTTCAAACAGCTGCTTAAGTATCGGCAGGACAACTAATGACTAAAGTGTTTCAGGCAGCACTGGTTATTATTCTGGGAGCAGTTTGGGAGAGTTTGTGGAAGGGGCTGAGTCAGTAATGTCAGAAGACACAAAGGACAGTAGGGACCACAGGGATAAGGGTAGCTCTGTCATGCATTCCCACCAATAAGAGGCAGGAGTCAACTCATGTGGAAATTGTCCTAAGATGAGCTAATGCAAACATCCACACCAACAGCTTTCTTTTGCATTCAATGTACTTTAAAAACTGCTGATGCCAAGGCAACATATTGTGAAAAAAAAAAGGTGGATTGCTGAGCCAGACAGAAGAAAAGTTGGTTCCAGATCAATAATTCAGATTACTCCAGCAGAAAAAGTTATGCTACATATCAAATCATACATCCAAAGTACTGAATTGTTACCCCCTTCCAAGGTTCTAGGCTCTTTCAGGCCTCCTTTCAGGACAGAACCCAGGAGTGATTCAGACAAGCAAGTTACCCAGGAGCACAAGAATACACCAAAGTCTAGCTAGTCCAATGCTGTGTCCTACAGATCTTGGTAACGACTGAGAAAGAACTTAGACACAAAACAAGTAAATGTTTCCTAGCATGCTTTATCAATTCTCAGAAGTCATATAACAAAGGACTTCCTGAGCAGCAGTTGCATCCAGACACTCATGTTTGGTAGAGAACCAACAGACCTATCCTCTAGGAGGTGATCTAACCCCTTTTAGAACCTAGTCATAGTTTTGGATACTGCAACATCCTTACAATAAATTCCACGTTGGGGGAGAAGAAACAAAACCAAAAAACAAACTAATACAACCAAAAAAACACCTTCCCTTTGAAGTTGCATATCTTGTATGACATTGGGTGCTTCCTGCTCTTGTGCCCTAGTTGACTTTAACCAAGGCTGAACACAGGGATGATGCTCTCAAAAAACCATCCACAACAATCCCCATACCAGCAGTCAAATTTACTTCCCTTGAGCAAGTTTCTTTAAGACATTTAAAGTCAGAGTGGATGTGTACTAATCCCTACTAGGTCTATCAAGTCCCACTTCTCCATTTTGCTTCTCATCTCTAAAGAAATTTGTATGGTACCACCTTCTGCTGTATATGCAAAGGGATCATGTTTCCATAACTGTCCACTCCCACATTGCCCAAGAGCTCCAAATCTCTGATGTTAACAGCAGAGGGTAAATATGAAGCCTTCCTTAAATTGCTCAACAAAGTAAATTAAGAATGAAAACTATATGTCTAACCTAAGACAAGAGTCATATCTCTTCAGCCCCTTCCTATTTTGCCATTTCTAGTATCAGAGACTCATTTACACTTTTGTTACAGCTCTTAGAAGACTCTCTTCTAAAAAGAACAGTTTTTACTCTATCATATGGTAGAATCCTCGTTAGCTTTCTTTTATAGTTTTAGCTACATTGCTTTTAGCAACTGCCATCCAGCTCCCTATGCAGACCCTTTGCTGAGTCCCAAGCTCAGCTGAACTGAAGGTGAAGGTCTTCAACAAGAAAAAACCAGAACTTGATAGCTAAAGTCTTCCATAAGGAGGGCACAAAAACTCATACCATGTGGCTGTGGAGCATTTAGGACTGAAGCTTCTTTAAACACCCATATTTGGAAATCTATTATACCTAACATAACAAGTTTCCTAGATCTGAGCCCTAATAAAAAGTAGAACCATTTAGAAACAGAACTGCTAAAATGAAACAAGAACTGCTAAACAAGAGAGTTCTTGTTAAGAAACAAGAATTGCTAAAGTGACATTCCTGCCTATGAGTTTCTTAGTAACAATGTTATTAAAACAATAAAGTGTTAAAAACCTTAAGAAAAGAAAATCTAAAAAATAGAACAGTTTCCAATGACCTGTACTTGTACAACTTTAAATCTGCCTCTAGGCAAAACAAACACATTAAGAGCATCAGACATTTTTACCACAGTTTTCTCCTCTTAAAACTCTTTATGAACCCTTTAGGGCTTGCTAATATTCATGGAAGTGGTGCACAAAGCCAGAGTTGTGTCACGACACACAATAGCTCAAAACAAAAACCAAGAATGCTTGGCATAGTATTCATCAGAGCGCCTTCATTTGCTAGTCTTACACTGTCATTTTGACTCACATTGGTACTTTTGTTGTTGTGTTTTGAAAACTTACTCTTTGCCTGACCTCATTTTAACAAAGTATTTTTAATAACTAACATACACTTTCTGCAATCGAGAAAGATATCATCATATAAACAATTAAATTTCAGAATCCAGGATTATCAGGCATGGGAACAGGCAGCCCAGGGAAGTGGCAGTGTCACCATCCCTGGAGGTACTTAAAAGGTGTGTAGACATGGTGCTTAGGGACACGGTTTAGTGGTGGACTTGCCAGTGCTGAGTAAATGGTTGGACTCAATGATGTCAAAGTTCTTTTCCAACCTAAATGATTCTAAAATTATACAAGCAGCACATGACAATATCTTCTGATACACAACCATGACATCAATAAAGAGGATATAAATTTAACACTGTTTTCAATGAATGGAAGTATAAACTACAAGATTTGTAACAGCACATCCAAATGTATACCAGCATAAAATTGCAAACATCTGAAACAAATTAGTCTTTAAGTATAAGCAGTCAAAACAATCAAGTGGAAGAAAGTAAATACTATTTCCCCTAAAGGATTACTTAACACTGGCAATACAAGTAATTCTGCTCACAGTTCAGAAAATGCTTTAAAAAGATAATGCTTACAAGAATTCAAACTAACACCTGAAATCAAAGGGAGAAACAGCAAAACAAGCTAAAATAAAATCTGCAACCTTTTAAGCAGCCCTGAGCTTCTAAAACAAAAAACTGAGACAATATTAGGTAACTGATCTTAAGGACAGAGTATTATATCAATCATGAAACCTGGAAACAGAATAGATCTGTCAGATCTGCACAGCTCAGCACAGACCAGTTCTTTAATACGCTGCTTCTAAATCTGTGTTTTAACTTTAAAAAACTGAGCTTTATCCAGAGGTAGACTCACACAACAGTCTTATGGGTGCATACCTAAAGCCCCAGGTCCCACCCTTAGGTCATTAAGTCAAAATTTCAGTGTACATTGAAAACAAGAGAGAAACCTATAAAACAGATTTATTCCTTTAACTACAGCCTGTAAGACTAACCTGAGAAGAATAAGCTCCACCATAATACAGTGCTGCCACCAAAATTCACACCTCTGCAGGGCTCCTCACAATCACTCCTGAAAAGGCAGTGCATGAATGCAAAGAAGTGTAGCTGGCTTACCCCAGCAACTCAAGTGCAACAGGCTATTAAAAAAAGGAACTGGAAGCTCCCTGCTTTTGCCCCAGGAGAAATTTTTGTTGATATTCCCAAGTGTTTCTTGTTATCAAGTGAGAAAAAGAATTGGGTAGCTCCCTGTGAGGAAGAGAAACTCTGCTATGAAACCCATTACACCAATAGAGTTCTGAGACAGGCTCTAAACTATAGTAATTTAAATCCTGTTTCCTATAAGATCATAGACTTATTCCGGTTGAAAGGGACCTGAGGAGGGCATTACTCCCTCTCAGCTTTGAAGATTTTGATCATAAGCAGACGCTCAAGAAGAATCATGGCTGAATTTTAAGTCCAAGCAGCTACAGTTTTCTACCTCAGGTTGCCTCCTATACCTTTTGTTATGGATGACTTCCCCAAAAAAATTCCATAATGGAATTACATAGACATATTTGATACATAAATACATGCCTCTAAATTTCTTAGAAGTTTGATGAAAATAAACAGCAAAGTAGAAAAGAAAGACTCTAATAACGTTCCTGAGGAAACAGCATGTTTCATGTCCACCCCATGCAGCCTCCAAAATAAAACAGTAAGCTAACCAGTCATACCCCTAGTTGCTAGCTAGTAAGCATGCTGGCTGGTAAATGATAGCACACATACTGCTTCTTACCCAAAAGACAGAAAATGTGGATAAGCATTGGATAATGGGAGGCAGACCTCTCAGAAACTAGACTTCATTAATTCTGCGGGTCAAAGAGTTACTTGTTACTATGTAAATGTTTCACAGTAGCTTGGTAAACTTTCCCAAAAGGGCTGTGTCACCAGATTAGTTTATAAAATTGTGTATGTCATACCAGTAGTTACATTCTGGTATTCAGCAGTAAGTTATTAATCATTAATCCGGCAAACACTTAAATATATCAATCATTATTGCCCTCAGTAATCTCCTAGACCTAAGACAAACTGACAGCAGACACATCAGCATTTTCAGGACTGGAGTCCCACAGATTCTCAAGCCCAAACTGAGGGACCTGACGCCCGATGCAAGGAGGGCAAAACAGAGGAGAGGACAGACACACCACAAGGACCTAAGGTTAGATTACAACACCACAGTTCCAGCTGGGTTTGATCTTTTTCCCATGCTGGGTATAGGTCTGGCTCAAGCAAAGGAAAGCATTTGTGTTAGGAGTGTTTCCCAACCTGAAATTTTTTTCCTTCTTATTTGCCTTCACTGGGTTCTGTTGAGATTTGTTATTAGCCTGTGTACATACCCGTGACAATACTGTCCCTGAACAAAATGTCTTTTTCATCTCTTTATCCTGTTCTTTCCCACAGCTCTGGCAAAGGAATTCAGGTTCAGTATTTTCATGGGTTTGTACAGAGCTTAATAGCATGAGTCTCAACAGGACCTACAGGTGCCTGCAATGAAGGATGGAAGATGCCCATGTCTGAAGCCCATGTCTATCTCCTACAGGACTCTTTCAGAGGCAAGGAGAGAACAGTTAAATCCTGCTTAACAACTCTACCCAAAGAGAAAGATCCTATTTCAAAAGTTTTAAGACAGTGGTGGAAAAAAACTTTAGGGGATGGGAGGTAACCCAATTTCATTGGACTCCTTCCTAATCCAAGAGGCAATATTGGCTGAAATATTGCTATTACCAAATAAATTACCCTTGTAGATGATTGCTGAGATATATGATACTGCTGAAAGCAGAAATAAGACTAGAGATCCCACTAAACTGCTTGCTGAAAAACTACTTTTGCAAGAACTCAAAATCAATAGTCTTTGAGGTAAATGCAACTGCTGCTAAAATAACACTAACATAACAGTGTCATCTAACTCTCAGAGAACAGTAAACAATGATGCAGAAATCATTATTTTGTATCCTAAGTACCTTTCAAGTTCCCCATGGATGTTAATTTGGCTACAGAGCTACCAATCATCACCCCAATGTCATATCTGTAGCAGCAGACCACATCTAGGTGAAGAGACTTGTTCACAAGACAGCAAGTCAGTGAGCAAGTTCATTCTATAACTATTAGTCTTCCTCAGTACTAAGAATAGCTAGATTACCTGTGTGGACACTACTTTATACCACTGTCCTTGTTAAGAGGGCCATTTACAAACTTCCTTATATTACAGTTCCACTCTTCCTATAAAATAGGAACTCTGCTTATTTTCCCAGTTTCAGGTTGTTTTGACAGGCAGACCAAAGGACTCAAACTTCTGCCTTTATGTGATCCTACAGCAAGGCATTAACAACCCAGGTAAAAAAATCAAAAGTCTACTGCAACAACATCTGCAACAACTTCTAGTGACCCCTGCAGCAGTGAGAAAGTGGAAGAGAAGGGACAGAAGGGCTGGAGGACAGCAAACTGACAGCTCCCCTCTTCTTTCTTGAATGTACCCCAAAGCACTTACATTCTCCTCCTGGCAGCAACCAGGAGCCCAAAAGGATTCACTGGATAAGCGCAAAGAGGGGTACAGTGCAGGAAGCACTAAAACACACCATTTTCCCCACCAATACTATTTAGTTCAGGAAATGAACTAAGTTCAGGAACTCCTTGAATGAAACACTGCGTAATTCCAGACTAGCTTGTTACCAGCTTCTCTCACCTGTGAGATGCTCTCCTTGGCTTCCACACCTGCACTCATGTCAGCATATGGACAAAAGAGACAGGAAGCAAGCAAAATACTCGACTTTAATTACTGCCCAAGAGTACTGCATCATGAAGAAGGTGTAAGACTGGTTCCAGGGAAAAGCAATATTTGTATGTGGCTATGTTCAAATTAGCAAAGAGCCAGCCGGAAACTATTAAAGGAGCTGTGTATTTGTTAAAAGAATGGCTCCTCTCCTATCTTCTAAAAATACCCTTCAAAATACTGGTATATGTCCAGTGGAAGAAAGAACACTCCTAACCAGCAACTGCTAAGTAGTTTTTCTACTGCTTTATTCCAAGGACAGGAAAACAGTGCACTTTAATGTAAGTGAACTGATAACAGACTGGGATGGGAAGAATACTGAAAAATAACAAAGTATTAAGAGAAAAATTCCTAAAGCGTAGGACAGCAAACTCCCAAAAATACTTTGGGAAGGAAATTTCTCTAAAGCACAAAGAGGAAGAAAACTCATCAATAGCACAGCAACAGTATCAAGAGACAGAAATTACATATCCTGATACAACAGATCACACTGACCTAAAAAATTCAGATCCTTCAACATTTTTTCCTCCTCCTTTATATCCATAGCAAATATACTAGCTGTGACTCCTCAGTTTATAGAACATGGATTAAAATTCCCAGAAACTTACAACTGACTGTGCTACCCCAAAGCACAAAAAAAACCCCACCAAAAAACACAGTCTCCCAAAAACAGATCAGGCTACAAAGTCAGTACCTTTTATTTTTTGTTGAAACCCACAGATTAGGTAATTTCTTGTGACAGAGTTAGTTTCTGGTCAAAGATCTGTAAACTCTAAGGCAGATTGCTAAGAACCACAAGTCTCCTATCTTCTGGGGTAGATGAAAAACTTTCTCTACTTCTGTTAAGTGTATGGGCTGAGTCCTTAATTAGGGCTTTGGACAAAGTGTTATCGTAGAAGCCACTAGTGACACTACAACTAAGTTCTGATCCTGTGGTAAGAACTCCCAACTTCTGTTCCCCAAGATAAAAATATCAAGTTGTTGTTATGCATTGTTAAGCATTTCTCCCCTGCCTCAGAAGTAGTAGTAAATAAAGTTCATTGTACAACAGATACATAACTCTGTGCTTTATGCTAAAGAGCTCTATTGCAAGTGTGTTGTATAAATACAAAGCAAAAATGGATACTGTTCCAGAAACTGCATAAACATAAGTACAAGAGGCAAAGACAGATGCAGGTGACATGGGACAGTGAGACAGTATCAGCACTTGAACCAAGTATCCTAACCTGAGTCATGTTTTTATTGTTGTATTTCACTGTGTTTTTCTTAATAGATCCACAGATACAGGGGAGTTTTAAAAAATATCAGTTAATTGATTCTGTAAGTTCTTAAGGGAAGTGTCTCCTGTGTGCAAGGGGCAGCAATAGTGACAGCTGATAGTTTGAGAATCCAGCAAGTTAGAGACAAGAAAGAAAAGCTGACATCTTGACAGAGCAGATTAGGAGATTCAGTTGGGGGATTTACACACATAAAAAAAGAAGGCACACAGTTTGAGTCTAACAAAGCAAAGAGGAGATGTGGAAGATGTAAGGACAGCAGTGACAATACCAAAGCAATTGACTGAGGAAGTAATCTCCACAATATCATTCTCAGTAGAGTGAGGAAAGAAGATAGACTATGTCAAAGCCCATTAACAAACAGATGCTGCAGTTATCAAGAACAATTTGATTGAAGCCTCAACTTTCAATATGTGATAGATAAGGTCAAAAGTTTAATACTGTGTAAAGAGAAACTGCATAATACAGCTTGAGAAAAAGCACCTAGAATAGGGTCTAAACTGCAGATGATGCCAATTTGTAAAACAGTTTTGTTTTCTGATAGAAGTCAATAGGGTCTTATGAGGGGCAACAACCCCTGGAAGAATGAAGAAAAAATTTGTCACGTATGTCAAGATGACTGCGGTCTAACTCACAAGAGCCACAAAGCACTGCACTCACTGCGTGGTGTGTGAGACAGCTGGGGCAGGACTCCACGAGGAACAACCTCTCTCTCTGTTCTTCCACAGACTTGCAGTGCAAACTTGGATTTAACCCCTAACAGCATTTTCTTACCACGAGATAGTCAACCTCTTTTTGAGGAGCTCAGATATAGTGCTATTATGATGAACATGACAGAGAAGTTTGTATTTCACAGATACAAACTTTAGCTACCATCAGTTCTCTACAAACAAGTGGTGGTCTAAAATGGGACATTTCCTGACTAAATGGATTTGAACAAGCACAAGAAGTCCTCAGTTTTCTGAGCTTATAGTTATGTCTGCAAAGCACAAAAAGCTTTGAGCAGGCCAACACATCTGTGCAACATGGCACAAAGACAGTTATGCAGATCTCAGAATTATCATAGTTGTATCAGTGTAGTGCTGAGCCCAAGCTCAGAATTTCCACCTCTCAGCTAAATGAATTTGCTCAGGTACAACTCCTTATGGATTAATCCACAGTGCTTCTGGATCTAGAACCAGATCAGGTATTTGCTTACATGCTATAAATGTTCTTTGGTTTCAGAGCTACCACCTCCAAGAAGCCAACAGGAACAGTGAGGTGAAACATAACTGCTTGAGCTTAACTCCAAGTTCCAAAGAAAACTAAAAAAGAAATCTTTTGGCCTTTTGTCCCCATCTCACTGAACCACTGTCAAGTTAGAGGTTTGTAAACAAGTATACACCTGTAATTATCTCAATCCATCATGTTTGTTCAGCAGCATAACCAGTTCTGCCTAATTTTGTATTTTTGGTAGCTTTTAACATTGCTATGGCAGAATCTAACACTGATAGCAAATCAGCACTTTCCTCTCTTATTTCCTAACTAATGCAACAATTTTCAAGTTCCAAAGGTCATTACACAAGACAGTTAAAGATAACTAGACTCCATAATTCTGATAAATCCTTAGTTTTCTACTCAAGCTTAAAGAGACACATACCCTCAAACTCTGAACCTCCACATTTCAAGTTATTAATATTTTGGCATTTTTGGACAAAAAGTTGGTTTAAATAAAGAATATTTTAATTATTTCTCCCCAAATAATGACAAGCACAAAATAAGTTTTATATATATATATATGTAATATAGCTAAATTGGCTGATCAGTATTATCAAGAGCAAAAGATGCCACACAAGATGTCTTCAAAGCTAGCTAGTCATCTGACAGGCCTCTCTAAAAAAAGACCTTCATGTTCACTAACAGAAACATTACTATAATAGCAAGCACTCTTCAAATTCCAGCTGCCAGAAAATATTTTAATTGAAAACTCTCAAACTCCTTTGACACTGGCTGTGAGATGTCACATAAGTATTCAGCTGTGAGGAAGAGAAGATCACTCCAGATGGAAGAGCTCAGATTCAACATCTTGATAGTGATACAAGATCATTTTTAGAGGGCTTTTTCAACCCAACCCTGTTCTGACCAAATTGCTATGATCTGATAAAGGACCACTGCTGTCCAAATAAGGAAGTTGGCTTTATTGCCCATGACATTTAAATAGCAAATGCACTTGCTTGCAAGAGGCAGCCAAAGGTCTACCTCAATAAGGCTTACAGATTCATGAGTATAAATATAACTTAAACCGGTACAACCACAGTTGTCACAGTTTGTGAGCAGCTTTCCAAGACAGCCCTGTTCCAAGGCATTTCAGAGCTTTCTCTAGTGGCTAGATAAGGATTATTGAAAAGTCTGCATCTTAGAGTAATAGTTGCATCTGTCATACATTACAAGGAAATGTGTGTTTGCTCAGGGCTTAGAAATACACAAACTTAGGACTGCTACTACACCTAAAACTCAAGCACTCAGTTTACAGTCACTGGTGTCCCTCAAAGTGTGTTTTCTATGTCAGTGCACCACAAGGACTGTCATCCTTTCCTCCCTTCCCCCTTCAAAAGCCATGTGAGTTGGCAATCAGTACACCTGAATGGACAAAAAATGTGACACAAGTATTTTGCAACTATTCTATACTATGGTATAATTACTGTGTGTATATATATATATATACACACACACACATACACACACTATTCTATAGTATAGAATAGCTATGAGATACTTAAGTCATATTTCCTTGCAATGCATGATTGGCACATTGACTAAGATGGATACAAATAACTACAATACCAACAATCACAGTATCATCACAATTCTTTTTACTGATGTTAGCATGAATATGTTAAATTAGAGCAACCAGACATGGAATCTTCAGGTGTCTTCACATTTTCTTTCAGTGTCTCCTCAACAAGGTTTAACATAAAAAAACGCAAACTGGAAGCCAGAAGACAAAGTTGAACTTGTGTAATTAACCTGCTCCATGACTTTCACATGTTGCTGCTTTTATATTTATAAATTATTTTTACCTTGTAAAGTGCTTATGCTCACCAAATGTAGAGGCCAACAGAAGAGTTCTTTAACTGCATATATTGAACTCCAGACACTCTAAAATAGCGCCTCATGAGCAGCTGTTCCTAGTCAAATAGTTTCTATCATTTTTATCAGCAGGTCTATCCCAAATTGCTGGCAATTTCCCCCTCTTTCACCAAAAGGCTAACATGTAACAGTATTTGTGACAATCAATATAGCTTAACCATGTAGGACTTGGATGGCACACTTGGGACACTTATTTCTACATTGTTCTATTTCTAAAAATCAGATAGATTTACTGGTACTAAAGGAGGACAGCAAGGAGCTTTAGTCTTGCATTAGCACTGCTTGGTACAGTGCCCTCTCCTAGTTATACGGTAGGAGATTGGCTGCCAATGGCTGCCTGCCATTTGCAGGATATACTGTCATACTGTCTATACAATTCTGTTCAGGAATGATCAGCATCCTGCACAAACACCTCTTATCTTAATTGTGTGTGTCTCAGTACAGTCAATTCTTCCACCAGCTTTGCTTACCAAGCCTCTTAGAAGAGGCCCTTGCCACACCTAAGGTTAAACGAACTTGACCTTTTGAGGAACTCACGCTCACTCCAAGGTGCTATGTCTTTTTAGCCCAAGATGCTCCAAGGCACTTAACTGGCCATTGTTTTGCTACCACTGCTGCCAGTTACACTTCACATACTAATGATCCATCACAGCAGCCTGTTAGATTAAGATAGAAACTAAAGGATCTTGCCTGTTCAAACAAACCACAGTTCTTACCTGAATCTCCTCAGTTTCATCCACTAAGAGGAAACTCACTACTTTCTCTGTCATCTTCCTTCTCTTGGTCTCCTCATCCATCCCCTCCTCCTCTTCCTGTTCTTGGGCTTTGCCAGCATGGTACACAGTGACAGGGTGCTTCCTTCTGTTCCCCCCAGCATGTGTTCTCTTCTGACACTCCACACAGAGGTTGATTTTGCACACCTGGCACCTCACTGCTGCTACTTGCCTCGAGCCCGTCATACTGGCATGCATTATGTTCCCATTGGCACCTTTACAGGAGTCACAATATGGGACATGGCCGGGTCTTATACGGGTCCGTTCGTGGTTCCGTAACCTTTCTGGCTGATGCAGCTCTTCTTCACAACGCTGGCACTGTAGGCTCCTGCACTCGTCACACTCAAAGATTGCTTCATCTGTCCCACTGCAAACATAGCTTTCCTGGCACAGGAGTGTCGTGTTCTGTCCCTTCTCTGCAGTTTGCGTGTGGGCACTCATCTTCAGACTTCTTTAAAGCAATGTTTTTCCCTCCTGTTTCTGTTTCAAACAACGATATGTGTAAAAGTCAGTTGCAAATTTAGTATTTTCATAAAGGAAAGAAACACAAGAGGAGTGTTGTCTGTACTTAATTTTAAATAATTAATGTATATGTTTCTGTAAGCTTCAAACACTGACCTGCCTCACGGGAAGAGTCTTTTTAAGTGTTAATGAAGTTTTCTTTCTCCAAAATAAACTTAAACAGCATGGCTGGTTTCATGTATTACTATACCCAAATGCCAGTGTACATTCTTTCTCTGCTTAGCTGTCTCACATATTTTCAGCGATGAGAAAAACAAAGCCCAGCCTGGTGCACTTCAGCAGGTACAGCAAGTATTTCCCTGAAGCAGAGATCGGAGGGAAACAGCTGCTGACAGAGACAAAAAAGGCATCAGAAACACACAAGTGCATATACATACACATGTACACACACACGCACAAAAGGACCGTGTCAAGACTAGAAAATTCTCTGCTTTCACTCCACAGCTAAGCTCCTCCTTCAGAGAGTTCACAGTATTTATTTGCTGGGAATTTCCTGATGTGCTTCGCCGGATAAACAAAAATCCGCTCTCTTCGTGCGCTCCTTCTAGTAACGCTGGAGGACGACTGCTACCGCGGCCAGGCTTGTCAGAAGACGGATTTTCTCCCTCTTCCTCAGCGCCCCGAGTTGCCAGAGCCCCGAGCCCAGCGCCCGCCGAGGGCAGCCTGCGCACCCCGCCGCCGCCGCCTTTGTCTAGACCTGCTGCCTCCGGGCCGCGCGGGGCACCGGCCCTGGGCCGCCTCCCCTCCTCCAGCCAGCGCGGACGCCCCTCGCTCCAGGATGACCCCCTCTGCCGGCCGGCCCCGCAGCCCCGGCGCCGGGCGGGCGCTGCCCCGCGGCGGCCGCACTTGTGGCTCGGCCGCCCCCGGGGGCGCCGGGCGGACCCCGCGACCCGCCCGCGGTTACGTAACGGCGGTGCCGGCCGGCGCCTCCCCCCGCCCGCGCCTACCTGGGGCTGCGCTCGGCGCCGCGCCGGCCGGAGGGAGCGAGGGAGCCCCCGGGTTCCTCCCGCCGAGCGGCGGCAGCGGGCGGGGAGCCGCGGCGGGGCTGCGAACAAAGGCGGCGCGGCGCGGGGCGCCGCGAGCCGGGCTATTGTTTACAAGCCGGCGGCCACCTTTCTTCCCCTTCCTCCCGCCGGCACCCGGTGACTAAGGACTCGGGTCCCGGCCGCCGCTTCCTCCTCCCCCCCGTCCCCTCCGCGCCCGGGGGGGGTGTCCCGGTTCTCCTCCCCCAGGGGCCGACCATGCAGTCGGGGCGCCCGGGGGGACTGAGCAGGGCAGGGCCGGGCAGGACCCGCGCCCGCTCCGCCTGCTCCCCTCGTTGTCAGCCGGGATCAGCTGATCGCGGGGAACTTCGGGGTTATTTTCTCACCGCGGAGACGGGAAGGCGGCGGCAGGAGGCGGGGCGGCGCTGGCACGCCGGGAGCTGTAGTCGGGGGGCCGCAGCGCCCCGGCCCCGCCGCGGTTGCCGTCGGTGCAGTGCCCGCGGTGGGCAGGCGGTACCTCCGGCCCTTGCCATGATCCCAGGGTTTTCTGCTCCCCTCGTTTTGTTTTCCATCTCCGCCTCGCACCTGTCTGGGTCCCCCAGAGGACCAGGAGCTGCGCCGGAGGAGTGTAAATAGGCCCCAGCAGGGTTTGAGAGCGAAGCTCTTTACTGCCACTGCATGGAGAACAACCAAGCGGCTGCTCCCAGGCCTCCAGGTTTGGCAGATGAATAGATCACGGTGTCCACTTGGCGCCCAGCTCTCATGGGTTTAAACGAAGTCTTGACAAGGAGAGCCACCGGCCACTGCCATTGCGACCTTTTTTTATATCTTTTCATGACAGTAGCCTCAACCAACGGGTGAACTGCTGCCATTTATTTAGCTGGAAAAGAATGCACATCTGAAATAGAGGCACACACCTGCCAAAAAATGGCGGAATCACAATCACAAACTGGAGCTGTGGGAATGGGTTGTGGATGCCAGACAGAAATGGTCAATAGAACTGCACGGTGCGGAAATAACCTTGGCCAGTAATGGCTCCAGTGAGCTTTTGGCTCATGGTATTGGCTGGAATAGGTATGATGCTACAAGAAAAGGATGAGTTATTTTTTCATTGGCTGTATGTGTATATGAAAGTATATGATTTAGATAATATGCAACAGTATTTTTGTTGTAGTATAGCCAGTGCACAGGGAATTTCTCTTCTAAAGTAGCAGGAATTTTTGGCTGGATGCTTGGATCAAATGCTAATGGTTACCTCACCAGAGGAAGGACACAGGCTGTTTCCCTTCAGTGGACTTTTCATGTTGATAACCACTGACAGGCAGCTATAAAGTGCCCCTTCTTTGGTCCCCTGCTTTGGTTATAGACAAATAATTTCAAGAGGGAGCCAAATTACATAACTGGATATCCATGTAGAAGCCAGTGGTTGCAAGTTTACGTTTTCTAAGTTGAACTACTGTCATTTCACAAAACTAAGTCAGCAGGTCCAATTACCACAAAAATGAGGCATTGGTGAAGTTCCTAACACTGGGAGTGACTGACGCCCTCTCAGAATTCAAGTGTATCACAGAATATTCACAGAATATTCACAGAATATTCACAGAATATTCTGTATTCTGTGAATGTATTCACAGAATATTCTGAGTTGGAAGGGACCCAGAACTATTGAGTCCAACTCTGGCCCATACAGGGACCAAACCCACAACCTTGGCACAACCATATAAGCACCGTGCTCTAAGTACTTTTGTTCTACTAGATTCTACTATATATATTTGTGTAGGCATCTACATGATTTAACTATTTCTCTCCTATGCAGTTTAGTGATGATGAATGAATGAAGGTTGGCACAGTAACTCTCTTCTCTGTTCTCTTCCATACTGTTATGATAATGTATTTTCACTCAGTATTATGCATAAAAAAATAAACAAAAAGATTAACAAAATAGACTGACATCTATGGAATACAGTATTGCTGAACTAAATGTCTTTGGAGTGAAAAAAATCCTAAAAAGTGTATATAATGAATACATATGAGATAGAAACTTTTTAATCTCACAGTGCTATTCACAAGGAGCCAAGGATTGCAATCACTGAGTCTGGCATCTAAGGGATACTCCTCTAAGTGGCTCTATTTAGACTCGTAATGTGATAGAGGGAGTTATTAAAGAGTATGAGGAAGAAAAGAAGAATGTGATTATTAATTTTGTGGTGTTAAAAAAGTACACCTGAAGCCTGCTCTGTTGAAAATATTACAAAATGTACAAAGTAGTTATTACTTTCTGCATAAAGCCTAAACCTTCATCACCCAGTGTTTCCTACTTCTCTCTCTTAGTAAAACTGTGGCACTGCTCCTCCTGAAATAGGAAGAGTAGATTTAATTTCTCTTTTTAATTGCCCTCCTTATAACCATAGATTTGGTTTTGTTATACGTCAAAAATCAACTCAGTCTGTTCCTTGAAAACAAATTTTACTGATTTCCATTAGCGTGACATAGCATATGCTGAAGAGAGAGAAACCTGCACTGATTAAAGCACATAGGCAATAAAGATCCAAGTGATTAGTCACAGTGTTATAAAGACACTACCCTTCTCCACTGTGGCAGATCCTTTTCACACACCATTCTGGAACTGTGAACCGTTCACCCAGAAAACATTTATAATGTTGAAAGGCATATATAAAATGTTTAAAATGCATAGTCTAGAAACAACATGACCCCTGTACCCTGAGGTGCTGCTTACCGTGTTTGGGATGATCTCTGATGCTTGAAATGCAAAACTTTTTTTGTAGACATAAAAAGCACCTCTTTTCATTTTGGCCTCAATACTAAAAGCCATATACTGCACTCTTCTTCATTGGCTTGAGCATGAAACTCTGGAGTTTTGTCCTAGTTAGAACAGCTGGGACCAGTTCATGGGTGTATGGGTGTAACCCAGAACTGTGTATTCTATAGCCTTCCGTGCCATTTCCCAGAAACTGTTATCGATAGAGCATTTACACCCTCTGCCCAGAGCAGCCTGACTCCTCAGGCTATAAACTGGGTGTTAACAGACCTGGGAGAGAGGAGGGTGCCTCCTGTCCTCACACCCTTTGTGGAACTCCCCGCCCTAAGGCAAGTACTGGGCATTCCTGCCTGAACTGGAGAATATATAATCTTGGAGTCTTGGAACTTCTGGAACCACTCTTGGGATCCAGAGGAAGACTGCAGATCACCGCTCTCAACCAAACTGCAGACCACCACTCTTGACTGGACTGCAACCACCACCTTTCAACCAGGCTGCAACCATCACTCTTGACCGGACTGCAATCACCACACTTGACCAGACTGCAACAGCACTCTCACCAACTCCTTTTACTTTGGACTCAGGGGGCCCAAAGAACACCACTCTGTTCATGCCCCAGGATGCTGGGTTATACATTTAGGTTTTGTGTGTTAAAACCAGTTGTTTGTCTGTATAATTGTACTTATTATATTATTTTATTAAATTGTTATTCTGACTTATAATCTCTCTTTTGGGTTGAGTTCATTTCTCCTGCTGGTTTACCTTTAAACCAGCACAAGTTTGCAGCAAGGAACTGAATAAAGTAAAGTGCAGTCAATCTCTGGAAAGGGATCTCAGTTTCATAACTGAAGGGTAAAAAGATAACATGGATAGGTCTAGTGGTAGGTAATTCCAAAATTTTATAGCAGAAAGGGGAGAGATGTGAAAGTAGCTACATTTGGTGGGTGCTTCTGATGCTGTTCTTCCTTGATGAGGAAGGATCCTGGAGGCTATTTGGCTAAACAAAACAGATGAACATGTACACTAGGAAAGCCTTTGCAATGTTTCCTGTAAATACCAGCTTATTACAGCAGTGCAAGTGAGTTTGTGTTTCACATTTCTTTTTCAAGCAGGCAAAAGTTTCAGTCTGAGACAAGAGCATAGAAACAGAAGACTGAAGATTTTCGTTATGCCCTTTCTCTTTTCCTTGGTTTTTCTAGATATGCTTATAAATTATTTTCAATATTAATAGTAGTCAGTATTGCAGTTATTAAGTTTGTGTTAGTTAAAGGGAGATATGCAGGCTGCTTGGAATAAGCTGTAATTAATAGAAAGTAAAAAGGTTGTTTCTGATTGAAGGAAGGAATTGCATTCAAACTTGCAGTATTTCCTAAGTATGCTACTGCTAGAATATTTACCCTTACACATCATCATCTTGTAATGCAAGGTGATGAACAGGACCTCAGTTGTTGACTGTTCAGTAGTATGTATGACAGTAGCCAGATAGTTTTAATCTGCTTTGTACTGAAGAATTCAGTCTGCTTCAAATGTTTTTCTTGCCATTACAGGTGGAAGAGATTTTGTCATTCAACTCTAGTCTTCTGAGCACTTTTGAACAGGGTAAAATGTAATACAGATTTTTAAAAAAGCTTTATGCACATATGTTTATTTCATGGTCTACTTCATAATCATCTGTGAGATTGCCTTCCTTTCATTCACAGTCACTTCCTCTTTCCTTTTGCAAATCCTTGCCATCGTTGGTATGACTCCAGCAATTACTGTCTCACACATAATGTGGAGGGAAATTGTACATTTTAAATTGTCTTTTATTGTAATGCTGGAAGTAGGTCAAGGAAAACAACAGTTGTAGACCATGGCTAGGCCCAACAGCACAGTGACATCTTTCTGATGAGCTTACAGCTGCTTAAGACACTGGTGTTTGCTCCTCTTGCTCTGTAAATCCTTAGCTTTTTTCAGCAGATAGAGCCTTCCATGAAAGCCAACGATATCCTGAGCTGCACCAAAAGCAGTGTGGCCAGCAGGCTGAGGGAGGGGATTCTGCCCCTCTACTCTACTCTGGCTCCACCTGCAGGTCTGCATCCAGCTCTGGGGTCCCAGTACAAGAAAGACATTGACCTGTTGCAGCAAGTCCAGAGGAGGGCCACAAAAATGATCAGAAGGCTGGAGCACTTCTTCTATGAAGAAAGGCTAAGAAAACTGGGGCTGTTCAGCCTGGAGAAGAGAAGGATACAGAGAGAAGTTATTGCAGCCTTCCAGTACCTAAAGGGTGCAAGAAAGATGGGAACATGCTTTTTAGCAAGGCCTGCAGCAATAGGACAATGGTTTTAAAGGAGGGTACCTTTAGACTCATCATGGCTGGGCTTTGGGAACGAAGATTAGGGAAAGGTCTCTACCCACGTTTGTCACAAGCACACTGGTGGCTAAAAAGGCCAATACGAGACAGGCATGTCCGGTTGCAAAAGGCACAGCAGAAAAACTCCTTAGGTGGTAAATTCTGCAAGGCACGATTCTTCCTGCGTTGTCTTTTCACGGTGAGGGTGGTGAGACAGTGACCCAGGTTGTCCAGAGAGGTGGTGGATGCTGCATCCCTGGAAACATTCAAGGTCAGATTGGGATGGGGCTCTGAGTAATGTGATCTAGTTGAAAATGTCCCTGCTCATTGCAGAGGGGCTGGACTAGATGACCTTTAAGGTCCTTTTCAACCCAAGCTATTCTGTCATTCTGTATCTTTACATCTACTAGCTGTAAGACTTCTTTTCGTTGTAGCTTTCTAGGCCCTTAAAATTTGCTGAACGCGGCTAAAACACGTGTTCTCTCCGTATTAACAGCCTGCTTAAAAGCAAGAGGAGTATTTACCACGCGGCTGTGCCTGCGGTGCAGCCCGTCACAATCGGGTCGCAGCTCAGCCTGGCCAAGTGGTCCAGTAGGACGGGCAGAAAGGCGTGGAGTCGGTGACACCCACAGCCGGCGGCTTTCCCGAGGCTTTCCAGGGCCTCCAGCCGCTCCATCCCCGAGTGGCGCCGCTTGACCTCAACATGGATGAGCTCGGGGCCGAGTCACGGCCCCACTCCGCCTGGCCGCACCAAAGATGGCAGCCACCCGCCTGCCCTTTCCCTCCCCCATCCTTTTTTTCTCCGCCGCTCTATGGTCGACCGCGTTACAGCCTGGGCGCGCGGGAGGGCGCTCTGGCACAGCCGCCTCTGTGGTGGCGCGGCGCGGTGCATGCCGGACCGCTGGCGGAAGGGGCGGGTCACATGACCCCGCGCGGCGCGGCGGTAGCGGCTCGGCGCGGTGTGTTCGCGGCCTAGCGGGGCCTCAGCCGGCCCAGCGTCTCCCGCGCCATCCCGCGGATCCCGCTCCGCAGCGAGGGGTAAGAGGCGGCGGGATGCAGGGGCATGAGGGAGGGCCGGAGGGCACGCGGCCGTGGCGCCTCCGCCGCCCAGGGCGGAGGCGCGGCCGGGGCCGCTCGGCCGCGGCGGGCGCTCGCTGGGGAGGCGGCTCGGGCCTGGTCGGGGCGTGGAACGGGCGAGCGGCCTCGGGGCGGTGCCTGCGGGGCCCGTTCATTCCTCTGCCGCTGGGACGCGTGGGAGTTCCTTCCGCCGGCCCGGAGCCCGTCACAGCGGGCGGGGCGGGAGCGGCCCCGCGGGGGCCGGGGGGGAGCCCATCGCAGGCTCGGGATCAGGCCCTGCGCTGAGCTTTGCCGGCGCCCCACGCCGTTCCCTACTCCGGCCGGGCCGCCTTCGGCTGTGAGTGGGATTTTTACTTTTCCGCGGCGGGGAAACGGCTCACGCGATGGAAAGGTTTTCGACGGTATCGCGACAGAGAAGTTATTGTCCTTAGTGTGGACGCGGGGGGTGTTCTTAAAACACGTGTTAGCAGCTCGTGCATAAAGGAATCAATAGTGATTCAGCCATGTCAGTAACATTTGTACGTGCGCACTGCATGTTTTTCTCATTATGTGTTTTTCCACTGTAGAAGACCTTTGTCTACCTGAAGGAAAGTAGGGTTTTGTTTAAACCCGAGGAACGTCCTGAACACAGCTAACTTTTTTTTTTTTCCAATAGTAGTTCTTAAATGGGCTTACAGGAAGTGAAATTTCAAAGTTGGATAGTTCTCAGTCCATTCCAATTAAAATGCAGGCACATGGATTTTTACTGGTTTTTTTTTTTTTTTGTGGCAGAAAATCATTGCTTCAGGTATTGCATTAGCATTTATGGAGGTGGTCCACAGCAAATTAGAAGAAAGAACAGGACTGTTTCTTGCTCTCCCAGTAAAGGAGTGGCATTGTACAGAGTGCTTCCCATTTCTCTGCTTCTCTGCCTCTGAGTGCCCATTCACATAAACGTTGTAATGCCACAGCCGGGTTTGTGTTTTGGGAAGAGTTAATAGCCAAGTTAGAATGGAGAGTCACTTATTTGACTGAATGGGGCTTTATATGGGTGCAGAGACACAGAACTAGGACCTAAATCAAATATCTTAAAGTACTGATGACATACTTAATGGATCCTAGGTAAAGGGCTTTTGGACTGAGCCTTTGGTTTGGATAAACGTGTTGCTTCTTGTGTTGCTTCATAATAACAGTTTGGGATGCTACTATCCCGTGGCAGTTCCTGAATACTTTCTAGATCACCTCTGAAAAATGAGCTTGAGCAAATATAAGAGATTTTTTTTTCAGAAATATATATATACTTAGGAAATCTATGATATGTTTTATCTCTCCCTGTGTCTGTTGTGTTTAACATTTAATCCTTACTTAGCTTGCAGGCAATTTTGGAGAAAACTGTAGGGTCTGACAAAGCAATCATTTTCACTGGGAAAACCAGTTGGCTTGAAATAGATGATTTTTCTTTTAGGGAGCTTTTTTTTGGTGACAAGCAGTAATATAAACAGCACCTTCATTGACTGACAGACTAGGAGACTGTTTTTAAGTGGCTTAAATATCTGCATATCACATAGAGACTGATGCAAAAGTTTATTTGATAGTACCGACTGTAAAAGATTGGTTTATGGCAAATGCCAGTTGCTTCTGAAAATGCTTTTGTTGCTCAGCTGCACCTTTCATGACACAAAATGAGTAAAATACTTTGTCATACATTAGAGGAAGTGATTATTCACTCTCTGTTGCTGTCTGGTATTGACATTAGAATCAAATGTGAAAACATTGTACAATTCTTAATAGCAATTACTCTAATTCTTAAAAAGCATTATAAACATTTTTATGTGTGAAAGCCTTTCTGTAGGGACATTTCAATGAAACATAGTAATATGGACATACCAATCAAATGTCTTGGTGTAACAGCTCTTTAGTGTGTTACATAGTGTTACACAGTTACCATAGATGTGGATTTTAGCAGGCACTCTTGGAATAATGTAAATGTTAATAGCTTAATCAAAGCCGGACTGTAGTTCATTTAAAACAAACAAACAAACAAACAAACAACATTTTAAGTGAGTTTTGCTCTTACTGCTCCCTTATTTGTGGGGCCATCCTGCACAGATATTTTGTGAAAATATTGAAGTAAAATCAGATAAAGTGAAATCAAACTGTGTCAGCCATACTGTCACTGCTCTTATACTTTGTTATGTATTCTTATAACATATGAAGTTTGTTTAGGCATTAAGACTTGAGGGTTTTTACAGTTAATTTTAACTTTGTTTAGTATAACAGCAGTAAGTATTGTAACTGTGTTTCATGGGGAACTTAACTGTTTTGATAATGGTGAATATGTTTTGCAAGTTTTTAAGTAAGAATATCCTTAGAATATTAACCCTGTGACGCTGGTAGAATTATGCTGCCCTGAGATAAAGTTGTCAGTTTAAAATAAATTAGTTAGCAGTGATTTTTATTAAACTTACATTCTGTTTATGACATATCTCTTCACTCCTTTATTTAAAAAGTAAAGTCAGTCAATAAAACAGAAGACTTAAAGAATATTATGGTTTAAGAAGAAATTACTACATTAACAGTGCAGCCAGACCAGTACAATCTCAGTCCCCTTTTATTGGAACTTTTGGGAGTCAGAGATAATAAAGAAGAACAGGGCAGCAATGTCTGAATGATGTTGACCCTTGTTTCATAGTAATTGTGAGTTCTGTGTAGTCTCAGACAGTTGAGTCCAGCACTCAGGGCAGCCCTGCGCACTTGCTTTGCTGCGCGTCAGAGCCAGTGTGCTCCTAGTGGACAGAGCTCTGTCCCAACAGGGATTGCACCAAGACAGAATTAACAAGTCCCAGTGGATTTTACCAAACATTAGAACCATATGGATAGCCCTGTACTCTCTTCAAGTTTCAGAAGATAGGTGCAGCTGACTGCATGGTGCTTGGTTCCTCCAGGACTTATTAACTCAGAAGAGCAGTGTATGAAAGCAACTGAACTCCTTCTGGGGCAAAGTTGAACCTGGAATATTGTAGCTGTATTTATGTGGCACTTGCTTTAGTTAGTAGCTTCGGCTGTTTCTGAGCTGGGTCCATGGAGAGTAAGCTTACAAAAATGGCCCAAGGCTTAATAACATGTGCACCTACTTTACTGTGTTAACTCCGATCAAGGGTGTGCTCTTGAAGGAAGTCTCACAGTCATCATCATCACTTGGGAAACTTTTATTTCACATTGGTTTGCACTACTTCAGTGGATGAGCTAGATTCCTTTTGGAGGAAAATATATTACAAAATGCACCCTTACATGCAAATGGGTGAACCACCCCAAAACATGTAGTGTCGACATTAGGGTCTCAACTCCATTAGTTTTGTTTAACAGACTTGCTCCTGTTGCATTGCTCTGCTTGCTTGCACAGACATAGTCTAAATTGACTACGTGCAGAGACCTGACACAAATCCATCATTTTGGGGGCTAAAGATTTCAGTTTCAGTATTTTCACTGACATCAGGCCAGTTGATCACTGCTTTTCTTTCTCTGGTATTTTCGTGAGCACTGTAATATTCACTCAAATTACACTCTTGCTTAAAGAGCTGCTAGTTAAAATGCAGCTGTCAAGAATGCTGCTTGCATTCAGTTTCACTTGAGATAATACTTCCGCAAGCAACAGAAGTTTTAAAAATATCTCCGGAGTATTTAGTTCCCTACTTACACATTTGAATAAATTGGGGAAATCTGAAGTTCACCATATAGAATACTGAGACAGCAGTGAATGTATCAGACACTGATCAGTGAATTGTACTGCCATAGTAGTAGGACAATCTGTGGAGAAGTTCAAGATACTGTTCCCAAGATGTTTACAAGCATATTCTACCTTGATCCAGCTTAGCATCTTCCAGCTTTTCATGCCTAACCTTTGGTTTCTACTTGTTTAGAAATTGGATGTCAGAGGCCCCTCTGACTGTTGTAAGAGTATCTACATTTCTAGTGTGTTCTTTAGCTCCTGACAGAAAAGAATGTGCTATGCGGTTCCCTTCATTGTAGCATCTTGGGTGCATCTTCCTCTCTCATCCAGATCTCTCACTTCTCCAGTGAGCAGTTTTGGTCTTGGTATCTGTTGATCCTCAGAGCTTTCATAATGGAAATAGAATTAAACTGTTCTCTCTGCTGGTTTCACATTAGTAGTTACATATAGTAGGGAGAAAGAGACCAAGGCTTTCTTTAATTCTGGTGTTGATCTTCAGTGTCACAGAAGTAGAGGTGCGAGGATTGGTCCATGCAAGAATTAAGTTAGTAGCAGGGCAGCTTCCTACATATTTAAAATAAGTGTACAAATATAGGGGGCGGAGGGGAAAGAACAGTGTTTTAAGTGAAATGGATTGTTGAAGCCCTATGGATAATTGTGTTTCACGTCATCTAACTAGGAGATTGAAAGACTAAATTTGTTCTCTTCTTACTGCCTTGTCCCTTTTATGCAGTAAATAATAACTTTGTTGGCTGCTAAATCTTTGCTTTTTAAATTTAAACTAAAAAAACCCAACCAATTTCTCTTGTGTGCATATGTAACATCCACTGAGTACAGTATGTTTCAGCATCTTTTAATTCAATGAATTGTTTCACCTCTTAGTCCCTAGGCTTTTTTTCATTTGCTTCTCCAAAATGGTGGCTCAGATAAAGTGCTTATCAGAGTGAGAGAAGGGAGTGCACCTACAGGCAGCCTGGATAATTACTTCCCCAATTGTTCTTTGTTTTACAGACCACTCCTTAACATCTTGTGTACCTTTGATGGTGTAACACTGTGGTAGCCTATTTAGAACCACCTCGGACCCAGTAGCTTATTGCTGTACCATCTGCCCTAAAACACCTTTGAATCTTGTCTGTCTGTCAGCTTGCAATGTAGATTAGGACTGAGAGCCTTAAATATCTTAATTTTGTGCCTTTTCTGTTGGCTGTTTTTGTGCGTGTGTGTGAAAGTTTCAAATAGTGATACCAAGGCAGATAAGGGAGTTCTGGTCCTTTCCATACCATCCGAATTTCAGATTCTAGATGAATGTCAGCTGATGTGCAGATAGTCTGAAGAGACAATAAATAGTTTTTATAAAAATAAAATGGCATACATCTTTGCTGCCTTTCTTTGCCTATGCAGTTTTAAAAATTCAAGAATGACAGGAAGGAAATGTGTTCTTAGGCATATGGAGTCTAAGAGAAAGGGGAGGTTTTATGTTTATTATATTACATAAAATCTTTATTGAACTGTTGGAAGAATGCTTGCATTCACTCTCTTCTTTCTTCTACCATCTTAGATCTTTTGTCACAGGAGTGTTCATTGTTTTGCCTAATGAGGTGTTGATAAAAGCCCTTTGAGGCCAATTAATGAATGCCATCATCACACACCTCATGTAATGGATGTAGTTGTAAGTGTGGTTTTGAATTAATTATGTGATAGGATTATACATATGTTCTTAGACCAGAATAAATAAGTTCTGATATTCAAAGGTGTTATCAAGTACATTTGGGTTTCTTTTTCATCTTTTCCAGTCCACTATATACATTTATCTCTCATAGTTGTTTCCAGAGTCTGAGGGAATAAAGTTTTCCTACATAATTCTCTTGTAATTTTTTAGCTCTTTCAAAGTACCTACTATTATGGTAGAGTACTGATACTAGCTTTTACTTCTAGTATTTAAGACTGTCATTAGTGGCTTACTCTTGTACATGTATGGAAGGCACATCTGTCTTCTGCAAAACTTTTTTCCAGTTCCTTGTGTGTTCAGTGCTGCCATTGTGTTCATGCCTTGAGGAAAGCATGAACACAGTGATACAGATCTGTTGTACATATCAGAATTTTGCTTACTGTAACTCTCTTTCTCAAGACAGCCTGCTTAGTTTTTGACTCATGGTTGCCTTGTTGGAAAGCGTTTGCGGTGAAGATACAGGACTGTAGGTTGTAAGGTAGTCTGTACAGTCCAATGAGAAATGCAAATATTTGTGTGGACAGCTAACTGGATTCTTGTGATAATGTGTCTTTGTGATTCCTATCCACGTGATCCAGTGTGTTTGCAGTTCCTCTAGTGCTTCCTCACTGCAGTGTGAATGTACATGTATGCTCGGCAGCATTAACAGTAACCGAGTTTGGATTTTTTTTTACGACTGAGGGCCAATCTTTTTTGAAGACTTGACTGTGTAAGGTTGCCAAAATAATACTGGAAACAAGAATGCATGCCTCCTTAGTTACATTAAGGGTGATCTTGAGGTTTTTGCTATTGGGTGATGTCTGTTTCAGGGTCAGTAACATAATAATAACTATCTGAATAGCAAATGATGATGAAATGATCTTTACTCTCCATGGTAGCATGTTGACTTTTAGCTCATGGGCTAATGTCCAAGTTGTGCTCTAGAAGATTTGTGGACTGGGAAGTTAAAAATAGATCACAGAACTCTCTTCCAAGCTTTTAACTCTCTCTGTGCTAGAATTTGGGGAATCTCCCCAATGTCATCATAAATACAATTCCCATTAATGCTGAGCATTGGGATGTCTCAGTTCTCTGTCTCATCTTGTGCTTCAGTTGTATTGTCTGTGATCATTTCTTGTACAATAGCACTACTTCCTTTATTGAAAATATATTACAAGATTAATTTTGCTTTCAAATACTGCAAAGTTAACTTTATTTTAAAGAAACTTTACAAACTGTTAAATGCTCTTTATTGGTATGAGGAATCAGATACAGTTTTGTTTTTCTCTTCATTCTGAAACACTTCTCTAGAAGTGCTGTCTACTACATTTGTAGCTTAATGAATAGTTGGGGGAAAACAAGTTAAAAATTTGGAGTTGAATGTCTTAAAGATTGAAAATAGTTATGGACACTTATCATATGCCCTGCTTTTGTAATTCATGTTTGGGAACTGACTGGTACAAGTTTTCTTTTCTGTCTTTTTTGGCAGATTGTGACTGCAAGAATGTCTTTTCCACCTCATTTGAATCGCCCTCCTATGGGAATCCCAACACTTCCCCCTGGGATCCCCCCTCCACAGTTTCCTGGCTTTCCTCCACCTGTACCTCCTGGTAAGTTATATTAGTGTATGGAAGTGTTGTAGAAATAAATTTCCTTTTATTATTCTGAATTGTTTAAAAAGTTAATGGCTCTTAATGTATTTCAAAACTCTGATTTGTGTATGTTACAGTTGAGTTTCTGGTTTGCCCACTGATCATGTCATGTGAGCAAGCTCCTTTTGGTCTACCAAAAGCTGTTTACTTTTGACCAGAAATGAGACCATTAGAAACAATACTGGACTTTGTCTTGGACCTTCATCCAAGACTGAAGCTAAGTGGTGATTTTGGTTAGCATTAGGTGTTCTAAGAGCCACTGTTTTGGCAGTAGACTGTGATTTTCAATTCCTTTCACTTAAGCCATTGTAATAGCCTTTGGATACTCTTGGGTACGCTGAGTACATGTAATGTGAAAATACAGGAGTAACTTTCAGAGAAGGTCCAACTTGTTGCATTGTTTTTCTTTGCTTTTTTATGTCCCACTTTCTTTTATTCTGTTTCTTACATACTTTCCTCCACACATCTTGCAAACTTGCTGTTGTGTTCTTCATTGCTTCTAGTCTTCACAAAATTATTCCCATCTTTTTGTCTTTGTTCTGTAAGATCAACCTCTGCTTTTTGCATTGAGACTGTAATTTCTTGTTCTGGAACCACTTTTTTTCTGTATGTGGCTTATATGGATGACAGTGACTGGAGGCAGGAGGCCACGGAGCGAGTGGGAGAACGGAATGCATCAGATTTACCTCTTTAAAATTTGTCACAAGGGCTGCAGAAAATATCTTCTGTCTCTGTGGTCTTAAGTTGTGTTGTACACAAGTGTTTTGTAGACAATGAAGGCACTCAAAAACCAAATGGCTGAACTACGAAAAGATTCTGCACATCCATTTATCAAGCTAATCTTTACTTGCATTTATTTTTCTAAACTTTTTTCATCAGATCTATGAGCTGTTATCTATTTTCTGCTAAGGCAGAGTTCTTGTTCAGATAGCATCCTGCCATCAAAAATTTCAGGTTAAATTTTAAAACCATACCTCTTATCTTTATTAGCTCCAGTTTATATATACTAGTCTAAAACACCAGATACTTCAAAAAATAACTTTCTGACAAATATTTTTAAATGCCTGATAAATCCTGAACAGTTTTCTGCTTAACATGTGTGACATAGATCTTTTTGTTCTCTTGCTGTGTTTGACTTTTTATATAAATAGTCTTGTGTTAGGATTAGGAATCTGAAGAGTGGAGAAGCCTGGTATCAGGTGAGAATAAAATTTTTCTCCGCACACTAGAAACATGATTTGCTTACCTGTGCAGACAACATATTTTGACATATAGAGGATATGGATCTCTGTTCTTAGTGCATCAGTAGAGTTGAAAATGCTACAGAGATTTTATGAAAGTCTACTCTGAACTTATTCCATAGACATGATTACAGTTTAAGTGGCTTATAGTATTATTTTTCACTAGCTGTTTGGTCAAAATTTCATGTTTAGCCTATAATTTTTTGAAAAGTTTCAGCTGCAGTAGTTTGCTATTATAAGAATGAATTTAGGGAAGGTGTTTTGTTTTGCTTAAAAATATTGTTAAAAACAAGAAGTTCTAGCATTTCCACATCTCAGTGTGGAAGATTTGATAAGAAGCAGATCCTGACAACTCTTGTCATCTCTGAAGATTATTGAATACCATTAAGATGTAAAAAATTCCAGTTTGTATGTCAGAAATGCTGTAGTGGGTCAGACCTGCAGTCCGTATAGACTGATGCATTGTCTGGGCAGTGGGACTACAAAATGGTATTTTGGATGGGTTTGTAGACCTATCTGCTTTCTCAGTCTGTTCCCTCATACAACTGTAGCATGAAGGATCTTAGAATATGATCTTTCATTTGACCTTTATCTTTTTCTAGGCCTGTCATTCACAAACACTTTGGTGTTTTTTGACCTTGCTAATACTGTCCATTTCCACTATCACCTCTTACACCAAATTTGAGAAGTTCCTTAACTGCTGTGTAAAGTGCTACTCTATTAGTTTTGTCTTTAAACTCATTACCTACTTAGTGTCCCTCTCCTGCCCCAGTTCTGATGTGGGAGTTAGATGAACTGTGGTTTGTGCTTTTGTACACCTTAGCCACGTTCCATGTCTTGCTTCCAAACCTCCACACTTGAAGAGTCCCAGAGTGTACAGTGTTTCATAGTAAAGCAGCTGCTTTACCAGTTAATTTATGTAGTTGCTCTTCTCAGCCTAAGGCTGGGTGGTGTTCTTGTGTTGCACAGACCGGGTCTGTAGACTGTTGTCAAAGGTGTAGGTGCACCAAGCTTTTGTGTAGCAGTTAAATTATGCCTGTGGTCAGTATGTTTGGTGATGATGCCCAATATTTCAGTGGATTTTTTTGGCTTGTGCTGAGCATTGGGCTGATAGTTTCATAGAATTGTCAGTCGTAACACAAGTATCTTTACTAAGATGTAACTTTAAAATCATTGTGATAATCATAGTTGTAATAGTTATAGGGCTGTGGGGTCCCCTGGTGGTCTAGTGGTTAGGATGCAGCACTCTCACCGCTGCGGCCCGGGTTCGTATCCCAGTCAGGGAAAAAGACCCCCGGGCAGATGGAGCTCGTCAGCCCTGTGAGGCAATCCATCTAAGAGAAGGTCACTCTAAACAAACCTACGTCCTGGGGACCTCACTGCCACTGTCCAAGCTTGCTCGGCCCCGGCAGATGAACCTCAGGATTAAAGGGTGGGCTCAGTTCAGCGCACGCTGTGTCTCACCTAAAAAATCCATTGCGCAGGCTCGAAGGGTTAATGACCTTTCCCAAATCTTCGCTCGTGAAGACTGGCCATACTAGTTATAGGGCTGCACAATTAGTCTTGTCTGGGAGCAGTTGTTACCATCTGTGAGATGCCATGGTGCATTAAAACTGAGAGCATGAGAGAGCAATACACTTTTGATTCTCTGAGTGGCTTGGAGGGATAAGAGGTAGTATGATTTTCATATGAAGGGACTGAGGAAGAGGATTGAGTGCTAGAGACAATAAATTTAAAAAAAATAACATAAATAAAACAAAACAGGAGTGGATGAGAAAGCTGAAGAGGGAGGAGACTTCTCCTGTCTGAGGAGAAGTGCTGTTTCAGGACTACACATGAGAAAAAGTGGGGGAACAAGTCCAGGAACAGTAGGTTGCAGAAGTTTAGTTAGATATGAACAAATGGAGAAAGGAAGGATCAAAGGGAAGGATTGAGAGGGGAAAAAAGATGAAAGCTTTTTATAGAATAAAAAAAAAAAGATAGGATCTCTACAGGCTATTTTCTGTGAAGGACATGAGATTGACTTCATTGTTCTTGAGTCCCAGTGTCTTTACTGGCCAAAAAATAGTTTTGATGAAATCCATTCACTTAATATATTTAACCTCCTCTGGCAGCTGGCATGGAAAGATGAACAGCCTTTCTTACAATCAAGTATTGCCTCACATAATAGTACTTAGAGCTGCCATTGAACTTGGTGCTGTGAAAGAGGGGTATCACATGGTTTCATCTGATTATATATTGTTTTAAATTAAGTGTTAGAGACTGCCAGTCAAGTATTCAGCAGGTAGGGAGTTTCTCAGTGGAGGTTTTTTATGCTGCCTTAATTAAGCTATTCCATAAATAGTAGCATGAAGCTTGATGCCATTCTCTAGAGGACCTCATCCTTAAGCTATATGCAGAATTGACTGTGCTGTGTGAATTGTGTAAGTCAGGAATGGAATTATCATCTGTAGGATATCAACTGCTTTTGCTCTCTATTTATGGAATTCCCTGCCGGGTTCATTACACCGCTACCTTCTAGAACAATATTGTGGTTCGAATGTACTCTGAAAATAGATTTGTTTGTGACAAAGTTGAAATGGTATTATGAGAAAGCGACCTGGATGCCTGTGGTATGTCAGTGTACCTAGATGTTCTTTGAATGCTTAAGGAATTACTGGTGGTCAGTACTGTGAAATTCTCATTTGACCAAAATTGCTCTCTAGTTTGAGATTATATCTGCAATCAGTTAATTTGTATTCATTAGTTATCTCAACAGGGCAGACTAAAATTAATGTCTTGTCTTTCTCAGGGACCCCTATGATTCCTGTACCAATGGGCATTATGGCTCCTGCTCCAACTGTAAGTATTACAGTGGGGATGAGATTATAGCAAAATCAAATGGAGAATAAAACTTAGTAGATGTCAACAGTATTTTTGTTTTGCTCTGTTTCATCAGAATACTACTATGAAAGAAAATGCTTCATTTTAAATACAATTATAATGCAAATTTTATGCTAATTTCTGACCTAGACAAAGTTTGAAGTAATGTCTGAAGCTGCTAACTGCAAAGGTGAAGCGATTGTTGTTCTTGCAAGAAGGTGTACTTCTCTCAAATACATTCGTTGAGGCTTCGCCTTTGGATCATGTGTGTACGTGCAGTACAGCTAAATCAGTGACATTCCAGGTCTCTTGCCCTTGAGTTTGTTGCCCTAACATAGTACCCTGGGGCTATCACCTCATCCAGGTTTATAAGGCCATCACACAGCACTGCTGAGTTGCCCAAAAGTATGTGCTTTGACAAGCTTACACATAAGCTTGCTTTCTCCTTGTTGCAGGGAAGGAATAATTGCATGTTATACTCATCTATGGAAGAGCATAATGAAAGGTCTCCGTGTGTCTTAGTAATTTCTAGTTGGAAGGTTTTTGATTTTGGGGCGGAAAAAAGCACTCTCTAAAATTTGAAGGTTACTTCTTGGCTTCAAGGTAGATTACCATTTCTGCAGTTTTGCAGAATTGAAATCTCCCCAAAATACAGATTGTTTTGGGGTGTTTTTTGATAGCTTGTATTATCTCCTACTGGAGGATATATTCATGGTAACCAGTCTATATAAGACAAGGATACTGGAACAAATGAATTATTTAGTTTTGTGAATAGAGTAATTTTTATTAAGTGACACTTCTAGAAGGATATTTTGAGAAGAGAGACTCAGTGCATATGTACCGTTAAATCCTAGGGGAAAGGAGAGAAGCGCAGCAAAATGGAGCAGATGACATGCCTGTCTCTGTACAGTTATTTTACAGATGTTTGCTTCTTAACCCAAAGAGGCTTTGGGTAGAGTATTGATTAAATAAAGCAGTAGTGTTTATTCACTGTGTGAAAGCTTGAAGACCTGTTCCATGTCCATTGAAGCCTTTGAGTCAGAACTACTTTTATATTGGTAGCTTGCTTTTTACACAGTTAGGTAAGGTAATTCAACTTCCCAGTGACTCAAATGTTGCAAATTAGTTATTTGTATAAGAAATAATACCTAACATTACTGTATGCTCATCTTGAGACCTTCCAGTAGCCATGTTCAGGTACACCTTTTGTTTTCTGTCTTTGCCAGAAAATGGCAATCTTTTTTTGTGTTGTTTAAAGGCTGGAACTGCTTATTGGTGTCTTACTCTGTAAGCCTAACTAAGGTTCATATGAAAATTTAATTTTGAAATAAAGGTACATGCCCAAGTCTTTTGTGTTATGGATTTAAATAAAGAAACAAAGCAATCCAATGCATTAATTTACAACCTTTTCTCCTCTTTTTAGGTATTAGTTCCTACCACAGTGTCCATGGTTGGAAAGCATTTGGGAGTCAGAAAAGACCATCCTGGCTTAAAGAACAAAGAAAATGATGAAAACTGTGGTCCCACTACCACCGTTTTTGTAGGCAACATTTCTGAGAAGGCCTCAGACATGCTCATACGGCAGCTTCTAGCAGTAAGTACAGTGGACTGCTTGTTAGGCTGATGAATGAAGTAATGATCCTCAAGCAGTGTGTTGTATATGTACTAAAAGCAGAGCTATTCCCAGTCACTGGAATAGCAATCCACTATGCTCGAGTTGAAAGTCAGTAAGCGAAGAGTACAGATTTTTTATGCTGTAGATGTCTTTGAATATAGACCTTTTATATTTTTGGTAGTGTTTACCCTTTTTAATTTTGCCATATTTTGCAAAAAAGCTTTTGCGATGTTTTGAATATAAAATAATATTTAATAATATTTATCTTTAACGCAGAAATGTGGCTTGGTTTTGAGTTGGAAGAGAGTGCAAGGGGCATCTGGAAAACTTCAAGGTAACTGTTCATACTTTTCAAAATCTTTAGACAGACAGACTCTTGTTTTTACTACCTAGTGGCATTTTAAATATCTTGACACATTGCTATCCTTAATAATTTTACATTTTAAGATACTGTATATGATAGATAACTGCTAAATACTTTCTGTTAGTGAACTAGCATTTTCTGGAATTGAGAGAGAATGAAAAAAATAAAATTGAGAAAGATTAAATGGGAAAATGTTGAGAGCCTAATTTTGCTCACCTTTCTGTTCTGAGACTAAATGAGGAGGTTGTAAACCATCCCTGAAGGCTCGCCACTTTTGGCTTTGGAGGCTACTGTTGCAGCACTGTTACTAGTCACTTCCAATAATGTGTATTGTCCTTCTCTCTTAAGGAGGTTTTCCTGATGTAAAACTAACCTTCCCTCTTGTCAATTGAACTGATTTATTTTTTCTTGTGGCCTTTCTCCAGTGGATACAGGAAACAATTTTGGTTACTGTTTTTTGCTGTTAGTGTTTTAATATCTTCCTAGGGGTTTTTATTTTCCTTTTAAGGGTGTAATTCAGTTCCTTCAGCTTTTTTTAGTATATCAAACTTAGTTTATTTTGCTCTCATAAAATGCTTTTCTGATTTAAAATTTTCTGTAACTGTTGTGAAAAACCTAGTTTGAAATACCTGTCCCTCTAGGTTAGCAGTGAGCTGTTGATTAATGCCCTTGGTCTTCAGACAGTTGCAAATCCATCTAAAGTGCCTTATGTACATTATGTAAAATGCATTTCTGTGTCAAAGGACAATTGTATTTGATGTACAAACACAATCATAGAATAGTTTGAGTTGGAAGGGACCTTTCAAAGTTCATCTAGTCCAACTCCCCTTCAGTGAGCAAGAAGATCATCAACTACATCAGATTGCTCAGAGCCCCATCCAGCCTGACCTTGGAAGTTTCCAGGGACAAGGCATCTACAATGTGTGTATCATTTTCACCTTATTTACTGCACCATTAGTTACATCAAAGATTAATGCAGTAAGTGAACTTTCTGAGTTTTTATGATGTGTACTCCTGGCTTTTAAAAAGGGAGTGCCGATGTTCCAAGTTTATTATTTCAAAACACTTTTTTTTACACAGAGTAAATTACCTGAAGAGCTTTAACGCTTTTACTTTTCATTTTAATGATCCATTTCAGCCTTTGGATTTTGTGAGTACAAAGAACCAGATTCCACACTGCGAGCATTGAGACTACTCCATGACCTCCAGATTGGAGAGAAGAAGCTGCTAGTCAAAGTTGATGCAAAGACAAAGGCTCAGCTAGATGAATGGAAAGCAAAGAAAAAGGCATCTAATGGCGTATGTATATAAATGTGTGATTTGCATTCTTTTGGTGGAGTGTCAATGTAACATACTCACTGGATCAGATTTCAAGCATGTTTTTTAGTTTCTGCTCTTGTCTCTGCCCTTAATACATTTTAGGATTTTACCAGAATCACATTAATGAGTCTGAAGATATGTTGAAAGGCAGAGAAGTGTAAGCTCTTAATTCCACAGTATTCAGACTTATCCATAAGCTACAACTGCATCTCCAGAATTAATTCTGAAGTTCATTCCAAAGTGCTGTACCTTATGATTCCATTGCTTCATTTTTGTTTAGAAACTCTTGAAAGTGTATAAACTCTAGAAGTGATTGTTACTGTGTCAGTCTGTAAATTGGATGTCTGAAGAGAATTGAAGTTTCTTTTCCCCTTCACTGATGATCTTATAGAACAAATCATCGAAAAGGAAAAGAAGTAGATCATTCAGTTGAAGATGCAGTTATCAGACAGCATGTTTCAGACATTTAGTAGATGGAGAAATTGCTTTTGTACCATTCCTTTTTAGAGCTAAGGATCTCTCGGAATAATTACAGGTATTTGGTATTTTGAATTCTTGTAAGATACAAAGATAGTTAATTGACAAATTTGCATTAAAATTAATTATGTCTGTTTCTTTGCTAGAATAATACATTTCACACCACAATCAAGTTGTTGAATTTGGTCTATAACAGTTTTAAAATTTTGCATGTGCCTTAAGATAGCTCTTAAAACAATTTCTGCAAAATGAAAGTGAGAAGAGGCTCTTGTTTAGAAAACTTAAAAATACTAATCACACTATAGCAGGTAAAGTTTTAAAATTCCAGTTTGGAATATTTCTTAAATGTGTGTAGAATATAGTGGAAACACAAGTACTTTTATTTCATGTTACTTAACCAGAACTAGAGGCATAATGATGACTTGAGGTACCTGATGTATCTTTGACTGCATACCCAGTGTGTGGGATTGAATGCAGTGGCTTAGAAAAGCAGAGCGTGAACTTCATGGGCTTTGAATGGAGTACCGTACTAGCTGTTAGCCTGGGTCTGATTTGATTGCCCCTTTCATTCCATACTTCCTTGTTTCATGTTGGCATCACCTGTGATACTGTGCTTCACAGCTGATGTTGTAAACAAGCTTAAAATATCTGTGGAGTTCTTGTACATCTCCTTTGAATTTTGTTTTCTGTGAGCCCCCCTGTGGGTTACAATCAGTTCTGGGGATTGATTGTAATGAAGTGGAGGGTACTGTTTATGGCTTTTCTGAAGACAATGGTATGAACCCATTCTGTTGTAACTGTAGAATGAGATTAGCTCCATGTTTTTTGTTAGGTTTTGTTCAGTTTGTTCGGTTTTTTGCGCTTTTTTTTTTTGTGGTGGTGCAAAGAAAGTCTGTGAATTGCTGAGGAATACTGATGCAGTGTATTGTAATTGAACTGCTTGCAATACCTGCTTCATACCATCATTGCTGTGCTGGTGCCACTTGGATCCAAAAGTTGCAACTTTTTTCTTTAGTATTTTTAAGCAAGAAATCAAACATGTACACTACAACACAATTTCATGTAGACACACCCCAAGCAAACCTTTATCTAATTAGCTCCTCTCCCTGATCACTTCTTCTCCCTGGACCTCTTCAATTCCACTCCCTGTCACTGCCTTCTAGCTCTTTTCAGCCTGCTCCTCCTTGGCCTTGCAGCTTCTTCAGCTCCAACTGAATCCTCCCTTCCCCCTCATTCTTAGCTGCTGCTCCATCAGACCCTTCCCTCCCCCTCACTCCACCCACCACCTATCGCTTGACGGGATACGCAGCTGGATTCTCAGGTGAGATTCCATTTTTCTAAAAGATTCAGGGGATCAAGAGGCGGGCTACCTTGCTCAGTGTGCAGATCATCGTTCTACCGTTTCATGTAACGTTTAGTGAAAGGCACTTCTTTGTGTTCCTTTTCCTCCCTGCAAGGTTGAAAGGGGCAAAAAGATGAGGAACCACAAAGTACTTGATCAACAATAATTTAAAGAAAGAGTTTGCTGTGCAAGGAATGTTTTCCCTAATGATGTTTCTTTAATATAGTTCTGTTATAGGTTGTAGCTTGAAAGTTGTAGGTAGGCATTTGTATTGCATGGCACTTAAGTAGAAGGCTTTGAGGAACTGCTGTTGAAATGACGTGAAGTTCTAGAATATACAAGGCAAAACTTTTGATCAAGAGCTGCAACTATAGTGATTACCTTTCTGGGAGTGTGCGTGCTCACTCTTTTCCTGTCTATTGCCTTAATCACCATTTTTCTGTTCCGTTTTATTATGCGATCCTACACTCGCTCTCTGCAGCCATCCCACATGTAACACTGTGTGGTAAATATGGTATTCACACAGTCAGTGTGAAAAGATCTGACTGAAATTATGCAATTGACAACTACTTGTAGGTGGTTTGATTTTCGTATGGTGGTTTGTTTGGGGTTGTTTGTCTTTTTTTTGTTTGGGATTTTGTTTTTTTATAGTAAATACTGTAGGGGCGGCATGAATGTTGATGATCAAAGGTGAACTTCTGATAAAACTACTTTTATTCTTAGTTTCTTGATTCCTGTTACTTTGCCATTTTTCCTTAGAACTCCAGACCAGAGACGACAAATGACGATGATGAAGCACTGGATGAGGAAACAAAGAGAAGAGATCAGATAATTAAAGGGGCCATTGAAGTCTTAATACGAGAATATTCCAGCGAGCTCAATGCCCCCTCCCAGGAATCTGACTCTCACCCCAGGAAGAAGAAAAAGGAAAAGAAGGAGGACGTATGTGTTTTGATTTTGGACAAAACAGATTTTTTTTTTTCTTCAACTCACCTTTATATAATGGCCAAACCTTGTGCAAATACTTTAAACCTAAACTTCTGATGAGAAAACACATCAACAACCATTGATGTCAGCAGCAGTTTTTTGGTTTTGTTTTTTTTTTTTTGAGCTGAAAGCTAGTCAGTTATAGACACCATCCACTCAGGATGGTTTAGGCATCTAAGCACCTAGACTTCTTGGAACAACAGGTTTGAATCTGGGCAGGACTGAACCAACCTTTCATCCCTCTGAAGGTGGAAATACTGAATTTAGTGCAGCTTAATCTGTATGTGCATGTAGACGTTCAGATGAGAACTTTAAAAACAACTGTAAAGAGTTTCTGCATACCATCCATTTCCAATGAAAGATGCCAGGAATTTGGTAGTTTTTGACAAAATTCTTCTCTCTGCTTATATAGTATGCATTCTTGTAGTGTGCCTTGATCCAGCTGGTTGCAACTGTCTACCCAGGTGTGGAAGCACTTCATTAGTTGTATATGTGTATACCTTACAAACCTTGAAGGGATCCTTCAGGGATGAAAGGCACATTATAGTCTTCCTGCCTTACAAAATCACACATCTCAATTTGGCTGCATTTGATCAGCTGGCTTTCATATCTTGTGCAATGCAAAAAAAACCATGTTAAGCAGGAATGAATGTTCTGGTTTAGACCTGCCTCTGTCAATGACCTTTTTATGGATTAAAACAAACTGGAGAAGGGGGAACAAGAATAAGCAAACTCAGACTTAGCTTTTCCAGCAAAGTTTCTAACCATGGGAAAATGGGCTTTCACACCTACCATTTGGCACCTAATGTGAAAGAGATTGGAAGATGGTTTGACCAAGATTTTTATACATTTCAGTCTTCTGCAAAGTACCTATTCCAAGGCAATAAAGCAGTAATGCTTATGGAGTTTAAGCATGGTGCAAGAAGTAACATCTCCCACAGGGAGCAAGTATATCTTCCCACAACATTGTTAGTCATGGCCAACCTGAGGTATAAAAGTGCTGAGCTGAGAATTTGTTTTTCTTTCCTCTCCCTCCCTTTGGGAGAAGATGTTTTTTTGGATGAGAATTTGCAAATGAGTAATGAGTCATTGTTTAATGCTATCAGCTGTATTTTTTTGTTACAAGCACTGTTACAATGTCTGTTGTCCTGTGGGTAAATATATATATATGGCCATGAATAATGCCAGGCAGTTAAACATTGTAAGGGACCATTGCAGTTGTTGAAGAGCTGGATGCTGACTATGTCCCTGGGACAGAGTGATATTCTAGCTCTGTGTTGTGTAGAATTTTACCAATCTGAGCTAGTCAAGTAGGCAAATAAGTTCTTTTAAAATACACAGCACTTGTGGGTTGAAATGCATCCCATCATACCTCCCATATTGGGAAGGAGGAAAAGAAACTTGGAAATTGCCATCTTTGGCCTGTGTGGATAGAGGTGGGAGTGAAGAGACGGTACTAGCTTGTTGCTCTTGTCTTTAAAGGAGAGTGGAGAGAAAGACTGTTGAGGGGGGGGGGAAAGGGAAGATGGATGCAGATATATTGGGGGGGCAGAGGGAGGGTGTGGAAACTTGCCAGCCTTGGGGCTGTTGTCCCCTGAAGAACTTGGTATGAAGAAGATTGTGCTATTAATCCGCTGGTGTTAGCAGCAGAGGCTGTTAGTTCTCCTGGATGAAGGCATGACTGATGTGGGGGAGTTGAAAATGTGTGTGGGGAACTGAGAGTGAGTGGAATCTGGTTTTCAATTTCAAGCACGGGGGAACCTCGCTAATTCGCACTAATTATAAGTTAGCAGGTGCAATCTACCAAATTTTGCGAATTAGCGAGTAAATAAAATCAAGATATACAACATTTATTTTGGCAAGTGTAGCTTAGCCTTGTTTATGATGCTACCATAGCGTACTAATATCCTGTAGTACACTTGTAATTCAGTGAAGTCTTACTAACATGAGACATCACTACGTTTTAAAGTAGTTCAGCGAAGGGAGAATTAGCGAGGTTCTTCTGTAACTTTGTTGAATCAAAGAAATGAGATCACAGCAATACAATATTGCTTTGTAGTACAAACATACAAAACATTGTTTTTCAGAGTAGTGTGCAATCTATTTTTAAAAAAAAAAATCTCCGTGGATTTTTCCGCAGATTTTCCGCAGATTTCCAGTGGCCCCACTGATACCTTATCCACTCATCACCAAGGTTCGTTTACATTGTAGGCTTTGACAATGACTATGTTTACTGCTAGTTGCCAGATTTGTGACTCTTGTCCATCTGATTTTTTTTTTTTTTTTCACTCATTAACATCAGACTGTCAGGTTTGGTACTGCAGAAGGACTTTATTTATCTCTTGCAAGACTGGTTGAAAACTTCTAACCTGCGGCTTTTCTCTTTTTCTCCTGTGTCTGTACAGATGGCTCTTAATGCTTTTACTCCTGTCCCCCTTGTTTTTTAGGAGGATATAAATGCTATAGAAATGGAGGAAGACAAAAGAGACCTGATATCAAGAGAGATCAGTAAATTCAGAGATACACACAAGGTAGTATTCTTGTTTTTGCACTTGATAAAAATTAGGCTTTTTCAAAATCCAAAAAACCACTATTATAAAATTTAGCAGTACATTGCATTATCACTTAAAATGATGTTTATATTAGGTTTAATATACATATAGTTCTTTACAAGTCAAAAAAAGACAACGGCCACGTTAAAGTGGCCCTTGACATCTTTATGCTAAGACTTTGATTGCTACTGAGTATTTTGCAGTCTTCTCACTTTACCATGAATAAAGGCAGCTTAAGTTGCTACACATACATTAAGTCAAGATATTTATAACTAAGGCTAAACGGGGCTGCAGCGTAAGACATACACTTGAGTGTGTTTCTGTAGGTAGATTTGTAACATTATCCAAGATTTTATGAAGAGTTGAAACTTGAATTAAATTTAAGTCTTTTATTTTAATAGTTCTAAGTTAAGAGTGGGGGAAGATAAAAATAGGTCAGTGGTTACCAGACTTACCAAACTTTAGATGCATGGAAGAACTGTAAATTCCCATAAAGCTAATCTATTCATTGACCCCCACCATTATGATAGAGATCATATGGTGACTAATGCAAGATGAAACTCACAGCTTGGAAAGTAACATGGAATAGGATGTAAGTATGAGCTTCTGTTTTTATTATACTTATGGATGCCCCCTCAGAAAAATATGCAAAGGGGTAACTGGCTTGGAAATGTTTGTGCACATCAAGTCCCACCTCAGGGTTCCCACTTACAGAAGTTTCCACTAATGCTAGTGCATCTGTGAATGTTTCTGCTTTGGAAGGTGATACTTGCAGATAGTAAAGTGCAACTATGCATGTAACGTTCTTATTTTAATGTTTAGCTTAAAGTTGGTATTAATTTTTCCCCAACAAGATTGGAATAGTCCTTGGCCTAGAGAAGTATCAGCAAGCTCCTCTTTTGAGCACACACTTTTCTTTCAAAATACCCCCAAATCAACATTAAAGAAAAGGTGAAGTATGCCCGTGTTATTTAGCTTTACCACATGCAATCACTGGGGTTGGTATCATGTTTTCACACAACTGTATCAATATAAACACAGGTGACTACGTGTTATTGTAAGTACACATATTCAGTTTTGCTCTTGACTGAAGTTGTTGAAGATAAAAACCTGGGGAAAAATTCTAGAAAAAAATCATCTGGAGAAGCTCAGCAATTGAATGTGAAACTGGTCAGTGGTGAAACTTCAGTAGAATTATGTTCAGTTCCCAGCCCCAAGTTGTCACTGATACTAAGATGCAAAAAGTAATAATTTTTTTTTTAAAAATTACAAACAAAACAAACAAAAACCAAGCTTCATTGTTTCAGAAGCTGTTGGGCATTTTACTGCCTTTAATCTATTATTTGGGGGGCTGTTTTGGGTTTCTTAACATTAAAAATCAACTGGAAGTAGTCATTGTATATATTGGATATGTTTAAAAGGGGCTGTTGAATCCTTAGCAGCTGGCTAGTGAGCACAGTGAACCTTTGCATGTTTTTGGTATGAGTTTATAAAACAATAACGACAGACTGTCAGGGTGTCAGCATTGCAGGGGGCGTCCATTTACAGCACGGACGAGTCTGAAGAGAGCTCAAGGTAAGATTTATAATTCTTCTACCTGTTCATTTCTGTTCATTACTTCAATTTATCTGATACTGTTCCCATCCCATTACCCTTCCAGATCCTTTTATTTAGGCTTACAGAATTTAAAGGAGGTCAGATTTTGATTACAAAACAGACCAGTTGATTTTTTTCGATTGGATTTTAAGAAAGTGGACTTAGAAAATGGATCTTAATGTATCAAAATTTGTTTATGTGTATTTACACTTGTGTGAATATATTTATAAAAAAAAAAAAGAAAGAAATCCACTCTCTTGAGAAATGTCATCACAAACAAAGTTTTTGAGAGTGGCAAAACAGGAGTTCAACCAAAGATAACCTGTAAGTATCAACCACTTCAGTATGTAAAGTTTTCTTTAAAAGTATATGAAATTTGAGGTAAGTTGGATTTTTAAAAGTTGACAACCTAGCTTAATATCTGACCGTACTGAGGTTTAACACTGTAAAGCTCCTGGAAAATGCAGTCCTTAGAAATTAGTTTTCAGATTAGTGTATATTTCAGGATCTAAGTTTGATTTTTTTTTTCACATTAGTTTCCTACCAATTCCTGCCATTTTTAGTCCCTTTTTCCTTTTGTGATTTCAATGTATCCAACATCGGTTTGCCTGTATTGTGCTATCAATGCAGCATAGTTTCACTGGATACATTAATCACTAGTGAATTAGCTTTATTTATGTAATCCTTTGTCGGTTCTCTGGTCCCTGTGCCCATGGCAGAAGAACACTAATCAGGTAAGATTGCTTTTTAAAGTTGTCTTAAATGCTTTGTTTAAAAGAAAAGAAAAAAACAGAAACCAGAGAAAATGCTGTTTCATTGTTCCAGTTTTTAATTTCATTTCAGTGATGGTAAACGTGGAGCCAAAGGGGATAAACGTGTTTATTCTGCTCAATATTTGTTCAAAAAGTGGTATTCTGGCATCCGTCAGGATGAAATTTGGTATATTTGGTTGTTATTTGGTATATTTGTGAACCGTGTACTTGCTCTTCCTCCCAGAAACATAGCTTATAGGCAAGGTTAATCCAGTGTTGGCGGCCCATGTCCTAGCACAGCATCTGTAAGTTAACACATAACAATTGCTTCCAAGGATGGATTTATCTATCATTCTGTTGATGTATTTTCTAATGTCTTATAGGAATTCTGGTCACAAGTACTGTTTCTAATTGAAAAAAGGGGGCAATTTTGTACAGTTTTTAGTAAAACTGTAGCAGGTAACCTTTAGTTCCTGTGTTTCAAAAGAGCTATTTCCAACCTTTTGTTAACTGTCTCCATCTTGCAGTGGTGGAAGTTAAGAATTCCATTCTGCAGAGTCCAGTTCTTACCAATGAACAATTAGAACTTGTTTAGGGAGGGAAAAGGGGAAAGGTGTCAGTTTTCTTTACTGTTTAACCACATGCACCACATGTAAGTGGATGTATTTCTTTACCCAAGTTTTCATATAGGACGGTTTTGGTCTGCCAAGACTTTTTGGGAAACAACTCACTGTCCCAGTAAGCATTCCACTGAAATATATTGTCCTAGATGGACAGTTAATTTTATCAGCTAGAAGTTCACTTACTTGTACCTATGTGGCTTAGAGGGCAAATGGAATTTGAATCCCACCTGAATGATGACTGGTAATGCACTGTGTATGTGCACTTTAGTCAGTTTATAATCCAAGGCCAGCCCTACTCTGCTAAGGTTGGAGATTGCTGGTCCGTGTAGATCTATGCTTTTGCACGAAACTTAGTCTTGTGATTGCTGCATTTTGATTTCATACTTTTATGAGTTCCAAAAAATACCCACCAAACCCTATTTAATATTTCAAAATTAGTGGCGGTTTTGGTATTTCCATTACCAGCCTTGTGTGTTGCGCCGGGAATATCCAGTTCCTGTAACTGCAGAATTAACTATGAAAGTTCTCTTGTTGGTTTTTAGAAACTGGAGGAGGAAAAAGGCAAAAAGGAGAAAGAAAGACAGGAAATTGAAAAAGAACGCAGAGAAAGAGAAAGGGAGCGGGAGCGTGAACGAGAAAGGAGGGAGCGTGAAAGAGAGAGGGAGCGTGAACGAGAGAAGGAGAAGGAACGGGAGCGTGAACGGGAGCGAGATAGGGATCGTGACCGAACTAAGGACCGAGACAGAGACCGTGAACGAGACAGAGATCGTGACAGAGATCGTGAAAGGAGTTCAGATCGCAAGGATCGGAGCAGATCAAGGTAAATGTATCTGGATTGCTGTTCATTTCATTTTTTCCTAGTGATGTTTACTAAATGCATATAGTTCAGCAGATCAGCTGCCATTCAAAAGAGAATGGTCCCTGTGGAAGATCAGAGTAACAATAGGAAATTAAAATTTTGGAAAGTGTTGTATTTATAAAACATGGGAGAATACTTGATTCCCTCCACAGCACAAGAGTATAAGGACTGCAATATGCAGTAAGCAACCCCCAAACCATGGCTTAAAGATACTGGTTTTATCTCAAATCTCTCTTATTTTTCATTATTAGCTTTATTCCTACTTAAGGTTGTCTTACGTCTGTTGTATGCTTTAGCTTAAGTGGGTTTTACTTTTTCCTTTGTTATTTGGTGGGGTTTTTTGGTTGGTTGGTTGCCTTGGGGATTTTTTGTGGGTTTTTTTGTTTGTTTTGTGGATTTTTTAGTAAAAACATGGGGACTACTCGGTCTCAAACTGACTAATCATGTCATACTCTAAATGCTGCTTTTTCTCTCTTCACCATAGAGAAAATAGCTGTTTCACTTCAAATCATGTAGTCAGTAGTATTAAAATTGCCTGTAAGCCACGTAAACATGAAAGATTTATTAAGGATACCCTTTATTTGTGGTGGTTTTACCTTATTTATAGAGAACTACTACCAGAGTCTGATAAGAAATTGGCACATGCTTATGCTTGGTTTCTGTAGATACCGCTATTTAATGGTTAGTGCTCAAACAACTACTTTTAGGTAAATGGGTTTTTGAATACGTTAGTAGTATTGATTTCTGCCTATTGCTATACCAACTAATCATCTTGTAAATTGCAGAAGAAAAATAACCTGTAAGATGTTGTAAATCATTTGATTGAGTGGAGAGGAATGCTCTGTACTTAACTTGGTGGTTTTTCCTTCCTTCAGAGAAAAAAGCAGAGACAGGGAAAGAGAAAGAGAACGCGAGAGAGAAAGAGAAAGAGAACGCGAGAGAGAAAGAGAACGGGAGCGGGAACGGGAAAGAGAACGAGAGCGGGAAAGAGAGCGGGAAAAGGATAAGAAGAGAGACCGAGAGGAAGATGAAGAAGATGCCTACGAACGACGAAAACTAGAGAGGAAACTGCGTGAAAAAGAAGCTGCATATCAGGAGGTAGATTGGGATTTTTAAGGTTCTTTAAATAAAATAATGTTTCTGAGAGTTGATATTAAGTCTACTATAAAACACATAGTTCCTTCTCCTAAAAAAGCTTTTAATCTTTGAGTATGTGAATTGGGGCAGAATATGTAAGTCACTGTCAAAATAACTTTTGACTTCTTATTCTGATGTTTTAAAATAAAATTTTGCAAATTCTTTACAATGCAGTTGTTTTAAATCTGAAGTAGTATTACTGTTCTTAATGTTCTTGAGATTTGAGTGTGTGTATTTCCTTCTGTTGTAGCGTCTTAAAAACTGGGAAATCAGAGAACGAAAAAAAAGTCGAGAATATGAAAAAGAGGCTGAAAGGGAAGAAGAAAGACGAAGGGAAATGGTAAGGTTCATAGTTTTACATATCATTTTTCCTGCTTTGTTCTCTTGGTCTCATTTAGAATGGAACATTGTACTACTGTTTATCAATAGTAGTAGAACTCTCATTTTGTGAGAAGACCATGTGTGTTTTTATACAAAAACCCCCACACTTAAAAGACTTGAAACAGAAGATGCCTAATAAGTGTGAGTACTATTTAGAGTCTGGAAACAAAGCCTAGTGGCTTGGTCTTGTGAAGGCAGGGGTGAGAAGTGGGCAGCTGCAAAATACGGTGGTCTGATCATCATGAACTATTACATCAGTAACTTGTATTTGCGTCAGATTTGTGGCAAAACTTACTGTATGTTTTCCGTCATGCAGGTGGGACTAGGCCTGGTTTTTAATTTCCAACCTGCTTATGTGCCCAAACCTTCTGTGAGATATGATTTTAAGTTATAGGGGTGTTGTTTCCCTTCATAATTTTCCCAGAGGAGGAGAGGAGATATTGAGAGAGTTCTAAGTAGACGATGGGTTAGGAATTGCTTCAAAGCCAAATATGTAAAGAAACATGCAGGGGTGAGTGGATTATAAAATACACTGTTTCATGTGGAATCTAAGTTTTCCTTCTAAATGCATAAGGGGGAGAAATGTTTGAGAATGACTCAAGGATATTTTCTATTCATAATCCTCCTGGATGCTGGCTATGGATGGCAGCTGTAGAAAGCAGTATTAAATTTTGTGCTGAATTTACAACCATAATCGTAATTGGTTTCTCAAAGTCTTCAGCATAGCAATATCTTACTGTTGGTTTAAAGATATTGCTTAGATACAGGTTAGAATGTCCTAATTTAGATTTCTCTTTTGATATGATCAGAGGGAGAAAAAAATGTCTCCTTTCTATGCCCCTTGCCCTCTTCAATTTTAGGCCTGTACATTATTATAATGACACATGGTTTGGATTAGGAACAGGAGAGTGCTTATTCTAGAAGCAGCCATCTGATTTGTTTCTGTGCATAACTAAATCTTTTTTAAAAAGCTCTTGAAACAAAGCAGTACTGATAAAATACACTTAAGATGCCATTAGAAAATACCTAGTACTTGATTTATGGATTTGGAGAACAGGAACTTTTTATCCTCTTCATCTGTAATGAAAAAACAAACAAACAACCAGCAAACAAACACGTGTGTGTATATATGTGTGTATGCATATATATGCAAATCAGTGACACAATCCTAGTGAACCTGATGGAGGCAATTCTAAAACTTTTCCATTTTCTCTTTGAAAAACTCTGTATTTTTAGTTGAAAGTGCAGTAGATCTACAATTAACTTACTAATAATATTACTAAATTTTAAATTCTTGGAAAGAAAACCAGAAATCATTACTTAAGTTTCAATTCCTTGCAGACAAAGGAAGCTAAACGGTTAAAAGAATTCTTAGAAGATTATGATGATGACAGAGATGATCCAAAGTACTACAGGTATGTCTTTGTATTGATTCCTAACAATTAAGTCTTCATTGTTCATTTCAACATAATTGTGGGGTTTGTTGGCAGAGGCTTATGGAGTTTATATTTAACTGATTATGTGGCACTGTTGTAAGGGTTATAATGATCTAAATTTTTTCAGTGTCACTTGACAGAGGGAAAAGGGAAACTCCTTACTGCTACTTGTTAATGCTTGGGAGTAGCTGTTCATTCCTATCACTTAAGTTGTGGGTGAGGCAGGGTAGAGGTCAGTGAAATGTCAAAATAAGGTGGTGGGGGCAGGGAGAAGGGAACAAGCATGCCTCTAAATAATTCACTATGAGGAAGCTGTAAATAGTATGAAGAACAAGCTTGTTAATAGTAAAGCATTGGAAACATCCTTCAGCATGTGACTAACATTTGCATTAAACTAATTTAGCAGAAGTGGTTCTTGTCAAAAACCTATAAAATAATTTGATTCTTTCTCTAAAAAGATCAGCAGCCACATTCTACATCTGTTTGATGTGATGGAGTAGGTTCTGTATAGTAAAGTTGATACCTGGTATCTTATATTTTTCTGTTACAAAAATAGAGGACACCAGTGCTCTTATGAATCTTATTTTCATTTAGTGGAAGATGCATCTGTATGAAGTTTTTCTTGTATTGTGGTACAAGGTTCTCATTGAAATGTTCTTTGAAGTACAAAATGTGTATCTCTTGTAGGGGTAGTGCTCTTCAGAAGAGGCTACGAGACAGGGAGAAAGAGATGGAAGCAGATGAACGGGATAGGAAAAGGGAAAAGGAAGAATTAGAAGAAATTAGGCAGCGTCTTCTGGCAGAAGGACACCCAGATCCAGATGCAGAACTCCAGAGGGTGAGTAGCTGTTGGTCTGATAGGAAAAAAAGAGTCCTTGGTATTCTGGTTGCATTAAGCAAAATTGTGTAAGCAATCTGATATTTACTATTTCCTCTGTTCACTTTTTCTTAAAAAGAAGTCTTGATGAGCAGTAAGAACAATGAAAAAAAAAAAACCAACACGCTTTCCAGATTAACATCCAGATTGGATGGAGTTGGAAAACAAATCTGAATTAATCACTGTTTCTTATAATAACACCAGTAGTTGCATGTATTTCTTGACTAACAGTCTTCTAAAGGGGTGGATCTTTAGATTCTTTTCAAACAGTGCTGGTTTTGAGAGAGCTTCTATTTTGCTGATTGTTTCTTTCATTGTAGATGGAGCAGGAAGCTGAGCGGCGCAGGCAGCCACAAATTAAACAAGAGCCAGAGTCTGAGGAGGAAGAGGAAGACAAGGCAGAAAAAGAGGAAAAGAGAGAAGAGCCAGAGGAAGAGGAGGAGGAGCCCGAACAAAAGCCCTGCCTTAAACCAACATTACGACCCATCAGTTCTGCTCCATCTGTTTCTTCTGCTAGTGGAAATGCAACCCCTAACACACCCGGTGATGAATCTCCCTGTGGCATTATTATCCCTCATGAAAATTCACCTGAACAACAGCAGCTGGAGGAGCATCGGCCCAAAATAGGACTTAGCCTCAAACTGGGCAAGTTTACATTTTATTTTAATCTTTCATATGGGATCAAAGTGGAAAAAAAAAAGCCAAGCTGAGTAACCACATGGTTTTCCAAATGTTTTGATGTACTTATGTCACATTCTTGTTACCCAGATGCTGTGCTTCATTTGCCTTATCTAGAAGATACATTTTATAGAGCTCTCTTCTTCCAAAATTTAGAGGGGAAAAATAGAGGGAAGTTTTGGCATGTTCAAGGCTTAAATTTTTTAGGAATGTTCTGAGCTGGGATTGGTTATTTTCACATGCTTTTTCACCTTAATATATCTATAAATATCTCTTTTAAAACTCATTGCTTCTTTTCATTGGTGTAAGTATATGTTAAATTTAACACCTAGATAGTTCTTATATTTACTTAAAAAGGCCCTTTTAAAGAAAAATAAAATTAGATTTTTTTTTTCTTCCTCTTAGAGTATCACAATGAATGGATGACAACTGTGAGTGGAACTTGAGCATATAGTTCCTTAGTACTTTAGCAATTTCTGGGCGTTCTAAAAAAATTTAGTTCTGAGCAGCAGAACTAAAGATATTTGTATTCCACAAAGTTTGTGCATTTATTATTTACTATTTCAATTATACGGGGCTGAAGTTTGAGCTCACACTGTGTTAGATCTTCAATGAAGAGAGGCTCTATGGTATTAGGCTGATTAGTGCTTTTCCTACAGCAGGATTCATTGCAGCCTTTCACTTTTGTGCTCTGCTTCTGCTAAGGCTGAAACTCGGCTTTAGCCTTCCTTTCACTTAGAGTGCTAATTAGTTTCAGGGTAGAGAAAAAGATCCTATTTTTCAAAAATCTTGAACAAACTTCATCTGAGATTTTTACCTCTTTTGCCACTTTTATAACAGAGTTTGAGAGATTAAAAGCCGATGCCAGGCATTCACAGGCATTTATATAACATACAAACCAACATTCCTCAAGAAATGTTTGAAGAGCAAACTAGTTTCAGTTGAAGTTCATGAATATGTTATTCTGTCTTTTGGGTTCTAGGTGCCTGCAATAGTCCTAATCAGCCCAATGCTGTAAAAAGGAAGAAGCTTGCTGTGGATAGTGTTTTCAATAAATTTGATGATGAAGACAGTGATGATGTGCCCCGCAAAAGGAAACTTGTCCCCCTGGATTATGGAGATGAAGATAAAAGCAATATCAAAGGCAGTGTCAATACAGAAGAAAAACGCAAACATATTAAGAGTCTCATTGAGAAGATTCCCACAGCAAAACCAGAGCTCTTTGCTTATCCTCTTGATTGGTCAATTGTGGATTCAGTAAGTTGATTTCATTTAACCATTTACAAAAAGGCTTAATTTTTCCAAACCTTTAAATTGAATAGAAAAACAGTGTTACTGGGACCCCAGTGGATTGGAGCATTGCCATCAAATGGAGTCAAACATGAGTCCTCTATTTCTTGTTCATATATAATCCTTATTCTGAAGTATGCCTGCTTATTTTTGTTTGGTCTCTTTTGAATCGCTGCTACATATTGTCTAGCAGTTTTATGGAAGAGGGAGAAAACTTGTCCTGTAAAAACATGTTTGAGTGGATGTCCGAAATACTTGCAGATGCCAAATCTCTGAGGGTTGTCTCACTGACAGCAATATGTATCTTTTGCTAAATAGTTGTTTGAGTCTTCTAACTGCCTATCTGGCAGTTGTTACAAGACAGTGAAGTTTAAGGTAATTATTCATTTTGAGTTTGTGTTTTTCTTTTTCCAGACATTAATGGAACGTCGAATTAGACCATGGATCAACAAAAAAATAATAGAATATATTGGTGAAGAAGAAGCCACGCTAGTTGACTTTGTTTGTTCTAAGGTTAGTATCTTCTGCTTCCTTTGTGAAGTCTGGGGTTTGCCCCCTATTTAAACTGCACCAGTGACTGCCATATCTGTGTTTGGAGGCAGTTTGTTCTTAGCTTCTCAGTAATCTGTGATATTGGTCAGCAGAGACGGTGAACTTGGAATCAGTACCCTGATGCTTTACAATTTAACCTCTGTTAGTGCTTATGCACAATATGTACATGTTAGATGCTATGTTAGATAAACATGGAACTAGAGAAAGAAATAACCAGTTGTCAAGAACAGCTGTTATAACTGATAGTTTTACTATTAGATTTCAGACTTAATATCTCACTTGCCAGTAACATTTTTTAACTTAGAAATAGGCTTTGTGTGAATGTAGGGGGAAAAGAGCTAGTAGTTTGATTTTTACGTATGTTTCTGGATTAACTAGATGAATTTCTTAAAAAGTTGTTCCTTTAGTAGTAAGCAAATACTAAGGTTTTAGAGTTAGCATTAGAAATCATTCTAACGCTAATCATTTTAACCATTTGCATGACTTGTTGCATCTAAAGTCTGTGGAGCTTCTTCCATCAAATTACAAACTGAATTCTTACAACTTGCCTTTTTATTGTCTCTCAGGACAACTCTATGGCTTTTTATTAGGGAATTTGGAAAACTGTTCAGGTTCATGGTACTCATGTTCATAATGGCTTGTCTTGGTTTATCTTTTAGGGCTACTCTGTGAGAAGCAAAGCAAGTGTGATGGTTTTGTGACACAGTTGATTAGTACAAAGCGAAAAGCAGAAGTTGAATATTTGCCATGCTTATATTAGATATATGTGTATATATATATAAATAAATGAAATTTTATAGTATTGAAAGACAACTTATTTGGTTCTGAAAAAGATTTTAAATACTTAGCTGGATTTTGCATCTACCTGTTATGAGGATTGATACAGGGAGAATTTTGCCTTTACCTTCCATTATGAATGTATTGTTAAAGAAAGGGGAGCTTCTTCCTTGAATTAAGAAAGCTTAGTTGGAGATGCAAGAATAGCCAGCAAATGCCTGTGAATCTCGGGAGCTTCCTGAAACTTGTTCTTTAGTAATCGACCATAAACTTGCACTCACTATGATGGACTCTGATGCAGTTTAATACTAATTTTTGCCTTGGCTAATACTGGGACCTAATGAACTGCAAATACTTAGCGCATGTGCATAACAGTCAAAATCCAGACATAACTGGATTTTGTCCAAATATGTTTATAGGGTTTATTCTAAGTTTTCAGACTAAAAACATTTGTTTCTTTCAGGTTATGGCTCACAGCTCACCACAGAGCATACTGGATGATGTTGCCATGGTAAGCAAAAATTGTGTAACTGATATGCCTTCTACATTTTACTGAAGCTAATAGTCAGTTATACAAAATGGCAGGAGTCCATAACAGAAATACTTGGTGTTCACAGAACATGGACAGAAAACACACATTAGATATGAAAGCTGTTTTGATTAAAAAGATCGTGCTAGTGCAGGCATTATTTTGTGGTTACACCACCTAGGTACAAACTACTGACCCCTGTTCAGAATTTCTCAGTATTCGGAAACATAGAACAAAAATTTTGTCCCAAAGATGTAAGAATCAATAATAACAGACCTGTACCAGAAATCACACTTCTTCCTCCTTCTCATTCTTGTAACTAGATTTTTATTAGTGGTTTAGTGGGTCTTTTACTAATTAATGAGCAAAAGCGATGATTTTCTCTAGAAGAGTAAAGCTCTTTTTTGCCTGGTGTTGGAAAAGAGAAACTCTATGAAATAGTGCTACTGTTTCATCATATTTTATACACTGACAGGTGAATAAAAACTAATTGTCCACTCTTTTTTGGTAGGAGCCACATGCAAAGTAGAAGTTAGTAGATGGTTCTTGGTGTGACTAGTGAGGGACCTGGGGAACTTCCCAAGAGATGTTATGCATGCTAAAAGTTTGTATGGATTCAAGAAGAGCCTGAATAATGAGTTCAGGAAAGAGAAATTCATTGAGAGTTTACTTAATAAATATCCAAGGAAGTTCCAAGCTGAAAATGAGCAGAAACTAGCAGATAATTAAGGGAAAATACCGCATGTCAATGTCTTGTTCTTATATTCTTTCCAAGCCTGCCATTTCTATGCCTCTTCCCAAACCACTTTTGGAGACTAGTTTACTGATACTTTTATCTCTTAGTGCTCAACAGCTGTATAATACAAGTATATAATTAGTGATAAATGCAGGACAGAAGTTTTGTTCAGTCCCTCCCTCAAAGACTTAACTTGTATTACGCTACCTCCACTTTGTAGTGCTGATGTATCTACAATTAGTCTTTATAAGTGGAATGCCTAACCTAAAAGTAATCTATAAAATGTCTATTTCCTACAGGTACTAGATGAAGAAGCTGAAGTTTTCATAGTCAAAATGTGGAGGTTGTTGATATACGAGACAGAAGCAAAGAAGATTGGCCTAGTGAAATAAAGCACTCTCCTTGCTTCTAGGGCTCCATTTCAGTTTTAGGCTTTTTTTTCCTGATCATTCAAAGACTCTGAATTTTCTCTGTTCTCAGAGACTTGAGACCTGTATTTTTTTATGTAGAAAATGTGAATTTTTTTTGTCCTCTGCTCTGAGGCCTCTTTCACCTTCACAATTAGTTATCTGAATCCTGTATTTGGTTCTCTTTATAATACACAAGGTACAATTACCAGTATGTTTTATAAGCTGCAGCTACTGTACATGCTCTTTGGTAATTTTGTTATGTTACTCTTATTCTTGTAAATATTAAGGAAAAAAATCCCCTGTTTTGCAAAACATTTGCACTTAATGTGGAACTATATCACTGATAGGTGAAGACAAAGGATTTTACTGCAAGTGCTTTTTTGGGGGGCATACTTTCCCTCTTTTTATTTAAAAATCATCAAAATAAGATTTAAAAATAAGTGGCTTGAGCTGTTTTCACAGAACAGCTTTGTGTGTTCATGTGGACTCTTCATCTGACTCTGGAAAAGGAGTTCCTTCAGATTTTTCATTCTGATGTGAACCAGCGGTAGTCTTGGTACTTTGTTCCCCATTTAGAATTACTAGTGAAGCTGGGAAGTTAATCTCTTGCAGATGCTCTGCTTCTTTCCCAGAAAGTGCAAATGGCAGGAAGTTTTTTATTTGCTCAGTTAAAACAAGAGTAGGACCTCAGTAAGTGCTATCTAATGATTTTTTTTTTAACCTAGGACATCATCTCAATTTCATTTTAGCCCTTACCCACCATCCCCTCTGTCTCCAGAATAATCAGAGTACTTTTTTTAAAACAAATTATTTTTAAAAACAGTTCATAGAAACAAAACAAAAAACCTTGTTTCAATGTAACTGTCTCAAAAAAACCCAAACTAAACTGTAAGTTTTCAAACAAAGCTGAAATCTTGTTTTTATTCATACTGTTAAACTAGCCCTGAATTTTGTTTTCTACTGTACGCAGTCTATTGTCCACAAAAAGAGGGTAATATTTTCCTGCCTTGTTTGTATGGGTTTTTTTTATAAATAGTCTGATATGGTATAAATGATGACATGTACTGTAAACTGCATTTTTTTATCTCATACCTGGGTAAGAAGTCAAATCGATAATATGCTGTGAGCGGTTTTGATTGCAGGAGGACTGTATTCCAGGGAGCAAACTGTCTCAGAAATATTTTTAATTTTTAAAACACAGTTCTTAATAGCAAACAAAGTAAAGGTGTTCCAGTATCTCTATATTGTATTTAACTGAAGGATGCAGGTTGACCTGTTCAGAAAAGATAACTGTGACCTTGAGTTACTAGTTCTTTGTATCTGGAGAGGACACTTGGAAACACTGTTCTTAAAAAATGGGATCGTGTAAAGGTTCCACCATGTAAATATTTCAGATATTAAAAATGTATATATTTGATTCAAGGGCTGATATTCTTTTGGAGTCTTGTGCAGCATGCAATTATATTTAATACTGCTTACTGAATCAACAACTGTTCCCACATGAGGGGTGGGTTTTTTTTAAAACTACCTCCTGCTTTTTATTAGGTGACAAGAAGCCTGCAAATTTAGATGTGATCCCGATATGTTCTTTCTCATCCCTATGATACTACACAGTACAAAATGTTCTTTTTTAACTTGAAGTGTAATGCTCTGTTACTTTTATGTTTTGCTTGAGTTTGCATGAGAATGTTTTGTTTTACATGCTTATATGCTGCAATCTTCCTATTTTTTCTGCAACTTGATGTAACCCTGAGAAATCGCTTCCCCATTCTCCTCATACAGTTTTGCATCAGCATTTACCAGAAATTTTTCAGATTCTAAATAAATTCAAAACTTGCTCTGTAGTAAATACAGAGAAGAGGGAGAGTGAATTTCACGAGTGCCTTTTGACCTGGTTAATGGCATTCTCTCTCTCAGTAGTAGTAGTAAAATAATACAAACGTGACAAATGCATTGTGATGCCACTATGTGACAGATTGCCCAATGTCCTTATTGAGATTCTTCAGTGAAAGCTCAAGTTGTGAAACTTCAGTTTATTTTATTTCTGCCCTAAAGCTGTATGTGTACTGGACATAAGATTGTACTCTTCCTAAGGAGACTGAAGGTGCCTGGGTGAGAAAAAACATCTAGAATTTAAGCTGGAGTGTTAAATAGCTAAGTAAATAAGTATATAGAATCATTGTTGACATCTTGAAAAAATTAATTTTGTGGACGTTGAGGTTTCCTTCAGTAGTGGAAGAAGGAAGGAGTGTTCATTATAGCATCTCTCACTTGGCTTATGCAAGTACTTCAGCAAATTTTCTTCTTTCAGAATGCAAGTATGAAGTCACTTCTATTTTTACCTCTTACTCAAATTATTATGTCTCAGTGATGATATATTTTGTGTCTGTGATGCTGGGGAGTAGAATACAAATTATGTACTGCTGAGGTTCTTAATATAGAAAGTAACTTCTGTTTGTTAAGTTTTTCTTTTGAAATGCAGTAACAGAATTATTTCAAGATAAATCAGAATTATCTCAAGATAAATTTGGAAAATCTGGGGTAGAAAAAGCCTTTTTTGCCAATATTACAACACTTTCTGAATATATGATTTAATATCCACTAAATGTATTGTGTTAGTGAATGCACAGATCAAGAGTATGCTCAGAATGAGCTACGTTAGGAAACTGTGCAAGTTGCCACTGGATATTCAGTGCATCGTGCCACAGTGTGATCCATTCTGTGATGGAAAATGACTTCAAAACTTCCACATGCTGTGCAGTGAAGAAATACCAGTATTTACACAACAGAACTGCATATATTAGTTGTTGATCTGGACTTTACTGTAGAGTAAGGCTTTGCACCTTGACATAACACATGCCTTTATTCTCCTGCTAATCATTCTGTATAACTGCCATTCAGTGCTATTTGGAATATGTGAGTACAAAATATTAAATACCATTTTTGTCCATTAATATGCACTGAAAAGAAATGGGAAACAAGGAACAAGTAAGATGCATTACCAAAAATGACACATTTTTATATTACCTTTAAGTTGGTAAGAGACTTTTTTCTTAGAATATTTAACCTGGTCACATACCCATTTGGTCTTTCTAATCCTGGCTGTTTCCTTCCTCCATTCTCTTTAAGCAGGAACCTGTGCTAAAAATAACCATCTAACTAGTTGATCATAGCTCTAAATGTGGCCAGGGGGAAGGCCCTAAACAGAGTTAAGTTTCTTACCGAATTCCTGTATCTTACTACTAATGCTTTCCTATTATTGAAAGGGAAGCATTAGACCTTTCATGCCTTTATTAAACCGGGTTGCTTGATAGCTGCTAATTTGTAAGGTATTGTAAAAGAAAATAGTCTGGTGGAGCTGCATGCCCACATTTGGTTGGTTGAGGTTTGGGATTTTTTTTTTCTCCTTTTAAATTACAAGTAGTTTTATTTGATTAATGGTTAGACATCACTTTCAGTCTAAAAATGGCTTCTTTTAAATGCATTTCATATGCATAGGATCTACTGAAAGTTGATACTTGTGTTGCAATGCTTACATCAAACCTTTTAGGTGCAATCGTTCTATGCCACTTCAATTTATCATAGATCTTCCTGTAGTGTAGTCAAATACTGAAATACAGCATTGTTTTAAACATGCAGAATTACATAGTCCCTCAGATTTCACATTTTTTATATTCAGCATGATTACATTTATCATAGCACTTACTATATGTTAGTAACCCAACTAATTACGCACTTAAAAGGGAGTTGTGGATTACGCTCCGAATATGGATAGCAAGGTAAGTGTCAAGTATGAAATTGACTCTGTTTCTTCCACAGACAAGTCACAGGTCTACTTAGAGGCTTCTTGAAAAGATACCATGTTTACTTTTAATGTTTGTGTTTTGAAATATAAATATCCCTTCAAGTTATTTTCATAATGCTTTCTTGCAGGACCATTTTAAAACAGTTACTAGCATATATATGGCCTGAATTCAAAACAACTGAGAAGTGTATTTTCTCATAATACCCCTCTCTTTGTTTGGTACCAGGTTAAACAGGACAAATTAGATTTCCTTTGCGAGACTCCTCCGGCTGGAGTTTCAAAGTGTGCTCTCTCTCCATGCCCAGCCAGCCTCTCATCACCGGTACCTTTCTTCGGTCCCCGCCCACGTCTCTCGGCTCCATGCAGTCGGTGGCGGCAGAGTTTCCAGCGTGTGCTTTCAGCGGCGCTCCCGGGGGCCGGTGGGTGCCGTGCGTGCCGCAGTCCGTGCGGGGCCCGCCCCGGCCCGGGGCCGCTCCCGAGCCGCGCCGCCCGTGGGAAGTGAGGTGGCGGCGGGCCGGAAGCGGGCGGGGCCGGGCCGGGCTGCGGCGGCGCGGAGCCGGTGGCGGAACCCGGGGAAGGGGCGCCGGGCAGGTTCGTCTGTGCGCGGGGGGCCGGGGCAGCCCCGGGCCGGGCAGCGGGAGCAGCGGGCCGGGCGCGCTGCGCCCCCGCTAGGGCGGGCCGGGCCCGGTGTTGGGGCGAGCCCTGCGCGCTCTCCTGCGGGCCGGGGCGTTTCCCTGCCCGCCCTCCCGCTTGCGGAGTCGGTGGGGCTGCGCCAGGCCTGGGCAGCTTGTGACTCCGGGCAGGGTTGGGCAGGGCCTGACCCGGACCCCCAGCGCTGCGGGGGCCTCCCGGGGGCCTGGGATCCCGCGCCGGGCCGGCCCCGGCTGGAGGGAGACGGCTCCGGCCCGGGCAGCGCTAAGGGCGGGGGTGCCCCCAGAGCGGCCGCAGCTGTTCTCGCTGCTCAGTTGAGAGGTAAAGCACGGGTTAACCGTGCCGCGTTTGTGTCTGATCGATACTTGCTTTACTTTCTCTTGTAAGTGAAGAGGAGCTTACGTGAGTGTCGCCTCTGCTTATTATGTGTGTTAGCTCTGCTTATTAGGGTAAATGTAAGCGCATGACAGCGACAGTTGTAATTCCTGTTGTTACGACGTAGGAAAGCCAGAAGGAAGCAGGGAAGAACTTTTTTTAGACAAGCTATCTTAATATTCACAGCTTCATTAGAAAAAAATTTTTTTGGTGAGTCCCTTTTCAGGTAAAACAAGTAAAACTTTATTTTGCGTCTGTTTATGCACAGTTCATTTGTAGAATTCATTCATTCATGGTTACGTTTCAAACGTGAGAGTGTTCACTTATTTAGCAATATAAAATAAAGTTGTTTGGGAAGATGCCCTGAATCCATTTTCTGACTTCTTGAGTTTTCAACAGGAATTGTTTTAACAAACCATAAATTTTGAGGTCTGTGATTCAAGCTTTGATGCAATTCTTCTGTCAGTTACTCCTCCCTGTCTTCAAATTCTCTCTGCTTCTCAGTAGCTGAGGTTTTTATTGTTTGGTGAGTTTGTGTGGTTTTCTTTACCGACCTTTAAGTAGGATTTTGTGACTGGTGTTAAGTTTTGGTTTTCTTTCCTGTAATTTAATTAGAATTTTGACATGCTGCGATGTGAAAAATCTCATTCTTATATTCCACATATGGATAAAAATTCTCAACTTTTTCAGCTGTGGTTGCTCTGTCACTGAGAATTTCTACTGATAGCAGCCTTAAAAAAAACCATTGTTTATATTCTGTAACCCTACCAAAGAATTAGAGCAAAACTTTGAACAATGGAATTCTTATTTATTTTCATCTAATCTTACATTTAAATTATATTTTAAATGAGTTAAATTCCACATTTAATGGCAAATGTGGAAGGGAGCTATTCTAGTGAATACTACCTGGTCTTTCTTTTTCCAAACAGTTTGCACGTTCCCACTAGACTTTTTAAATTGATGTTGCTTCCTAATGGATCTTAAGTGGAAGCTACACTAAGTTAGCTGCTGAAGTTAGTAAGCACTGTGCCCTAGTCTTGTTAGATCTGTATTTATTTGTAAATTGAGAAACAGCTTCAATATGGTCACATGTATGAAAATAGGTTTAACTCTCTCTTTAAGTAAGATGCTGTCTTGCAGCACTTGTGTCTTGCTGCTGCCAAAAACGAGAGACTTTATTTTGTGATGTCCTCTATTGTAGGAGTTTTTCAAGGTCCCTCTATACATTAGCTGAGTATACTAAAACAGCAGAAAAAATTCTTGATTTTTTTTTTTCTTGGATTTGTTTTCTTCCATTTTAGTGAGTAAAATCTACTGTAAAGAGGACTGATGAGTGCTGGAGTTGGCACAAGGTAGGAGCAAGAGCCGCTTGGGATGGACTGGCACCCCACCCTTGAGGTTTATTCATTATTTATTATTTGTGTAACCAAGCTTGTGATTTATCTAGGCTTGCTCACTGTCTCTTAAAATTATGGGTTTTTTTCTAAAACTTAGGTCAGATTTCGTCTTTCTCCTTTATTACTTTATCCTCTTTTGTTATGGAACACATAGTTTATTAATGTTTGCATAGGAAAATGTTAGCATCTGACTTTTTTATGGAAGAATGTATAAAGCTGTTAGATATATGTGACATGTTTATGTAGATGTTGCTGGTACATAAAACCTATGGGGGACTGAATGCACATTAGTTCTTGAGGTTCAGCTAAAATACTGTCTTGTGTAGCACTAGGTCACTCTTAGGTCATTACAGTGTTATGGTTATATGTAGATTTTAAATGATTCAAGTGTAACTGAGTCATCCTTACTTGAAAATTACCCTTGAGCTTATCAGCAATACAAAACCAAACAGCTTGGAGCAATTGTACTCTGCTGAGGTAAAAATGTGGAAGTTGTGCTCTGAGCAAGTGTGCAGTGCTTTTTGCTTATTGCACAGGAAGCAGTGGAGAACTGTTCTGAATGATTAGTTTGTTGCTGGCTGATTTCTGTGGCTGATGAACTAATTTGATAATACGTAGAGGCTCTTATTTTTGTGCTGGAAAATCCCTATTATGAGCTCTTAGTAGATGCAATGCAGTTTGGTATCATCGTTGGATAAAAAAAAGTTGTCTTTGATTTGTGTGAACTCTAAAAATTGGGGTATAGAGAGGAGGGTGACCCTGGTCATGTTAAGAGCAAAGGCTTTTTACACATCCTTTTCCTTTCAGCGTCTGAAGAGGAAAGATCCGTTTTGTGTGGAAATAAGTGATTTCCAGAGGACTGCTCCAATGACAGAGCTGTCTGCGCATTTACCCCAGTTTCAGCATGGACAGCTGACAGAAAACTTCCCTGATACCCACCTCAGCAACACAGTATGTAACAAACAATTTTATTGTCTAGTAGCAGTTAAATAGAGGTGAAAAATTTGTTGGGATTAATTTTCTGTATCTGAACTGTTGTGGTGATAAGCAGTGCCAAAAGAAATATGTTGCAAAATATCTGAGGTTCTAAACTTATTTTTATGTACAGAGAAGACTTCCCCCAGTTTAAAGTGGTGTTGGAGCGACCAAGCCATCAATTAAAAAAAAAGAACTGGGTGGGACACTCTGGTCTCAAACATTAACCTTTAGAGGATTTAGTGAGTTCTCTTGATCTAGCCTGGCTATGATCTACTTGGTTCACAGGTTTCTCAGTCCCAGAGTTTATTTTAGTCTAGGTAGAGCTTCAAGCCTGGGTTTTGTTGTTATTACTGGAGGACTGTTCCTATGCAGGAAGAACAGCTCTGTCTTGTCTTACTCTAAATAATTGTCAAGGTGCTCTCAGAGTTCTTGAGGGTTTGGGGTGGGGGAGAGGGAGAGGAGAACTCAAACCATGCAGTTTTATATGACTGCTTTGTAAGACCTAAGCACATACTTGTTGCTAAAACTATACCCATTGTACTGTATCTGTTTTGGTAAAACCAAGTTCAGATGATCTGCCTGGGTGTGGTGCTCAGGCTCTTGGATTTGTCATGCTCTATTCTTTGTTCCTGCTATAGCTCTTGAATATCAGGTTTCCTTTTGACACAGAAATGCTCTTGAGAGTCTGGGCCACTTGTAACCATGTTTGTGGCAGAATATTCAAGAGAATATTCTGATCCCTGCTCCAACTCTTTTATACAATACAGCAATTTAAGCAGAATTTTGAAAAATCCTTTTCTTAATCTCAGATCAGCATCATGATATAGCAGTAAAAATATAAAACATTTGAAAAATAATTTTAAAATTAAGAAGTCAGTTTGACTTAAGATCTTACTGTTTATATAAACTGCCAATAAAAACAGAAAAGTGGGAAACTTTCCTACTGCATCCTTTCTGCTTTTACTTCAGAGGGAATGAAAAATATTTCTTTTCCTCTTGGACAGGTGAGAGATTAATTTTTATTGAACACTTCTGCCAGATTAAAAAGGCAGAGCTCAGCAATAAGCTGTGGCCTCACCGTCTTTACAGATAACTTGGTGATGCTCCTTACCAGCAATGGGTTCTATTTTCTTCTTACTAAGACTGTACTTATGAATAACTGCTACTTGTGCTTTTTCTTTCCATGTTTAAGTAATTCTGTAGTTTTGATACTTAGCTGTAATGATTTTTCTCCCCCATACACATGTACTTCGATTTCGACGTATGTACAAAAGTCCTCTCTTGCTTAAGTATATGTAGCTTTTATGGCTAACAGTCAGCATGTGAAATCACTAAGTGCTATAATTTACCATCTCTTCTTTTACTCACAGACGAAGAGTTCAGCCCAGTCTTAAGTATCTGTCACTGCATAGCGACCTTTAAACATCAGTGGTTGTATGTGAGAACTGATGAAGTCTGTGCCCACTGTCAGGCACAGTGGTCTGCTCCTGACATATAAATCTGGATATAATAAGTAAAAACTTCTTATCAAATACGCTAGGTTTTTATCTCTTGGTTCAGGGGCATTAGTCTGGGTTTGCTATTAACTATTTTCCTGATAGGAAAAAAAACCACTAGCATTTACTTTTGAAATTGTTTATTCACCTGAAAGCGCGTAGTTCGTAACTTACATTTGCTTACGGTGTTACAACAGGTGTTACTGACTTTTTAGCTTCAGAATTTTCACTTTTAACTATGTCTGAGGACAGCGAAGAGTCTGTTCCTTTGCTTCCACTTCAGCAAGAGTCCATGGCCTCTGCTCTGTTTAATACTGATCAGGTAGGATATAAGTGCACTTTGTTCTTTTAAGAAGTGGGGCACACGCATGTCACATTTAGCTAACTTTAGTAGCCTGAAAGGACAACTTATTTTCTAGCTTTAACTGCAAATGAGAGAATAACTCATATAACTCTTGATGCTGATGTGGTTTTCATGCACTGTGTTTCAGTATGTAAAGGCGTTTTGTGGTTGGGTCTTTGTTCCTAACTAGTGAAGGGAGTAAAATGGCACGTATTGGTCTAATTTCTTCAGGTTTTATGTTTGGTTTTGCAAGTTTGTTGTAGTGGTGCACTAGTTAATCAGGCTGTTAAATTGGCTGGTTTTGTGTTTGCTCTCCAAAGCTGTAGATTTTTATTTTATTTTTTAAATTTCTACTGCAAAGATGGGGTAAGTGGTGCCTCATGCAAGACTGCTAGTACAGCAAAGAAAGAGCGACACATTCTAAAAGTGTGCAGAAAGCTAGATACTCGGTTTGCTTTGCTTGTGCAGTGTTCCAGGGCTCTGTTCATCTCCGGTGCCGCGTTATGATCATCTTAGGCAGTTTATTTAGACAGTTAAGTTTATTGTTGTCTTGTAGACTGAGAGAAACAGAGTATTTTACTATCAAAGTGAAAAATTTTACATTTGGGCTATGATCTGTACAGAAAAAGGTTCAGTTGCAGCCACATTTTAGATTAATTAAACATGATCCCTTTATATGCATTCTCCCATATTCCCGTTTCTGACTTTCAATAATTGTATGTGAGGAGTTTACATAAAATGCCAAGTGATTTATAACAAATCTTTCATTTAGTAAGAAATGATATTGCATCCAAGATATTTTTCAGGACATATTTTAAGTTAATGATACTAAATTCAAATTAAGGTTAAAACTTTAACTCAAAAAATCTGGTTGCCTCCTAGTTTTAATTGTTTAATTTAGATAAATTTATTTTTTTTCTCCTCTTATATTCCGTTTCCTCTTTGAAAAATAAAACAGATTTTCTCAGAGGACAGATCTTGAAACTCTGCTGAGCTTGATTCTGAGGATACCACAAAAAATGAATAAATAGGCATAGTGTTTTGTGTACATTGTTACTTTGTACTGTTCTTTATAAGTAAATTTTTCATGACTTGGGGAAGTTGTAAAGCTTCAACTAGGGTTTTAGCAGTGTCAGCATTTGCAGTTCAAAGTCCAGGGACTTGTGTTCCTTAATCATTTAAGTGCTTTTAAAACCCCACTGTGAGTTCCTGAGTGTATACTTGAGATCTTATCTTTTCTGAGGTGGGGCTGGGAAAATTCTGTATAAAGAATTTACAAAATTACTATTGATTTATTGAAAGACTGCAGTGAATTAGTGAGATACAAGTCAGCAGTTACGTTTGGAAATGCTACTGAGAACAGGTAATTAAGCTTTAACACACTGCATGTTTAAGAAACAAACTACCTGAGTAGGAATATGTAAGGAGAAATTCATGAGGTTATTTTCAATGCCTTATCTTATGTCTAGATCAATTTTACTAAAACAAAGTGATATTTTAAAGGTATTGCAAAAGGTATCTTCCAGTGCACTTATTTAAACAGAACTGGTTTAGATTAAGTAATTCTGATGAAATGAGTTCAATTTTACAAGGAATCAAAAATCTTTGTGTTTTATCTCTTGTATTAAACCTCTTGAGTTTGAACAGTACAGCATTGACTTTGGACATGGTAATACACTGAAAAAATGGGTAGTCTGTATAAAGTGTTGCATTTAGTGCTTGTTTAGTGTGTCTGGTAATGGTTTTGTTTCTTTGTAGTCCAGAACAGGTGAAACATAGCTCACTCTCCTGTTGTGTTCTCTATGTGCACACAACATATGAAAGGTGAATTACCCCTGGTTGTAGGGCTTCTTGAAAAGGGTACAAAAGATTTGTGACACCAGGCCGGATCATTTACTTATAGGTTATGTTCCTAGTTTGTGCTTTTGCTTCCATTGAAAGTTTACCGCTGTCTTTGTGTTTGAATTTTATCCTTGATGTTTCATGTAGCGCTATTAGGAAGGGTAGGCAGCTCTTTCATATTTGTCGACAAGAGTGGTGGAATTTCTTCAGTGTCAGTGGAAGGATGTGGCAGTAGTATCCTTGGGAAAGGAGAGAAAGAATCTGTATGCTTAATTCATCACACTAAAACTTTGGGATCAAATCTCAGTATACAGACTGAGAATTACATGAGTTTGATCACCATTTATGTGTCATTCTTTTTATTAAAAAGGTGGGAACACGACACCTCTATGACACTCCATTTTAATATATATTCTACTTAGTATACTGTAGTGGGAGTAACATAATAAAGGAAGTCGACATTTTCTTAGAACTTCCATGGAGAGGGGATCATAAATGTCTGTTTGGCATTATTCTTAGGAATTGATACAGTTAATTCTTGTCAAGCTATGGGCATTCTACTGTCATGCACCCTTATCTCAACTATAGTTGAACCAAGGGAAAAAGCTGTCTGTCTCTATTCACCTTTAAAATTCTGTTTAAAGGAAAGGTGACATAGGCTGTTAAATGACACCAGCCTTCTTTTAATTGTTGATGGTTTTAATGTAGATGTTTTTAACCCTGTCCTCCCATTCTTTTGATAACTATGTGATGCAGTTAATTACTGATGGTTAAGTCCCTGCTGTGGCACGTGTTCTTGACAGTAAATTTAATTACCTTACGTGTTTCCTCCTCAAGGTCACATTTAGCTTAGTGTACAAGAATGATTGTGGAGAGTTGCTGAGGAAACTGGTTTTTATGTATTACAGAATGACAACAGTGAAAGACGTCGCCATGATCATAGTGAGCGCAGAAGAAATGACCATCCTGAGTCTGAGACCAATGGGCAGCCACAAAACAACATTCAGCAAGTGGTGGAGCAAGATGAAGAAGAAGATGAAGAGCTGACACTGAAATACGGGGCAAAACATGTGATTATGTTGTTTGTACCTGTCACGCTTTGCATGGTGGTCGTTGTGGCAACTATCAAGTCTGTCAGCTTTTATACACGCAAGGATGGACAGCTGTATGTATCAATTTTTTCCCATATCTTTTCAACAGACTCAGATAGTTTTCTTTAAACTCCATTTCTTCAAGAGTCTAATTCTTGCCTCCCTTTTCCCCTTCTCCAACCCAAAGATAATTTTGTTTTATTCCTTCCAGAGACCAGACTCTTATGCTCATAGTACTATTGACATTTGTTGTCTGTCTGGTGATCAGTGGGGATAATATCTTGATTGTCACTGCTTGATTCAGATCCTAGTCCTCATTTTAATACTTCATGTCCTGTGGTATTTATAAAATAATTCTAAGCCAAAGCCATTTCAGTTGTACTCTGCTAGAATACAAAAGTTTAAATGAAATAACATATGTGCCAAGTTCTGGTTTGCCCATGCTGTTTGATAAAAAAATTCAAATGCAAGGGGAATATAACTTTATGAGGTTCACTTTTGGTGTAGTTACAGAAACTTTCCTGGCAGTTGACTGTGTAAAATTTTGGGGGAATTTTGGTAAAATATTAATGTTGAGAAGGAAAAAAGACAATTTTAGTGAAAGCTGATGAGAGAAAGGAGATGAAGGAAGAACACTGAGCCTGTCAGAAACTGCAGCAAATCATAGAATGTTAAGGGGTTGGAATGCACCTTAAAAATCAGTCTAAATGTTCTACTGTGAAAACGTTTAGATAAAATGATTCAAAGTGTGTTTGGTTTTGAAATGTTTGTATAATATAAGTATGTCATAAGATGTTTCAATAAAACACAGTATTCTTTTTCACTTTAAAAGTTGTTGATCAAAGAAATTTTTTTTGAGATTTTATTTATGATAACTGTTTTCTTCCTGCCTTGCCTTCCCTTCTCGCAGTGAAGCAGTTTCCCCAGGGGTTTGTATTTCTTTAGGAAAGAGTGAGCTGAACTATTAACATGGTTTTGTTGAAGACTTGGGGGAGCCTTCCGTGGTGAATCTGTGGTGGCACGCTGTTGAAACTCCAGCTGCACTGACTGGAGCATGAGTGATGGCATGGGAGAGTGGGAAGGACACATGACATGGGAGTAGCCATATCAAACAGGGGGCAGTTCTGGGCTTTGTTTGCTTTACAAAGTAGAAAATAGTAGTAATCTAAGAATGTAGGAAAAGCAAGTCTTGTAAGGAATTATTTTTTTTTTTACTTAAAACTAGCCAAATATGATACTACGCCACTGTTCAAATTTTGCCTTAGTAGAAAATAGCTTTTACAGCTCTGAATTGAAACATTACTGCAATTTAGTTTGATGTTGGCCTCATATATCAAAAACATCTGTGCATTCAGTGTGATTTCAGTTGACTCTTTGTTGTTGTAGCATCTACACTCCTTTCACAGAAGAGACAGAGACAGTAGGACAGAGAGCCCTGAATTCAATTCTCAACGCAGCTATAATGATCAGCGTTATCATTGTCATGACCATACTCTTGGTTGTGCTTTACAAATACAGATGCTACAAGGTAAGTAGTTGTGCTAGTTTTATTTATTAGTACAGATTATTTAGAGAATGGAACAAAATGAAAGGTTATCAAGGATGACTGAGCAAAAGGAGCAGAATTGATGATTGGATTCACTGTTTCAGTTTTGTGGCTTCTGTTCCCTTGACACAAAGCTGGGCAAAGGCCCAGTGCTAACACTGCCATCTGTTTTGTCAGTTAGAATTAGGGTAACATTGCTTTCTATTCTTTTGAAATGTTCATGCACAAAAATCTTTTTGTGGTCAAGAAATACAAAGGACAGGCCTGGACCTGCAATTTAAAATCTCTTCAGGGGCTTTTTCAGGGCTGCCCTCTCCCCACCCTGTCCCCACTAGAGATGTCTTCCATCAGTGTGATGTGTGCGTGGCTGTACATGCCAGGCGATATTCTTATAGCAAACACAGAGACTCTAAGGCTTTTTGTGAAAGGCTGCAATCATATAATGATGTAATCTAGGCAAGTCCAGGCTTAGCATAAATAATTGCAATGTCACTTGTCTGGGAGGAGTTGTGTGTGAAAATTCCTGGGTTTTTTTGGTCTTAATGACCCATTTGATAAGGCTTGGCCTAATAAAACTCCCCAATATGCAGACAGGACCTTTAATCTGTATCATAGTTGTAAAACATGCAGTGGGATTCAAAGCTTTTCTTCACTCCATTTTGTTTTCAAGAGGGAACAGTGGTTTTGGTCTTCATGTCTGTGTGTGAAACCCCTTTACAAAGTATCTGTGGAGTGACTGGGGAAATTATTTTGCCTGAATCTGCATACATCTTAGAATAGTGATTTTTAAAGTATGGACCTTATCTTTTATCACAATGTGCTGTTAAATCTGAACCGACAAAGTTTTCCTGTTAAACTGCCAATTCTCTTCATTCTGTTGAAGTCAAATAACTGATGTGCTTTCATTAAGTTCCTTGGTAACCAGTTGCTTCTCTTCAGGTGCTGAAGGCATCAACAAGTGTTAACTAAGCTTTTGACATTTCTGGAATCCTTCTTGACCTTACAAAGCAGAGCACGTTCTCCTTGCAAAAATAATTGTTCTGCTAAAAAATTAGAATTATTAGATACCAGATATTTCCTGTAGTTATATTGTATACTAATTACATTAAATAATTTTTTATTTTTAGATTTTCTAACAGAGTATTTCTATGCTGCTATATTAGAATGCTGGAAAATGTAGTTATTTGTCCATTGAATTCTATATAACATGCAGTTCTATACGAAGAATATAGTCTAGATTATGGGGAACGAAATTCATAATGAAAGAACATTAGGTCTCCATCTGGTAGTCATGATTTGCTTATCTTCACAAGATTTTTATCTGAAAATTCCTTTGAAGAAAGGAAATACTTCATCTTTACTGCTGTTAGTTTCCTGTGTTTGTCCTGTATATTATATGTTAAGCATAATCCTGATTCTAGTCCCTAAATCTAACCAGAAACATCTTTGAAGGGGATTGTATTTGATTATCTTTTTTAATTTCTTATTCTTTACATTCTTCATTGGTTTAGTCTGCCTAGCCAAAGTCTGACTGCTGTAGTTCACTTTAATTATCTGCATTCTGCAGTTCATCCTTAGTTTTTATTCAAGTTATAGCAGGCAAAGCCAAATCTGTACCAGCAGTCTGTTAGTGTTGAAGTCAAATGAAGTTGTTGTCAAATGAAGAATGAAAATTCTTTAATGAGAAGGCAACAAACCTGTTCTGGTAACGTGCTAGGAAAACACTGACCAAAACTTACAAGAAATACTTTAGAAAAATCACGGGTATGAAAAGAAGCCAGTGATCTGGAAAATGCTGTAGTAAATGAGATGCATACTGAGGATAAAACAAATGTCTGTGTAAAATGTCAGCTCAGGTCAACTCCCTTTAGTACTGTTGACAGTAGTTATGCAAAGTGTGTGTAAAAGTTTGCTGGACTATGGCCTTGGTGTTTGACACTGTTAGCATTTTACTGTTTTTTAGGATGAAACATTAGTATTCATTTTATTTTCTTAACTGATAAGAAAGTTTAAGAGCTTATATTACAAATAGAAGAACTACAGATAGAAGTCATGACACAGCTTTCTTTGCCATTTTCTTTAAACATTTTCAACTAATTTTGCAGATAAATAAAATTATTATTCCTAGGTCACTACTTAGTAACTTCAGAAGTTGTTGGAAAATTGGGTTCTATTTCAGGTACATATCAATCTTCAGCTTTTGTATGGTTCTTTCTCCTACTTGCTCTGAGTGGTGACAATTTTCCATATTGAAAGCAATACTTTGGCAGCTTTCCTGCAGCATCTTTACAGGCACTATGCTTTATTACATATTGGAAATTCTTTAGTCTTTTTGAGAACACATTTGCAAAAGCCAGTCTGAGAGATTAGAAGTTAAATTACAGGTTTGTTAGATTGAAGGTTAAATTTGAACCTGTTTTGAAAGGCAGTGTGAAGGACGAGAATGAAAGTTTCAGAAATTGCTGAGAATTTTAAAACTGCTTATGAAATATTTAGCATTAGACTAAATGTACTAAATTACTAGCTATAATAGCCATATTCTTAATTTGGCAGAAAGTCCTGGTTGCATCACACAGGTGTGATTCTTTTAGTCTGTGTGCATATGGACTTTGCTTTTAAATTAGCTTTTGCAAAATATTTTAAGAACTATAACATAAGATCTATTCTATTACACATGTTTAAGAAGAGGACAAAGAGATAACACAGTTATTTATCAGTTTCTGAATACTTTGATCTGGTGTACATATATAGCTAATTTAACCAGTTAATTTTCCACTTAGCATGTCTGTTCAAAGCACAATTCCTTATCCAGCTTTAATTTCTAGATTATTGTTTCTGACTGGTTATCTGTTTGCAATGCTGGGTCAGGTTTTATATATGAGATTCTGTGCTGGGACTTTGAACATATATTTGTCATTCTCAGTTCAGAGATTACTGGAGTTAAAGGGCTCTTCAGTCTTACTTTTTAGTTTTGCATAGTAAATACCACAAGAGTGGTATGCATTTTTGTCAGTGCACAGTCTAAGCACCTGTCGTTTCCAGCTTTAAATCTTTGTCCCTGCTGAGTACGACGCTGAACTTTTTTTTATTAAATTGTTGGGCATGTATGTCTGCTCTCATATCAGAATTAGGGATTGTATGTATAGATGACTGATAGAGAATATAGAAATCCTTATGTAGTTGTTCACTGATGATAAGCACTGAGGGTTTCTCTGGGTTCCAGCTTTTAATTCTGTAACTGTATTCTGAAAATGGTTTGGAATCAGAGCAGCACAAAAATGAGTCATGTTTTTCATCTGTGTTAATTCTGGATATTTCTGCTACGTTATCATGCCACTGGTATCAAAATGGTCGAAAAATATGCAAACAGTAGTTTTCAGTAGAGCTGAAGAACCTCTATTGAAAGACCACAGGTCACCTAAAATTCATAAGTTTAAATTGAAATACAATAAATACGAATTTAGCAACAACCAAAGAGAGAAATCTCTGAAATCATTTGCTTGCTTTAATCAAAAGGTAAAATAACTTTAAAAGCATTTTTAATATATATTAACTTTAAAATAGCAAGTCTAAAAACATCTGTATCTTTTTCAGGTGATCCATGGCTGGCTTATCATTTCTTCTCTTTTGCTGCTTTTCTTTTTCTCATTCATCTACCTGGGGTAAGTGAACTAAAGCATTAATATACTGTTTTCATTTTATCATCTTACGTATGTATTTATTCTAGAACTAGGCTTTGAATCTTAAGAAGAATGATTGTGAGTAACCTATTGCAATAAACTGCTTTGATGCTGGGCTGTATATGCAAAGGCTGTTTGCATGGGAGTGATGGAAAAGAGCCGGCTGAAAAGAATCTACTATCTCACCAAAATATATTCAGTGCTTTTCTTTTCAAATTTAGAAGCATGCCTTTGTCCAGACATCAAGAAAAATTGTCCATAATATTTGGTATTGTCTAAAATGAACAACCTGATCTGGGTTTGTATCTAGAGTTATGTCATGAAATTACTATCCTGTGTATATTTTTTTCCCACTTGATGACAAATACACTTCTCTCTGAAGAAACTTACTTAATTTGGTCTTTGGGAGGAGAAAATGATGTTCCTTCAGTCACTGATTTTTGCTAAAAGTGATCTGTGATGCCTCTTTTGGTCAATAGTTTCTCTAACCTTAACAATAACTCGAAATGCGGGGCAATTCCTGTATCTGTCCCTGCTGCCTCACTTTTGTAGAAGTTCAGTGACTGAGGGGACTCAGTGAGTTCAGTGAGTGAGTTTGTAAGCCAATTATACATTATGACAGTAAGAGACATCTTGTTAACAGTGTACTTCTCTAAGGTCAACTGACAGCTACAGAAGTCAAATTTCCTGGGGGAAAGTATTATGCAAATTATAGGGTTCTTAGTGGCTTGATGATCTGATTGCAGCAGAATCTGCAAAAAGCCATCACAACCATTTCTTCCTTGCGTCAGTGAAGTCACCTGTGACTTGGTGACAACGTATTTGTCTATTTTGCTTTTACGTATTGAGGGTCATAATTAGTTTTTAATATTTGGTATGACAGTGACATGGCTCATCCAAAAATAAAGCTTTTCACTTTGTGGTGAGGAACAAAATAGAATAACCATGTATAATACTTTTAGCAAAGCATTCTCCACACAGCACATAAGTAGAGAGAGATCTGTTTGCATGCCTTTAAAGATCCATTATAACCTCACAGGTTCTGATTATTCTGATTTTTATAAATTATGAGCATAATCAAAATGACTGATTTTGCAATAATGTCCTTTCCTGTCAATTTGTGCTTTGGTTGAGAAGGAAATAGAACATTTAGGAAAAGTGAGAGGTGATGTGAAGAAAACACTGGTAAAATTATCCCAATTGTGAAGAATAGTTAAGTACTAATTGGAGGGAGAATTTTACATTTGTGCCATTACATTTAATCGGAAAATCTTTTAGAAGATATTCTGAGGCTTGCATCTGTATTTTGTTTCTGTTGTTTTAAGCAAATGCAGTCCATATTATTTTCATTTTTTTTTAGTGAAGTTTTTAAGACATATAACGTTGCCATGGATTACATTACGGTGGCACTCATGATCTGGAACTTTGGTGTTGTGGGAATGATTTGTATCCACTGGAAGGGTCCACTTCGGCTCCAGCAAGCATATCTCATTATGATAAGTGCTCTCATGGCCTTGGTGTTCATTAAGTACCTTCCTGAATGGACTGCGTGGCTTATCCTGGCTGTCATTTCAGTGTATGGTAAGTTTTGGGGCAAGGCATAGTAATGGGTACTATGGCAGGAATTTCTTTTATTCCATAACTTTTCCACTTGTCTGACTAGACCTTAAAAAAAGAAAAAGAGTGTGTGTGGACGTCGTCCACAGTAGCACATAAGGTGATTACAGACTTCAGAAGTAAGGTCATGATCTAAACTGAGATCAGATCCCTCCAGCTGAGGGCTTTTTGTGACTGTATGGTGCCATCTTTCTTCATGTTTCTTGGACTCATTAGAGTCTTTGGGAAGGAGAATTGAAGTGATTCAAGAGAGGAGGAGATGAGACCTACGTTTCTATTTTGATCTCTTCTATGAAGGGGGAGAACTTTCCGCTTCTCATTTTCCCCAAGAATCCTTAGAACCTCTTGTACATTCAGAGCTTATTGTTTGTGTACAACCCCATACAAGTAGAGATCTGCCCAACCTATGAATTGCTCAAATTTGTGGACATAGAAACAAAACCTGATCCTTGCCTGATAATATAATGAGAAGGAAGCAGGGAAGGATTAAGGACAGTTTGCATTGCTCAAAGTCATTTTGCATTTAGAAGGATATAGTTGTGAGACTTGTTTCCTTGGCTTCTTTTTTTTAATTAAAGAAAATTGTTAGAATTATCACATACTGCCCTTTTTCAGAAGGATGGCTGAGAAAAAAACAAGTGTAGTTTCTTCATAAAGCTGTAGGGGGCACTGGGTAGTTTTGGTAAGAAAATCACTATCCCAAATACTGATTTAATTCACAGGCAAGACTAAAATTCAATTACTTAGACATAATTAAAACATTACGTCTAAGTAAAGATATGCTCATAATTTGAATTTTCTTGGAAACATGTAGGTGTGATGGATGTGTACTCTCAAAGTCACTGATAATGATAAAGACTGAGAATCTGTTAAGTTGTAAGTGCAAGGGTTAATAAGATTTGCTTAGCTCTGATACCTCAGTGTACTCCTTAAGTGTCCTCTTTCTTCAGATGAAGGGAAGTTGTCCCTTGTGTGTATGCTTGTGGATCACAAGACACATTGAGAAAACCTTCCCATCCCCCATCCCCACTTCCACCCTTCATATGACTGGGACAAATCTGAGTATTTCAAGCATTCAGCCTTTATTCAGTGACAGCAAAACAGAATTACTTTTGAAATAAAGTTCCAAGACCATAATGCAGTTGTTGTGAGTAAAGGGATGTAAGTTTCAAAGCCTGTGACCCCACACCAAGAATTCTTTACTTGAGTGGGACCAGCAGTGGTGCCAGGGCAGTTAGCTCAGGTGCAGAAGGCCTACTCTGTGCAACATACAGCTCCTGACAAGTAAGCTCTTCCTTTCAGTGTCAGATTTAGTTTCAAATGAATTTAAAGACATATGGTGAGTGGGCAACTGCAAAGGGTAGTAGCAATGTTAGAGCTCTCTCTCCAAATATGCCTACTTTGTGGAAGTCATGTAGGCCTCGCCTGCTCTCTTAAAATTTGTTTTAGCATTAAACTTAGGTTACAAAAAGCTTTGATAATAGAAAGCAAGCTTGGGTATTTCCAAGGTGTTAGTTGAATAGTAGCTTTCTTGAATTACTTGCAATTACTTGCAAGTCAACAGATTCATTTCCAGTCAATATAATATCTCAAGTGAGAAATATTGTGTTTTTAAACTTGTATACATATTATAGTAATATGTAAAATAGATTGTATAACTGAGAATATTAAAAAGTATTACTGTAGAATGCTAAGCTCTGGCCAGTGACTGTCTTGGAAGCCTATGTCCAGGGTGCATTTTACTTTATTACAAGTCTCTGCAAGTGTTATAGAAAAAAGCTTCTTTTAAGTATGTCTGTGGTGATATAAGATCTGTTCACCCTTCCTTTCAGATTTGGTTGCTGTCCTATGTCCTAAAGGTCCTCTTCGTATGCTAGTTGAAACAGCTCAAGAGAGAAATGAAACTCTCTTTCCAGCACTTATTTACTCCTGTAAGTACATTAAACTTGCAATCACCCACTTAGCTGAAGTGATTTTCTCATTTTTCTGTGTTTTAATAAGATGTTTTTCAGCTGAAATTCTTGGTCCATTCACTTGGGTCTCAGTTTTCCTTTCACTGTTGACTCAGAAATTTGACTCATCATTTGACTAAGATGTTTCAAGATAAAACCCAGAAATATTTTGTTACAAAATGCAAACAGGAAGAATGGTAACAGATCTTGTTTTGGGCAAAGTAACATGTCACTAGGCTGTGTATTAAACCTATTCAAAGGCAGTACTTGTTTTCAGAAAATATCAGGTTTCAGTGCTTAAATAACCTGGCTATTACTATAATGAATGTGAGAAATTGGTAGGAAGAGATTTGTTTACAGGACTATTTTCTCCAGGGCTTGTCTTTTTTGATACGTTGTTTCTCCCTGCAGCTGTGAAAAATAACCTGAATTAAATTTGCTGTTATGACCTGTGTATCAGTTAGTTCATAATTCCACTGGTTTTGAAGTTCCGTATTGCTGGGTGGAATCATATGGATAAACAGTGGAGTAAGCTAATCATAAGTCATGATGCTACTGGTGCTCCCGACAGGCCTCTATTTGGAAGCAGGAAGTGTGCTGTAGACTGGCTACTTCAGGGACAAGCCTACAGTGGAGAAAAGAGAGGGGTTTCTCTATCTGTTACTCTTGCTGTGTTTTACTTGTACTGTGCATAGCTGCCTCTTACTCTCTTTTGTGAGAGGAGAGGTTCACGGTGAGAAACCACAAACCTGAATTGAAGTACACCATTTAAGTTTGACAATACATCGTTACCTCCAGACTGGAGAATATTTTATGATGGTGGAGGCAGAGAACAATTAACTTTGATGCAGATGCTGCCTCTGAGTTGACATAACTCAGTTCCAGTGTTAATAGACCTTTTTACTTGAGATAAAAGCACTGATTAATGAAAAAAAGGTAAAGAAATTGTTGATTCAGATTTTCAGAGTGAGCCTCATATACAGAAGTAATTTCTCTGGCAACAGCTGTTGCCATTTTTTTCAACATCTAGTAGGAATAAAATTTTATTCACCAAATTCTGTAAATGTGTGTTGTAGTTGGTACTGGCTGTGTTCCAGATATTACTGTGCTTTACTGAGAGTAAAAGTGCCTGTTGGAAAAGGATGTTGTATCGAAAAACCCCACGAAAAATGAGAAAGTGTTAGCATCAATCCGTTTTGTCTCAGAATTGCATACATCTGAAGATATGATAAGCTATGCTGTTGTGTTGTTTGGTTTTTTTTTTTTAAATAGCAACAATGATATGGCTAGTGAACATGGCTGAGGAAGATCCAGAAGCCCAACGTAAAGCTTCCAAAAACTCCACTTATGATAAACAAGGTGAGTTTTTCTTTGACAAGCCTTTATAGTTGTCACTTTATTGGAATACATGTTTATGGATATTTATCTTTTAGTTTGTTAAGTGTCCTGGTTGCTGTAGAGGAGTGAAAGCATGGAGACCTAATTAGGAATGATGAATCTGTCAGGACTTCAAAAATTGCTTATTTATTGTGCAGTTAATGTTATTGCATTTGTTTTCCTGAGTTCCATGGTGTTGATGTTGAAAATACTTCCAATAGCCAACTATTGACAGAGCTTAATTCTTTGTCAAATTGGGAAGATATGGGATAATACAAACCCATTTATATTAAGCAGAAATGTGTCTCGCCCTCTTGGCTATGCAGCTAGTGTTTAAAAACGTGGGGTTTGTTTATTTATGTGTGTTATTAAAGCAGAGTAGAGTTTCAGAATTGAACATGCTTGAAGGCATCTATATATATGTAACTTTCAGTAAAGTTTTGTATTCTACTGGAAAATTAAGCTGTCAGTACTGACTAAACAAGCTACTGAAATATTAGATGAGAGTTTATTCCTTAAATTGTGATCTTTAAGTTAGGTCACCACAGAACTTCCACTGTTACGTGGAAGTACTCCTGAATAGTAGGGCTTGAGTACAGCATGTAGATACTGTGACTGCAGAGTGGATATTGACTCCTGATTGTTTCAATAAGTATTAAAATCCTAAGTGAAGATGTCTTGTGATCGTGTGTGTCCGTGTTAGATGTTGCTAAATATTATGGCATACCTCTTTTTTCCTCGTTCTGCTATGACCTTACATGTGGAGAGATTTTCATGTTTTAGATGGCAAATTTTTGGAGGAGGTCTTAAATGCCTTTCTTCCTTTGAGCTCCGGCAAGCCAGACTCAGAATGAAGATGCTGAAGCAGATGATGGTGGCTTTAGTCAGGAATGGCAGCAACAAAGAGACAATAGAATAGGACCCATTGAATCAACGCCTGAATCGCGTGCTGCTGTTCAGGCTCTGCCCAGCAACTCTCAAACAAGTGAAGACCCTGAAGAACGTGAGTATGGAGTACTGTGTCTGAAAAACTTACTAAATCTGAATCTAGTCAGTCTTAGTCATCCTCACTGCACAGATACACCATGCTGTGAGCTAATAGCAAGCTGAAGATCATAACCATCCTCATTGCTCATGATCAATCCTGATATGCCTCATAAAAATAGATTGCATTGCTTTTTGGTAGCATTTGGGCTTGCTGCAGGAATGCGTGGTATTGGCCAAATTGCTCTTCAATTTGATTCACAGACTCAAAACTTTAATAGCATGAGCTGTTTTCAGACCATTATACAGTCAGTTGCATTAGCTTCTGTCTTCTTCATGCGGTGTTCTGCTGCGTATCACTTCTTTTGGATTACAGGCCATGTAAATGCAGTCATTACCCTTTTTTTTTTTTGTCTCAAGATTAAACTACTGTTATCCACCCTGTAGAAAGCAATGTTTCAGCAGTTAAAGGGTGTTTTAGTGCTTACAAGCTTTTCATGACTGCACTGTTCTAGACATTTATTGGAGGCCTGTTGAAAGAGAGTAGGGTTGCCATTTTTCTTTTATCCATTTTTTCTTTGTTTTTTTTCCTTTTTTTTTTTTCTTCTTTTTTTTTTCCCCCCAATATTTAAGCAGGCATATACCTCTGTTTTGATGTTCTGAGTTCCTCTTGGAACTCTGAAGTGAGTTTTGGGCTGGACTGTAGTCAGGTGACAAAGTAATCAATAGGCCAAATAAAAAGAGCTGATCACCTGGTGTTGGCCTTTCTTAGTTAATATCTTGTACTAAAAGCTCAGACAGTGAACTGACATTCAAGAAGTTTTGTGGTGCTTGCAGAAATAATTGAGTATTTTGCTTGCAGAGTTGTTGCTAAGATGGTAGTTACTGTTTAGAAGAATAAGATATTAAATCACGAATTTTCTTAACCTCACGTTTTAGACTAAGTATGTTGAGTTTTTGCCTCTGTTATATGCTTTGTAATTACACACAAGTGCTGTTAAGAGCTATCTTATTAAGAATTCTGTAGAAAAATTGGGAAAGCAGTGGAATATTTTGCTGTGTGTTGGTTTCTAACTGGCAAATTAAACATCATTGTAAGGGATTTATTTGTTTTTCCCCTCCCTCAGCCAGCTTAAAGGAATTGCACTTCAATATTCTGTTGAATATGACAAGACAACACGAAGTGGACACCCCTCCACAAATATAATTACAAATATCTGAGTTTGTATATATTGCATTTATATGTCCAGGAGACCAGGAATATATGAAAATTCAAATTATAGGATGAATTAATTAAGTAGTGGAGTATTTCTAATCCATCTTGTTTCACATGAGTTTATTGCTTGATTCAGGAGTGGTACTAATTTTGAAAATAAAATGTTATTTTTATCAAGGCTTGTTAATAGTTAATGTAAATCTGCATTTTTCTTTGACAGTTACTGATGTGTAATATTAGTAGATTGATACTTAATGCTGCCATGTGTTCAATTTGCAGGAGGGGTAAAACTAGGTTTAGGAGACTTCATTTTCTACAGTGTCCTTGTTGGCAAAGCCTCTGCAACAGCAAGTGGGGACTGGAATACAACTTTAGCGTGTTTTGTAGCCATATTAATTGTGAGTATAATGTAATATTATAATAGGAATAGTTTCTGTTGTTCATCAGGGACAAAGTCATAACTGCAACATTTTGTCTTCCATTTTGTTTATTGGGTGGCCAGACTGAAAACCAATGAGGACTTTAGCTGTGATTTTCAATGGTTGTATGTCTGTCACTTAAGCCTTTAGTTTAGGAAGGCATAAACTGTATCTTTTATTTCTGTGGCATTCATGTTTTTATATATATATATGTATATATATAATCTTTTGCTTGTCAGAGTTTCCTAATTTCTCTGTATGTTTTTTGTGTTTTGTTTTTTTTTCCTCCCCCTCAGGGTCTGTGCCTTACACTTCTGCTTCTTGCCATCTTTAAGAAGGCCTTACCAGCTCTTCCGATCTCCATAACCTTCGGGCTAGTTTTTTACTTTGCTACAGATAACCTGGTGCAACCCTTTATGGACCAGCTAGCATTCCATCAGTTTTATATCTAGCAGACTTGATGCTGGAATGGGTATTTGTAGCAAATCCAGGAGAAGAAAAAATGTTTTTCTCTCAGTTCTCAAGTGAGATGGAAGTTAATTACTCAAGATTCCAAGCCTGAATCATTACAACTTCTTCCGATGGTGGTTTTTGGTTTGGTTTTTTTCCTGAGACAGCTGCTGCACTGGGCACCAAATAAATTTTCCTGTGTGAAAGTGGCTCCTTCCTGATGGCCAGTCTAAACCAGGTGCTATTATATCAGAGGTTTTCTGATATACATATCTCTGGTAAGGACCACCTGTGTGAAAATTGCTAATGCTTCCACCAGCAGTATGATCTCTTACCACAGGTTGATTGTTTTCACAGCATTAAGGGTGCTCAGGACTTCCTTGATGTTAACAGAGGAAGCTGATGAATCACATGGAACATGTCCCTGTAACTGCTTGAAGAGAGAGAACCCAATCTGGACTTCTTCAACAGTGATTTTTTGACAGTAGAGTCCTGACTCTGCTTTATGTAACAAGAAAGGACTTTGTAGCAATTTGACAAAGGGAGAAAGTACTGTCACTCTAAGAGTGCTCCATGATTTCATAGCCTCTGTGCCTGAGCGTGTTTGGTTTAGTAAATTTAAAAGCTTTTTTTTTTTTCCACACTGGAACCAGAGCCTCTTCTCAGTTTTAATACTTGTATTCTCAAGCATGGAGTGCACCTTCTGTACACCTGCTCCAGTTTATGTAGCTGCTTGGACTTGGACTGAATTATTTGGCATTAGAAGATTATAAGGTCCTAATTTGGATCTTATATTTTAAAAGGTTAATAAACTACATTAAAAAACAATTTCAGGACTTATTCTTTGTGCTCTTGCAAATCATTTTGCTAGAACACCATTTCAAACCCTGCATTTGAAAGTAGTCTCTAACAGCACGGACTGCATTGTTGCTGTATGTTCCTTTTGTTGAAATTCTTCTGAAATAAGTAGACATTTGCAGCAATCCCAGATAAAGTTTAGCTTGCCAGATCTAGATATCAGAGTGCTATTAAAAGCACCTCTAATGCATCACTGAAATTCTTCATCGTCAAAAACATGGTTTAGAGTTCTGTTGACATGAAGTATTGGTCACTCAGCTGTCTTAACACCTGAGGCTGGACAGGGATTTTTTTGGTGCAGTATCTTTATCAGTGAGCATACTTAAGTTAGGGGAGACATTGCTAAAAGTTATGAAGGAGCAAAATTTGTGACCTTCTTCACTTTAATTACTTCTCCCATGAGGAACTGAAGATTGGAGAAATGAAAGACAATATCACTGAAAAGAAGATAGCGGATTTTGAACTTCTTACAAGGAGAAGAATCTATTGAAACCTTAAAAGTGATCAACTCTGTTGTCTTCTTCATTTGGAAGAACTTGTTTATGAATAATTGTGTGGAAATGAGACTTATGTGAGATGAAGTTGGTTTTGCCATAGACTCTTACTCTGTACAAGTAGTTTTTTCCTTGGGAAGCATAGGGAGTGGATGGGCATTCCATTTTACTTGCATCTTCATACTGGAGTCCTTGCCAAGTAGAACAACTGTCAAAATCCTGACACTAGCTCCTTTTACCTTTTTTTCCGGGGTTTTGTTTCAGTGCCTATAGATTCAAAGGACTGAAACGTCAAAGATGCTCACCAACCATTGCCCAAATAAAGGAAGAAAGGCTGTAATGTGTAAATCTGCTTTAAAACCAAGAAAGGCTTTCTTTGATTGTCCTTGATAATGTATGTTTCTTTTCTAATATGACTTGCTAACTATAGTGTTAGCACTTATATTTTCATAAAATGTATTGTCTTGTCTCATCTGAAGTACTCTTATTCATCTCATTTGTGTTCTGATTCATCTTGGATAGCATTAATAAACTAACCATATCAAAATTACTTACAGTGACTTTTCAAGTCAAACTTGTTTGTGTTTTCTAGCTTATATCACTGTTCCATATTTTGCTGCAATGAAGTCTGACTTAAAACAGGTTGGTTGTTTGGGGTTTTTTTGGGTTTTCTGTCATTTTTTGTTTGTTTGTTTTTTGTGGTGTTTTGGGTTTTTTTTTGGTGAGACTTTGAGTTGGTTTTATACCATTGTAACTTGTCCCTTTCCTGAGCATTATATCTAAAAAAATTCCCTTGTGTATTTTATTGGACATCCCAGCCATAGTTTCATTGTATAGAACAGGATTGCTAAGAGTTGGCATCAGTGACATTTCTTTGCATATTTGAGCCAGCTCTCAGTTAAGGGTTCTTACTTAAATGCAGCAGTCATCTCTCGTGTTTCTTTTTTGGCTTTATTATGCACCATGGGAGCACTAGCTCCATTAAGAGTTGCTTTAGAATCTATAGAAATACACAAAAGCCTTTTCATATATTTGAATGGGTGTTAGATGTACAACCCAAGGAAGAGCTCAGAACCTTCAAGCACTAAATTGCCAGTCTTCCACTCCCCAGAGGCGCTTCTGTTATCCTGCAATTTCTGAGCTAGTGTAGAGTGACAGTGGTGGAGAGTATTAAATTTGTATTCATAGAAACTGTTCAAGTTTATGTTTGAATCTCAAAATAAGTTCAGAAAGGAAATTGCTTTTCGAGCCTAGGCAACAGTATGTTAAAGTACACTGCTTATTATCAGGTCTTAATACACCTTCAGAAACCATATTAAATTTTCTAGATCCGCCCTCTTAGGCCAAGTCACGGTAGCTTATGTTTCAAATGAGATCTTGCAACTAAAGATTATCTCAGTACTTGGGTCCATATAAGGTTCAGTTGACAGTAGTTTTTGTTTGCATTTGGGTTGTTACTACACAAATGCAAAGGTTGTGTCACATTTCTCTTCTTTGTCTTGAAACACTGATCTGAGATCATGATTCATCTTGGTTAGATTGTTATAACTGAAAGACTTCTGATAAGTAGTCTGCACTTTTGAGAGAGTTTTTATTATTATTAAATTAGTATGTTAATGACTGCACATTAGACTGTAGCTCTGAAAGAACTATTGTGTAACCCTAGCAGCTGGATTCATCTCCTTTGTGCTCAAGCAGACTGGGGGTAACTGTTTTGTGACTGTTTCAGTGTTCATACTTTGAAACTGGGTATTATGGTAGCTTTCTCTCCCCTTTCAGCTTATGTCAATGATAAGTCTTCCTTTTTGGCTGAGCTCCAAATAAATATATAAATGAGAAAACATCATAACAAATTACAGATTTTCCTAAAATCCAGCCACATCCATTTCTCCTTTTTTTTCTTCTTTTTTTTTTTTTCTTTTTCTGTTGAGGGATTTAATCCAGGGCAAAGAAAAAGAGACCCATGGAAGCTGGTCTTACAGGAAAGCATATGATACTGTCATATCTATGTATGGCTACTATGACCACACTCAAATTCAATGCCATCTGTGTGAGGTGCATCTTGAAGGTGTAAGCACATGATACTGCAACACATTCAGGATAGTTCTGGCTAGGTAGATGATGACTTCTTTAAGCCAAATAATCAAGGGCTGTGCTCCACTAAAAATGGCTGATCTCCTAAATGTACAAAGCAGACACAGGCTATTTCAGGCATAGGAGACTGGTGCTTCTTGGATATATAGATATATATCTGTACCTATGGAGATATAGATACTTGTACTCCAGACCTGTAGATGACAACTCTTCTGCCACTAGTGCAGTCAAGGATTAAATATGCAGAAGTAAATTTTGGGTGGATGGTACTGTACAACAAAACTTATCAAAATGCTTTATTTCAAAAATTAGTTTTGGCAATGCTGTTGAAGCAAGTTTAGTAGACTGTGGAACATGTCTGCACTGTGATTGTATCTCAGTGGTAGCTTGGTCATTGGAAATGTTGAAACGTGAACTAGAATGGAATTCTTTTACATTCGAAGTATTTGCTGTTTTCTTTTTTACAGACACTGGTTTGTACATAACCTGAATTGAATGTGAATGTTTTTTAAACACCTTTCCGGTTCTTGATAAGATATGGTTTTGATAGATTATTGCAAATTTTCCTGTATTTGTCTAATCATTAAAATAAAAGTTGCATGGATCCTGACTCATCTTGCCTTTACTACATTATTTTAAAGCCATCACTTAAAGCACTTGGAGACATAAACGCTGTAGATGTTTTTATTCAACATTTAATGAGTAAGATTCCTTTCTTAAAACACTTAAGTAGCTGCTTTATTTCCCAGTAGAAGAGCTTCAACTGATTCCTGTAGTACTTTCTTCTAAAAGCTGCTTTTTGTGTTCCTTTAAAGAGTCAGTCAAAGCCTGTTGCAAAAGCATCCCATAAGGGAAAATTAAAGTATGAAAAATGGTACGAGATTATATTGAAACACCAACTGGCACAATGAAGATTAGCAGGAGAAAAATATAGCAAGTTCAGAAACAAAACACTTAATGAACAGTGTTGTGTATTGTTATTTTGATGTCAATTTTGTTATCAATATGATTGAAAAAGAACTTTTTCCGTAGCAGCACTTTTTGGTTGTTTTGAAGAAGTATTCACTGCAAAGTTCAAATTTGTTCGTGTTGATTATCTGCTATTGAAGATGTTTCTTTGGGGGATTACCTTGTCTCTACGTGAAAGATCTGCATGGAAGACCTAAAGAAAGGTCTGTCCTGACAAGTAGAAAGTAAAGTACAGGTGTTAGGAGGCTTGCATGGATGAGCAAGGAGCTCCTAACTAAATCCAAACAGAAAGTGAAGAAATGGTGTAAGCAGGGGCAGATAACCCAAACACAGCATAGAGTTGCTTTCCAATCTTGCAGGGATAGGGTTAAGGAAAGCCAAGGCCCCTCTGGAGTTACATCTGGCAAGGGATGTGAAGGGCAAGAAGAAGGGATTCTACAACTGCATAATGGCAAAAGGAAGACTAGGGAAATAAAGATGCTACCCCTGCTGAATGGGGCAGGGAAATATGTGACAAATGACATAGAGAAGGCTGAGGTACTTGTTGCCTTCCTTGCCTGAGTCTTTATTGTTAAGACTGGCCTTAAGGAGTCCCATACCACTGAGATAAGAGGGAAAGTCTGGAACAAGGTAGATAACCTTGGTGGAAGACGTCAGGTTAGGGAGCTTGCAAACAAACTGGAGGTATTTAAGTGTGTGAAGCCTGACAGGTTGCATCCATGAGTGCTAAGGGAGCTGGCTGGCATCATTGCAAGGCCACTCTGGAATTATCTTTGAGTGATCATGGCAGTTGGTGGAGCTTTCTGAAGATCAGAAGAGAGCAAATTTCAGTCCTATCCTCAGGAAGAGGAGTAAAAAAGAGTGGGGGAGATACAGGCCATTCAACCTCACCTCAGTCTGTGGGAAGCTGACATGGAAGATCATCCTGGAAAGAACTTCCAAGTACATGAAGGACAAGAGGATGACTGGGAGTACCTAGCTTGGATTTATGAAGTGAAAATCATGCTTGACCAACCTTCTTGCCCTCTACAATGAGCTGAGTGTCTTACTGAATGAGGGGAGAACCGTTGACAATCTCCCATAACCTCACTCTAGACAAGCAGACAAAGTGTGGGTTAGGTAAGTGGATACTGAAATGGACTGAAAATTGACCCACTGCTCAGGCCCAGAAGGTTGTGATCAGCAGCACAAGGTCCAGTCAGAGACAAGTCATAAGTGGTTTATCACAGGGCTCAATACTGGGATCAAGCTGCTCAACTTATTTATGATCTGGATGATGGAATGGAGTGTACCCTCAGCAAGTTTGTAGATTATGTGAGAAGTGGAAGCAGTGGCTGATAGACCAGATAACTATGCAGCATTTAGAGGGACCTCAATGGGCTGAAGAACTGGGCAGAGAGGAATCTCTTGAAGTTTAACAAGGGAAGCACAAAGCCATCCATGTGGGGAGGAGTAAAGCCAGGCACTAGTATATGCTGGGGTCTGACAAGCTGGAAAATAGTAGTATTTTATCTTACTGAGGATAAATACTCAACTTGGAGATGCAATCTAATATGCTAATTTGATTACCTATTTGTTTTCTTACTTAATTCCATTTTTTAATGTAATCTTTTGGGGATAGGTAAATAAATTTCCTTTATTGACAGCATCAACTCTCATGGAGAATTCAGCTAGGTCTGTAGCAGTTACTGCTAGGTATTTTTTAATTACCAGAAATCTCTATTAAAGTTATATTTAAGGCTTCTAAATTTCAGGAATTTGTGAACTCTATAGAGAAAAGAACAAGGCAGGAGCTAACAGAACAGGTTTGGAGAAGGCAACAGTCAATTGCTTCCTGAGTTTTACAACCTGTATCTGTTTCTCTTCTCTTTAAATCCTGATTTGCTGCAGGAAGGTCAAGAGACATTGATGTAAAATACCAATGTAATTGGATTAGATTTGATTTTTCTTTGTTTTGAAGTATGCTTTTAAACTAAACTGACTGAAGTAATGAATAGACCTCTGTGTTCATAATAATTTTCTGATTTCAGTAGTGTTAGATAAGGGTTACCCTCTTTTATCGGGGTAGTGCTGCTGTCAGAATTAAGGATTGTACTTCTTGCTGGTTTTGTTGTACAGGTCAGCATGAACATACTTGGAGAACGCCTCAGAGCACAGCTGGACATTCATCAAATGTAGCAGCTGCATATTTGATTGAATCAATGGTTTATTTGACCATCCTCAGCAATAAAATGCTAATCACTGATACAATAGGATACTCAAGTGAAGAATGTCCTGCTACCATTTAGTTATTGGCAGATTTATGCCCTGGGCACAAGCCTCACTGATACTGTTTGGTAATGAACTGTGTGACAAATTCTACTTCCAGAAGTGGATGTTACTATGAGGAAGGAATTAATTCAGACATAGACACTACAGAATACCTGTGAGCATCAAGGGAAAGATTTTTAAGGCCAAAAATGGCAGCATAGAGCGGGTAGAGGGCTGGTTAGACCCCACTGTGCACAGGGTGGGGTGATTACTGTTTGAGGGCAGTGCCTGTCCTGGTGCCTGCAGCCAGCTCCCAGCAATAATCACTTCTAAAGCTGTAATCACAGCCACATGGCAGCACTGTGCCTTTTTTACTGCTTTCTATTCTTAGTGCTCGTAACAAGGGATTAAAGAGCATGGTAAAAATACATGGTAAAAAAAAAGTAGACTGTTATGAAATGATTTCTTTTTGGAGGACTGTACTTAGTACATGATGAATCCTGTAGGGGAGGCATGTATGCAGTTCCAGTCACTGCTAAGGTTTCAAAACTATTTTAAGAACAGCAGAACCTAGCTGTTGTCATAGTAGCAATAAACCTTTTAATCTCACTTCCTCTGGAGATGAAGCTGTTGTGTACTTAATCTGCTTAAAGATTGTCAAGGCTGTTTATGTGACAGGCAGCTAAGGATACAGTATGGAGAAGATGCTACTTGTTGCGTTCAGAAAGTGCAGTGCTTTTTGTCTACTTTGATAGCATTTGAGATTTGCTGAGAGACAGACCTTATGACAAGCTAGCAGGAGAACAGTCACCTGGGATCGAGCCTTCATTTATGACAGTGTTTGTCATTGACAACTCGTCATGGTTAAATGACACTGTTCCTAGGTAGTTCTGGGCAAGGGCTTGCTGACATCATGGTTCTCCTATAGTTTAAAAGCATCCTTTTTGAGGAAGTCCTTTCATCCTCAATGCTTCCATTCCTTACAGTCAGAGGCTTCTCTATCAACCTTGAGTCATATTTCTATATTGCTAAATAGTAAATGCAATTAAAAATTCCTTGAAGTATTTGTATAATGCAGAGTGACTTGTTCTTAAAGGTACAACAGGTAGTCAAGAGAAATCCACAGAAAATTGACAGGTTCTTCAACTGTTTTTTGGAGATTGGGTTAGCTGGATAAAGTGAGTTTTAAATGCCATGTCAAAATAATCATTATAATAGAATTTGGCATTCTGAACCAAAAATGACATGAGTGTTCACATGTATCTAGAACTAAAAGAGGACTTTCTTCTCACCAGATCAAATTTCTCAATAATTGCTGACATCTGCGCCATTGCCAGTTTATTTGGTCTAGTCTGGTTACATTACTGGTTTACATAACCTCATGTCCTGCAAATAAACAGTGTGCATCTTTTCTTTGAACCAATATTTCAATTCATATGTGCTGAATAATAGCAGTTTGGGAATTTTTACTTCTTTGTTTTCCTGAAGTTTGCATGTTCTGTCAGGATGGACACTTAGTCTTTAGGAAAAAAATCATACTGCAGAATGAATGAAAGAATGTTTCTAAGGTTATTTATTTGCAAATTTTTAAAATATATATATATATTTATTTTTGCTTCTCTGTAAAGTTTTGCTTATGGATGATTGATTTTTGCTCGTGGATAATTGGTTTTTGCTCATTCCCCTCCTTTCCAGCAGCCCTTAATTCAACATGTTGTGGAAAGATATATTAGACAAACCATTGACTATTATGTTATCGTCAGATCTAATTACTCCTCAGGGTGCCTTGCTCACTGAGTTACTGGGACCATCATTTGAGTCCTGTGCATGTGATCTGCCCTTGCAGGCTCTGGAGGTGCTGGCTGGCCCCTTGTCTGCACTAAGGGGTGAGGAAGAGGTTTCCTTCTGCTTTCCCCTTCCTTCTCACAGTGTTGACTTCAGGTACCATGGAGAGGGAGCACCCCTCAAGATGGGGCACAGGCCAAGGAGGCTGGTGTGGGAGAGAAAGCCCCACGATCTCTTGTGGTCCCCAGGAGGTGTCCTGTATAGTCTCCTTACTAGAAGACTGGTTACGTGCAATAGGGGATGTCTTCCCAGCAGAATTGCTTGTGTTACTGTTTGGAGGGGCTTTGGAAACTTTCCAGTTTGACACTGAACAAAAGAAAAGTTCTTATTTTAGAACAGCTTCTGTTTTGAAACATTCTGAACATTTAAAAATAGTCATTAATACGTTCCACTGTTTTATTTAATCTGAAGTATTCAACATTGTCCCACTTTCAAAATTTTTTCACTTCAAATATTAATGAGGGAACTGTTTCTTCCCTTTCTTAGATGGTAGAAGTCCTAGTAGAGGGTTAGGGTTTTTTTCAGTTTATATAATCAACCTGTCACTGCTTGGTATTTTTGCTACCCAGTTGATTTCTTAAGGAGAAATCAACCCACTTTGGGGATAACTGTTAAAGGTATCAGTTTTTCTTTACTGAGCTGTATATGCTGAATTAATTGTTTTGATCTGGCTGCTGAGTAGCTGGAGGCAGAACGGAAAAAGGTACCTCTGTGTTCATTAATACCTCTCTAGATGCCTACAGTATTGAGACATTGAGACATTTGTGTGAAAGATTTTGATCATAGTTTTGGGTAGGCATCCTTTTGGTGCAGTATTTTAGATCAAAACCTGTAAATCACGTAGTTTTTTGTGCAGCTGAATTCAAGTTCTGCCAAATTGCATGAGATATGGTTAATGCTTATAATACTAGCTAAAATTAAATCTCATGTTTTAATAAGAGAGCAGACTTTATCAATAGTCTCTAAACTCTGCAGGATGAGATCATCATTATGTCTATGCCTTACACAGCGCTGAGGATTTTGACACATGTAACAATGGTGTTTGTCTTTTATTAGAAACAAATTGAATAGCTGGGGACAAATGTCTCCCACTCTGGTGCAAGAAAGGTCAGTGCCTTCAGGTGCTGCTTGGCCTGTAGTGGTTTTTTAGTTGGGTTTGTTTTTTGGGGGCTTTTTTGTTTGGTTGGGTTTTTTTTCAAGTGGTTTTAGTATAGAGATGAGAGCTCTTTATGCTTAATCTTGCAATAAATTTGTATAGAATGCCTTTACCCAAGTGGAATTCCTAGACTGTGAAACACAGAGCTTGCAAATGCTGCACTGGCTGCTAGATATGCCATTGAGGATAAACCAGGGATAAGTGAAAAGGCTGCAAGAAAAAACAGTGTTGAGGGCTCTAACACTTTCACTACAGTTAGTGATGCACTGTATGTCTTAAAAATAATAATTTGTTAAAATAATGACCATTGTTAACTGGAGATGATAACCTTAAACTAGCTACTCTGAGACATTAAAGTGCTGTCTCCCACTGCAGTTGTGTGAACATTGCACTGGACATTTGTGTCTGTGACTGATAAAACTAGGAGTAGATACAGCAATGTAAGTATGTGCCTGAGAAGATACGGTATGTGTAACTTTATTCTGCAGGGTTTGTACCAAATGGCATGCTTCATCAGCCTGAGCAGTCATTTAAAAACCATTCTTGTTGAGGTATGCAGTTTTTTCTTCCCATTTAAAATTCTAGGCCAGTGAATTGTCCCCCTTTTGTTGCTTAGAAAACTCCAGAGAGAGGGTGAGGTAGCTTAATGATTTTTTCCACAAATGTTCCCAGAACCTGTTTTAAATACACTAGAAACTGGAACGCCTTTAGTCTGCTTTCAGGTGGATACTTCAGGAGTATGATTTTTGTGTCTTCTCCTCAGACTCTCAGAGGTATACACATGATAGGAAAACTGCATTTTTGGCTTGTGTGTGCCTGTGGGTGAGAGGAATGGTTGATTCTCTTTGGCTCAGAGACCTATGAAGAAGGCACAAGTATGTATGAACCATCCTGAACTTGGCACCCTCATACTGTCATCTGCTTCAGTGCTAAAACCAGCATAGTTGATTTTGGTGTTACAGTCAGATGTGGCAGCTCCCATCCATTATGGGAAAGCATGAGAAGTTTCACTTCTACCTGTACCACTTTCTAAAATTTTCCCATCACCCAGAAAAGCAGGGGTGGGTGTTTCCAGTAGTTGCTCTCCTGTTTTGTTCCTAACTAGCTCTGTGTTTCCTTCTTTTATATATCTCAAACTCCTATGCAGAGTGAAAGGTGGAATAAAGAATGTGCACAACAGAGCTGATAGATTTAGCAATGGTGTCTATCAGTGTAGCATGTACTGTAGTGAGAGGTTTAACACCAATTTTTCTTGATTAGTGTGGCTATGAAATGACCAGAGAGGTACCATTTGCTGAGAGCACAGAAATCACTGATGTTTTCAAAAATACAATTGCACAGTCAGGCCCTTAATAATTACAGAAACATTCTTCCAGCTGAGCTGTCTTCCCTGAAATGTGCAGAGGACCCGGGCATGATTGCAACACAGTCCTAGAAATATCTTGCCATGCAGTTTTCAATCCTTCTTAAACCTGGTTCCTAGAGTTCAAATTTTTTTGATATCAGCATCTTCTCTGGACACTTGTCTAAGTTTCAAGGGGTTTTTTGGCCACTTTATGACAAGATGTCCAGAACAAAACATTACATTTTCTCTCCAATGGGGTGAAGAGAGAAGCTGGAGGTACTTCATCCCCTTATGGTACAATGCCTCTTTGTAATACAGCCTAGCAGTGCTTTATTATTTTCCCCTGCTATGCTGTGTCACTAATTTTTGTCTTAACATGCTATTTCCCCAACACTCCTAAAACTGCTGTTTGCTGTGTGTCCTTGTGCACTGAATTCTTGTGGTTTGACTTGTTTTTCTCAGGTATGCTGTTCTGCATGTTTCCCCAGCTGAATTCACTCTTCATGTTTGCCTCTTCCTCTGGTTTGTCTGCAACAGTGGAGTCCAGCAGTGATTAAGGTAAGAAACTACAGTTAGTCTCATTGCTGCATTTCTCTAGGTCTAGTGATTTTTGCATCATTCTCCTACTGCAGTTTCCATGAGCGCAATTTTAATTCCCATTTCTTCATCAAAGAATATTTTAAATCAAACCAAGCATAGTAATTATTACCATCTATCTTTATAGAAACTCTTCATGCTACTCCTTGTTTTCGTTTTACATTGTTATTTCAGTAGTGTCTCTTACCCCAATTCTGTTGCCAAGATTCTGTCTGTATCCAAGGCAACTTAAGTAATTTTGAGAGTAAGATAGTGAGAGGTGATGTATCAATTACTAATATCCAAGTAGATGACCTCTGTGGCACTCCCTTTATGCATCATTGTAATTCTGCTTTATTTAAACTGTTTGGGTGCAACGTGTACAGTTGTGGAGACAGGGAAGATTCCACACTAATGAAGACCTGCTGTTTTGTAATGCTGCAGCATGTTCCAGCCTATTCCAGTGCCATGTGCATCACGTGGGATCTGGGCTGACAGCCAGTGCAAATGTTTCTTCAAGGACTTTAGGACATATTCTAATTATGTTTAGATTCTCCCACTCTCTTTTCATCTGAAGGATGTCATTCTGCTCTTTTCAAAGTGTGGTGCAAAGCACTCCATCTGCCAGGATGAGAGGGCTCTGCTGGTGCATTTGTGTGAGAGGCAGTAGGATGGCTGGCTTTGTGAGCGACTCTTTAACCCCCAGCTGTGAGAAGTCCCAGGCCTTTGAACACTGTCAGAGCTTGGCCAGCATCCAGCAGTGTTTTCATCCAGTGCTGGAGGAGATGTAAAATTTCCTGGAAGAAAGAGCTTCATTTCTCTGAGCCTAGCAGGGGAGAAGGGGGAATGAGTTGTGGGAGGAAGCATCTGAAACTTTCCATAGTGAGAAAAAAGCAACAGTTTTGGGAGAAAAATTAAGAAAAAATGTATTTGGGGGAACTACACATGTGAACACGTATATTCTCTCTCAACCTGGTATTGAATGTATGTGATGGAACTACAGGATCTTACCTAGGGGTCTTTTAAGGGGAATTGGAATTGCAAAACAGCATGCAAGAGTAAAGGCCATTATGCAATACTGTGCACTGGAACATAATTCTGTGAGGTGAATACAGTGAGAACAGGTCTGTGTGCTGTATGGCAAATGAGACTCTGCATTTCTGTGGGTGAGTGGAATAGACTGAGGGCTTTTGAAAAGGCAGAGACTCAGCCTTAAGGAGATGTTCCTGATGTGGGGAGGAAGGAGAGACACGCTTTTCTGCCCTTAGTTTGCAAGTTACCCAAGGGCAAACCTGTATTCTTGTCTCTGCTATGGTCTGTGCCCTCTGGCCAGATGATCAGTGCTAAACTGCATGGGTTCTTTCCTGGAGAGCCACATGCAATAACACCTTCTCAGCCAAATTAATTTCTCAAGGGTGATATTGTTACATCAGATTGTTGGCTAATTAATGATTCTTATTGCCTAGGCAAGTGCATTAATTAACTGGATACATAAGAAAGTCTGGGTCAAACTTCAGAAAGTCGGCCAGACTCTCTTAATCCCTTGTGGCTGCTGGGATCACCCTGCTGTCTGGTGTGACCTGAGTAATCAGTGTATTGAGACTGGCATGTCTCAGTCTCGATTCTCAGAGGTTCAGTAGTGCTCAGCGGCCATTTGACACTTCGTTGTGTGTGGCAAGTGTGTACATGAATAAGTTTTTGTGTGAATTCTAGAGCCAACGTTACTGATGGAGCTGAAGTGAGAGACGGGGTACCAGGGTTTAAAATTTCTAGCCTGCATGTCCCTAACAGAATACAAGCCACCTTCAAGTGGTACATGGCTCGGTAGCTGTGGTTGCCACTGATTGTGACAACCATTGTGAATACCTTCAATAAAAGATGAGGTACAGGCTGTTGCAGTGTTTATTGTTGGATAGAGCTTCTGGAAAAAAACCTAGGAATTTTGGTTTGTTTCTTCCATCTTGCCAAAATATAAGATTAGGAGAGAGGAAGAGAAACTGAGGCCAATTCTTTTTGCCTGTACTTGACTTGTATTGCTGTAAGCTTGCTTACCTCAGTAAGATGAAAGTCAGGCTGTGCTCTTGGGACTGGGTGCACAAGACTGGAGTAGGCATCTGGCTTGAAGATGTTTCTTTGTACTTTAATGTGTACTGCAAGGGGTTCCCAAGAGAATTCTTCGGATGAAAGCTGTTTTTCTATGGATAGGCTGCACAGTCTCATTATTGCTCTGGCTTTTGCTGCACAGCACATATGTTACTGCAGGGTTGTCAGCCTCTCAGTCAGTTTCTACAGCGCAATAAAAATAAGTAGATTAACCAAGTAAAGAAGATTAGAGTCACTTTGGGGAAGGGAAGGAAAGGGAAGGGAGGAGGATGAGCAAGAGTGAGTATAAAAAGCGACCACAAGACTGTGATTGCCAGACTTCCTGGTGCATGTTGCACAGGGTGGCTTTCTTTGTCCCTTTTGGGTTTGGGTTGGGCATATTGAATAGAACTGATCCTGACACCATGTCCAAAGAGAAACTGGAGTCACTGGTCAAGAACATGGAGATCATGCTTTCTGAGGTAGAGCAGCTGAAGATCCACTGCACCAAGCAGACAGAGGAGGTGAACCAGGTGGTACAAGAACTGCGCCGAGAGAACAGAGAGCTGACAGAGAAGTATGAGCTCATCTGTCAGGACCTAAAGGAGGCCAAAGAGGCCATTGCCCAGCTGCAGGACACCAAGTTTGCCTTTGAGGCAAAGGAGCGGCAAGCACAGAAGCTCAACCGGCAATTGTGAAGCAGCAGGAAAGAGAAGCAAGAGATTTCTTACCCTGATCTAAGAGTAAACAGAAACCTTCAACCGCTGCAACTGAAAATCCCTGGATCGGTAAAAGCAACCCTTTCCCTTCCTCTTCAGACTGAACCTGTGTGCTGGAAAAAATCATCTCTTTGTGGAGCAAGATCTCAGGCGCAGCTGGAATTCTGCCCCAGAAGGCTCCTTTGTTAGTGACTAAAGACCTCATTATGCTGGAGGGAAATCTCCTCGTCGGAGATCTGAGCCATAGGCGTACAGATACGGCTGCCAGGATCTGGGCACCTTCTCATGCCCCGTACGGGCTGCACAGGGACAGAGCCTGGGAAAAGGACTGTCTCTGCCTTGAGCCATGGGAGAGAGCTGTGCCACGAGAGTCTGCTGAGATGGAGAGAAGGATCATCGTCTTGACAGCCCCTGTTGCTCCGTTTTGTTGCTAACTTTTCTGTGCTGTGCAGCGAGGCTGTAATGCTGTTCTTAGTACAGTGTCGGCTTCCTTGCTGCATGATGCTGGAAGATATCATCAAGAGCTTACGTTGTGCCTCAAGCTTCCAAGTACTTACTATCAACGGCATGTTGGTCCAGAGGATCTTTTAATGCTATTACAGTCAGTGTTGTTCTCTTCCAATTCCAAAGTGAAGTATAAGAACTGGAAAGGTTTCTGTCTCAATTTCCATTTCAATAGCGTTAAATCTTAATGACTCCATGTTTAGTATGCTAGAGATTAAACCACTGCCGAATATAACACTTTTTTGACCAAAGAGCTATATTTTGGCACTGGATTTACTTTTCTTTAGCAGAAGTAATGTGTATAAATGGACAGGGAATTACTAGGGATAAATGTATGTGGGGCATGGGGGTGAGAATTGCTTGTCAGAGGTTTGCTTTCAGCTTTTTTTCTCTTCTCCTGTCTCTCCTAAGCAGCATTTGGGGTAGTCAGTGCCAAGCCCAGCTAAGAGTCACTGTGGATTTTCGACTCCACAGTGAATAGTGTGAGATCTCTGGGGGGAGTGTGGAAAGAGTGCTGAGAGAAAAAGCCTGAATATTTCAACGGAGAATAGCTGGAATAGTTCCAGGGGGATCTTTCTTCATGTTCGCTGTGATGTAGCCAGCTTCCTTCTTCCCTCCAAAGCTTTTCTGTATTGTTATCTCTGCTTGGCAAAGCTCCCCATGCCCAGCAAAGGCTGATGTTTGGGAGAAGCAGAGAAGCTGTTTCCATCCCTGAGGGCCTCAGGGTGTGTGTGGCACCAGGAGCCCAGGTGCACTGTGTGGGGGTGAAGGGGACTATCCACACTGAGAGCAGGGAGTCAGCTCAGAGGAAAGGAGAACCTGGCTGCTTTGGTTCCCCATAGAGGTTCAGGCAGGACAGAACAGTTCAGCAAGACCTTCTCTTAGGACTCAGTCCAGCCCTGGTGGCAATAACTGTAGCTTTGTCAGTGACTATAAAAATACTGAGATCAGGCCTAGAATTAATTAGCTGGTTCCTTGTCTGCCCTCCCCTCTGCCACATCGGTCTATGCCTGGTCCAAAGCCTTTGGAAATAAAAATCTTCCCATTAATTTGACTGAGCTCTGGGCAAGACCTTCTGAGCAAAGAGCTGATGTTTGTGTGGCAAACAAAGCACTGGAACAGCCATGGGGAACAGGTTTTTCTGTTTTTCTTTCATGTGATAACATGTTTTGTTAAATTTGTGTGACCTAGACTTTTACTTTTTGCTATTTTGGGTGGAGCAGATTGGAATATTTGGAAAACATTTGGGAGATTAGAGAGTGTCCTTTATGTTTTAAAATGTAATCTGAATACAAATGGCCAGCCTTGACCCTTTGCTCCTTGCTCACCAGTGACAGCTTGGGGAGCATGAGAAATCAACATTAATCACTATATTTGTTTGTATAAGAACTAAAAATGTTTTCTCTTGAAATCAGTTCTCTAGCTCAAATCTGCTTACCACCTGTGATTTCTTCTACTTTTTATATATCATTAAAATGTAAAACTAACAATAAAAGGAAAACAAACAGCTGAGGGGAGTGTCTGTTCTGAATAAGGCATTGCCTCTTTTAATGAATATATATGTTATTTTTTGAGTGAGAGTGTGTGTGTGTATGCTTCCTGAATATAATTATTCCCATTTAAATCCTGTGCATCAAGGAATGGACTAATGGAGACCCTCCAGATCTATCTGTGTTCGGAGATTAATCTCTCTAAATGAGATTCTCTGTGTGGCTGCCAAGTTTGCCCCACGCAATATTTAAATCCATGAGACCGAAAAAGAAAATGGGATTGTAGAGTTCTTATGATCAGTTCCTTAATAGTTAACAGGATTCAAAGTGTCTGGTTTTAAGGAAAGCTCTAAGAATGATCTCATGTAAATAACCTGAGATTTGGGGTGGGACATTGGAAAAACTGGATGTGCTATCTGATGCTAGAAAAAGTTAATGTAACACCCCTTCCGTTCCAACTGACTCAGTCGTGTCCTTGTTTTGACTACATGGGTTAAACTCAGGAGTAGTTGGGTTGGTTTAAAAATGATGTACACTCCATTACATGTAGGTCCTCTGGTTTTTTATACACAAATCTTTGTGTATCCGAGTATAGTCTTAGCAATGGAATAGTGCCTTCACTTTGTATCCTACGATGCAGTGTATTGGACCGCCTTTCGCAACAGAGTTTGCATGGAATTGGTCACAGCACTTTGAAGTTGTTTTTGCTTTTTGAACACCAGCATTATCAATATATGCTGCTTTTCTTCTTTAAATGTCATAAGGACGAGGAGCTGATGTAGCGTTACCAGCTTGTTTAGAAAGTTGGCCTGAGTAAAAGTCCTACCTCATTTGAGTGAGAATCAAAATAAATATGAAGTGACAGGCTTGCTATTTCCCTCATCTTGGAAATGGATGAAGAGAGGTATCTACTGAATACAAGGAGTAAATTTATTTGAAGTAAATTTATTTATTTGAAGTAAATTTATTTATTTGAAGTAAATTTATTTGAAGTAAATTTATTTGAATTTATTTGAATTTATTTATTTGAAATTTATTTGAATTAATTTATTTGCTCTCTTTTGGAGAGCACAGCACAGGAATTGGCTCATCATTAAGAAGAGACTAAGAGAAGAGGACCCTGCTAGACCAAGTGCTTGTGAGTTGGTCCATTCCTGGAGCAGATTATAGCAAAATACTAATGATTGCATTGGTTTCCACTGTTCTGGGCTGCATTATATGGAAGTGTCCAAGAAGAGAGACTGGATAGGAACAAAGCTAATATCTCTTCGCTGTCTTCCATTGCCGACTTCAGTGGCTGCATGCTGGCAAACCACAATAAAATTGCCTCTGCTAGTAGCCATATCTATGCAAAAGTTGTACAGGGTCAACTCCTCTGCAACAGTCCTCAGTGCTTGAAGGAGTTCATAGGTGGACAGGTCTCTGGAGCAGATATGAACCAGTGCAAGAGTTACTGCAAGAGGATAACAGGCTTTGATGCAGTTAGGTTGTACAGCAGAGTTCATCAGTCTGTAATACACTTTCCACCTTTCCTCTAAGGACTTTGTAACATCTGGACATGAAATTGAGCTGCTTTTCCTGAAGGGTTGAGAAGGATACATTCTATATACTGAGAGGCTGTGATTCCAAGGGCTAAACCCTGTGCCCACCCTGCAATGGTGAGAGTGAGTGTGGGAAGAATGAAGTTATTGGTGCACTACGCAAGTTTGAAAAAAGTTCAGTTCAGGTTGAATCAAATTTTACTTTACTGTCATTTCTTTAAAAAATAATAAGAAAAAAACCAGTATATCAAAAGATTAATTCTTTGCAGAGTAAGCCAAAGCCTGCTATTTTCAGACCCTTGTGCAGTTGATGGAATGAGTGACATGCTGAAATGTCCCCAGTAGCAGTAGACTTGGTTTGACATCCCAGAGACCCTTATTTCTTTACTTCCTCATTCAGCCATCAACACACTTACCTGGGACGTCAGATTACTGTTCAGTATTATCCTATGCTCAGAAATATTTGAGCATATCCCCTGAATAAAATGCCTCAGGTAGTAGGCTAAAGTATGTAAATGGCTGTACATTTCCCTTGATTAGGCCACTGCACTTGTCTAAAAAACTGGATATTGTTCTGAAAACAAAGCAAGGTAAACATCCTATTTTTAAGCATGTGACCCCACCATAATCAAAACAGCCCAGATCCTTGCTCTTTGGCTAAATGACGAAGTGAGCGATCAAGAACAGCAGTTTGTAATGTGACTCTGTGCCATTGTTTCCTGGTCACAGAAGTGTCCTTGGAGGTCCAGATTTTGAAACCAAACTGAACGCAGATTCTTCCCTGAGTGAATGCTAAAGCTACAGAGACCAGCTCTTCTTCTGGAGGCTTTGTGAGTGTTGTCTGAATTTCTTGGTTGCTGCTTGCAGAGAGAGGAGAGGAGGTAGGAAAGTCAGGAGTTAAATTCCTCCCTAGGAAGAAGGAGGAGTGTTTTGGTTTTTTATTTCTCAGTAATTAATGCCCCTGCAGTCAAATCTGTTTTGCCCATGACAGTAACTGGTGAGTAATCTTCCTGTTTTTATCATGTTTGGCAAGTTTTTCCACCCATTTTTCTTCCTCTGTTGTGTTGAGGATGAGGGGTGATAGAGCATCTTGGTGGGCATCTGACATCTAGTTTAGGTCACCTCTCTACAATGCTGTAAGTATTAGACAGCCATAACTAGTTAGACTGGAGCTGCATCCAGTAAAGCATGCAAATCTTTAGACAGTCTTTGGAAAAAGCCTCTGGCAGTAAGGAATCCTGGTGGTTTGTTCCCAAGAAAAGTACTTCTGGAGTATAACAAAAGAGAAAGCAGAAGCCTTACTACTGACCTCTGACCATCTAACTGTTGAAATCCCAGTGCCACAGCTCCTGTAGAGGTTGCTTCTTGCCAAAAGCACTTCACTGATGCGGTTAGAAGGGATATCGTGTTCGTATCAATTCAGTATGGATTCACCTCAACTGTTCCTCCTTAGTCACATCTGTGACACCCAGATGCCATTGCCTCCAGGCTAACCACTGGATAGAACTAGTAGCAAGAGGCGAATTCCTCTGGTCCTGACTGTATTGACTCCATAATGACCCATCAATGTCTTATGAAGAGATGAGAATGGTCTTGAATCAGTGGGTTATCTTGCTTTCACTAAATGGGAAGTGTTGAAAACTATTTCAACGCAGGGATCTTGTCCTTTCTCACAGAGAAAAGGTACATGCGCCAAACTTTCTGTGGAACACAGGGCAAAGGTTAACTTCATATTTGCCTTGTCTTTTTCCTGGTAAGAACTGGCCTCGAGTCCAAATCCTGTACTAACAGGTTCTGATTTTGTCACATCTCTGCTGCAACCAGGAAGTATGAGCATATTTTTCTTTTCTTTGTTTAATAAAAGGAGTTTAATCAATGTTTCATGTTGCTTAGTTGTGGTAAAAGTCTGGTCACGTCTGTTTTTCATTTCAGCATCTGAGGAGCTTATCTATTAAGTCTCTATGGGGTTAAAAATTACTCCAGATGTGTTTACACAATAACTTCTTCAATGCAGCAGGCAAAGCTGTTTTTTGGATGTATGCTGTCTAGATTCCAACACGGGCAGTCATATTTTCCCCGTCTCTGAATTCCCTTGTAGTTTAAACTATCAACAAGAACACAAGAACTACAGGAACAGTCCTAAATTTTATATTTCAAAAAATCATTCATTGAAGGTCCTGCTGCCATAAGAGACATTTTAATAATTGCGCATTTATAACCTCATCTGAAGTTGTGGGGATTTTTGTCTTCTAGATTTTGAACCTTTGGGATGATTTCAAGCCTTTTCTTGCCAATGGTACTGGCTAAAAGCTTTAAACTGATCTGAAAGTTTGGTTTATTCATAGAAGGCCAGGAGGTCAGGTTGTGGTTTGATCAAATATCATGAAGCTTAGGATATAAAGTGACAGCTGGCAGGATGACATTAGCCAGTGGCCAGTTGAGAGTACAGGTGGATAAAAAAAAAGGATGTGCTGATGTAACTTCTTTCTGGTGGAAAAGGAGGAGCCACAGCTTGGCCCAAGGCCCAGATTTATTTTTCTTAAAAGAAAATTTGAATCTAAAGGGGCAGGACAATAATTTCTATATTCTTACTTAAGGCATTTCCAATGTCCAATCGTTGTCTCTCCTGGCAAGGATTACATAAGTAGCCACGTATCTGCACTACCACTAGATGTTCTGGGGTGCACTGTGTCTTTCAATCTTTTGGAATTCCCTTGCTGCTATGTGGAGGTGTTGATGTTTTGTGTTGGGTTTCCTGTTAGGGCTTATCCTTGTTTATTGTGGCAGATTTAGCTTTGACAGGAAAGTACAGGATTGCTTTTGCTTGTGGAAAAGATGTGACTTTTATTTGAACTCTGTCCCCTGTGGGATGTGTAACAGCAGGATTTGTACCTTTTGCAGCTAGCTTCCAGACAGGGATTGAACAGCAGGGATGAAAAGAGCTGTAGCCCTGGAATAAAATTGCTTCTGTGTCACCTGATACGTTTATGAGGCTGTTAGAAACTTTCTTTTCCATTTGGAACTGTGCGCATCTAGGCTTGTCAACAGTTGCCAAGGATATTGTCTCTTTTTATCATCTAAAGCAGTAGGGTGGCCAAGAAGACAGTAGTGATGTCAGTTCTGGAAATTTCATTGCACATTAATATCTTCCTTGGAAGACCCAACGTGTGGAGTTACCTGAAGGTAGAAGCTTCATCTTTCCTTTTGAAAGCAAGGTTCTGTTTCTCATGGTTACAAATGAACTACTGATGAAAAAAACTCTAAAACTGGAAGGCAAATATGAAAGATCAACCCAAACTTAAGACTTTAAAGCTATTCTCATAATCTTGGAGACCTCAGTCAAAAAAATATTATATAGGGTTGAAATGCTAGTAGCTATTGTAATTGCTGGACCAGAATCTATTTTTCTAGATCTGTGGTCTCTGTATTTCATTATTTATTTGGTTTGTACTAAGCAGAGGACAAAATCAAGGGGGGGAGGGGACAGAATTATCTCTTGCAAAATAAAACAACAGCAACACCTAAGTTGTTATGCAATGATTTCTCCAGTACCCTCATGGTTAATAACACAAGTTTTATCTTGTAATGCGTCCAACTAGATTCCTTTTCATTTAGCAGTTTTTATCTTCTTAAATTGTTCCTTCACGGGAATTTTCAGAGAGTTACTGAATTGCATGGCATTTGTTAGAGGAAAAAATAGAGAAACCTGTGCTGCTATCATCTTTGTTTAAATTCCGATCCATATCTAAAGTGCTGCTATTTTCAGACCTTAGGAATCTGCTTGACTTTGCCTACACACAAATCTAGCTGTGAATTGTATTTAAGTTCAAACTTTCTTTTGTCAAAAGCATATCTGTGAACTGTGATTCAGGCCATAATTTTAAAGTAAATATGAAGTTAATTTTTTTTTGCAGAGTTAGGAACTTACTGAAAAAGAATACCAAATGGATCCATGGATGGCTGTCTCTCTTTTGATATGCTGCCTACAGCTAAAATGAAACTAGTTTACAAAGTGCTCCGCCCCTTGAACAACTTTAGGCACAGTTTAGAGATCATTTGCGTGCTCACACACAGACTACAGAAGCTAGAAACAATTCCAAAGCAGGCGTGCCTGCGTGCATGCTTACGACTCTGGCCTTCCAAAGCAAAAGTGAAAACTCTTGTGAAGAAACTGAGAGGCTGAACGGGTTAAATGAAATACAACTCTCCTTTTCCTGTGCAGTAAGGATTAGTAACCAAACAGAAGCTGAAGAGAAGAGTACTGAAGTGCCACTGTTTGAACAAGAACTATAGGAAACTGGTTTTTGAAGCTTGGCTGCAGAGTGGTGCACGTATCTCCAATTTTTGTGCTCACCTTTCACAGGCACATGCAGAAGGTAAGAGTTGACTCTGTGTTCTGGGCTCTTTCCTGATCCCTCTACCTGGATATCTGTTCTCTATTAGTCTTTTCAGTGCTGTTTGTGCTCTTTAAACTATTTTTTATTTCCCACTATTTTTTTTCCTTTCAGTTAAAAGTGTACAGGGGAGAGGAGAGACCAAAGCCCTTATGACTGCAAAATTTTATTTCCCAGAAGGGAGGGAAGAAGATACTCTATGTATTTGGTGAACATTAATCCCTTTCACACACAGTTAATCACACTGAGACTTAATATAATCAAACCTGCTGTTCCTGATGTTGTGGCTGGGTGGAGCAGGGAGGTGGAAGGGGAAGGTACCCGTTTGATAGGATGCTGGTCGAGCCCACTGGCATCAGACATATACATGCTCTGTTAAAAAAGATGCAGAATGCAAGACAAATGTAGCAGGGGTATTGACTGGAGAAATGTAATTTTTGCACGTAGGAATAAAAGCCTGCCTAAGGTTCTAAGACTCTTGTACCCCCTCACTATTGCCCCTGGAGTCTCAGCTGCTTCTGTTCATGTGCCAGCAGGTGCTGAGGGGAGGGAGTGTCTCCGGATCAGTCTGGTGTTGCTTTCAGCCACGTGAGACAGGATCTGTGTGGGAGGCCCAGCCAAACAATGCTGTCAGAGCCAACAGACCTGTTTGTGAAAGGGAGATTTTCTGGACTAGATCTTCCATCCCTGAGAAAGTCTGATGTGTGAGGCCTGTCCTGGCATGGATGTGGTAATGGGCTGGTAGCAGTGTGGAATGGCAGCAGATTTACCTGGTGTACTGATGTTCCTTGTGGGTGGTCAGAGGAGCAGTTAATTTAAAACTGAGTTTCAAAGCTTTGATGAAGGTAGTGTTGGCTTTGAATGAAGTCCCTAGGACTAGGAATAACTACTGTTAGTTCAGGAGCTTAGTGAGATGGTATGTTTCTTTAGGTCTGTCTGTAGAGACCTTAAAGAGGGTTTGTAAACACCTTTACTTATTAATTTAGAAAGTGTCTTCACAACATTTGTTTGGTTTATCCCTTCTGCATCGTACTTATGAGGCCCTTCCAAAGCTTCTCTGTAACCTGGCTTGCAGTTTATATGTTTTTACCCTGGCTTCTTAGAGGTGTACCACACTCTTTAATCCCAGTCTCTATAGATAGAGCAGCCATGAAAAGCCATTCTTTCTGAGGTGCAGTGTGGGGATGAGCCAATGTGCTATACAGCCACGTGTGTATTGGACAACCTCATTCTGGACTTCCAGGACAAATGCTCTGCTGTTACAGGGAGCGAAGGGAGGTGTTTGTGGTGGGGAACAAGGGCACATAAGATTACATGTCTTTGTTATGGCACTAACTTAAACTAATACTTGTTTGTGACAGTGAATGAAATTATTAATAAAATGAAAAAAAATTAAAAAGAGCCAGTTTGCTATCTCTGAAAGTTTTTCTCTTTTTTTTTCTGTTCAGAGTGAGATAATTGAGACTTCTTTTTCTGGCCTATTTTTAGGTTCTCGTATACTGTGAAGTGTCCTGACACCTCACAGTGTTTTTTAAAATATTTCACTCCATGAATGTAAGTGCTTGATAGCATTGCAGAAGTGCTGGGATTGGGATAGTGTCTTTGTAGCATTTGCATATTCCAAATCTGTTTACTAATAAATAGTCCACTCTGAATGTAGCATTTGATACAAGATGTTCGATTAATGATTTTAGGTGATTTTCAAGCAAAGATGTAGAGCTTTGTTTGCTGGTCTCTCTATGTATATACGTTAAAAAGAATATTAAGTATTAAACAAAATTCTCTCGATGTTAAGGGAAAGTAGCAACCACTATGATATAGAGAACAGATGATCTTAAACATTGCTCTTCAGTACATGTAGTAACTTCTGATGCAGATAATTTAGCTTTGGCTTTGGGATGGGCTCTCTTTCAGATTCAGCTACTTACCAGCTTGGTAAAAGAGAATGCTGGTAGATCTCACCTGATCTAATTGCTTCGGGGATTAATTGCCTCTGAAATTAGGCACCAAGATTCACTTGGAGTCTGTGGGAATGGCTGTGCCCTGACTTGCTAAAAGAGTTTAGGAAACAGGAAAGGAGTTACGTTGCTGTAACTGGTTTTCTTGGTAGTACTTGAGTTTGAGTTAAAGGAACAAATTTTTACTCTATTTGCTCTGTTAAAATAGGAAACTTGGAGGAAAAAACCCTCTGATCTTGGTTGTGGGCCCCTTCTTCTGAATGTAATGTAAAGAAGACAAAATACTGTTCTGTGCCTCAGAACAGGTAGGGCTTAGGCACCAGAAGACTTTCTCTTTGTTCAGGGAAGACTTTAACTGTTAATAAAATATTAAGCATTTTATTAGTTCATGTATGTACCTAATGACTAATAATACACAGAAAAAAAATACCTCTTTTATAAGAGAATGGGAGCTGCTGTTTTGTATGAGAACAGCACCTAGAATACACAGGATGCAATTATAGTAGTCCTCACAATTAGTGTTATAGGTTCATCATTAGCTGAATGAAAGGGGAAGTGTTTTCCCAGTGACATATTGGCGCTCAGTAAACTCCGGAGGAAATAGATTGCTTTGCTCTTAGGTCTGTGGGAAGGATTATACAAAAGTGATGTAAATCTCTCAGTGCACCTAGCACAGCTGCTGAGCCTAGGCAGTGAGAGAGGATTGCTCAGATTCAGTACAGTCATTTGCACTTATGCCCAAATATGATGGACTTGTCAAAAGAACTTATTTCTCTCAAAATTATACTCTGCTGGATACAGTTTCTGTCTCATCTATTAGCACTCTTGGATCTGAACTGTGATTTGTTGTGGTCCAGTCCTGTCTTGGAGAATGAATAATAATGGTTGCTACATGTTTGAGAAGAAACTTTTATATTAAAGTATTTGAGTGGATTTCTACTCATATGCATAGTCTATGATCAAATCACTTGTTTAGGCTTCCTCACACCGGAAAGCTCACCTTCTTGGCATGCAGACATGATGTATAGAAAACAAGTGCCATCCACAGATTGTTTGTTTCTCTGCCTAGCCCTTAGAGCAGTAATTGGATTCTGGTTTCTGTGGGAGAAACCAGCTTCAGAGCAAAGAACCAATTTATTTTTAGATCAGACTGTTGTCATTTTGCTGTGATCACACCACTGAGCATGTGCTTCCTTTGGGAGCTCTCCAGGCAGTGCAGTGTGATCGCACCCTCCTAGGATCATTTTTTATGAAGTTAATTTTTAGTGACAGATGAAAGATGCTAGAGCCAGTGTTCTTGGAGACAGCAGCCCTAATTCCACTAGCACACATTCTGCCTCCTAAGTTTGTTAGTCTAAAGTTCTGGTTTAGGTTGCGGGTTTTTTTTTCATTTCTGTTTCTTTTAGTTCATCTCATGTTAGTCATCTCTCCCTTGCACAGTAATGTAAGCAAACCCACAGACTTCTCTGGGGAAATTCCTGGTTCATGCCACTGAAGCTATGTCTGCATCACAGTAACAGTAAGAGTGATTCCTTAGGGAAGAGATGTACCTGTACAAGTGTGGTGTGTTTGACATGTTTACGTACACACACACACACACATATATATATAAAACTGAGTTAACTTTAAAAAAGTAACTTAGGTTCCAGAAATGTAGAGGCAGCAGCAATCAAAACCCACATGAGGTTCAGGGTAAATACTCTCATATTTTCCTGTCTATTATTAGTCCCCAAGCAAATTTATTTAAATTATTATACGGGTGTTCCCTATGTATATATACTACAAGCATACTGTTGAATGTAGCACTAATATCCTCTCAGTGAACAGATGTAGATCTTGCAAAGAGAGGCAGAAAAAATTTGCATTGTTTTGAAATCTCAGCTTGAGGTAACGCTTGTTTTGTAACCCATTGCATAGCACAGAAGTAGCCTTATTTATATTAGGACAGAATCAAGTTAAATAAAATTTGAAGCAATTTTCTAGCATTAAAATCCTTTTTTTTCCTAAAGAGTACTTCAAAATTTGAACTGTAAGGGATTAGTCTCAGCTGGCTAACATGCTTGCCCAGGTGTTAGAGAGTGAAGTCCCTCCCACTGTAAGCGAAGAGCAGATTTGATACCTACCTGATGAAACTAAATAGGCACAAGTCTGTGGTGCCTGAGCAGATGCATCCCAGGCTGATGTGGTTGCCAAGCCACTCTCCATGATACTTGAAAAGTCATGGCAGTTTGGCAAACTCCCCAGTGATTTGAAAAAGGGAAACGTTGCTCCTATTTCTAAAAAGAGGATGCAGGAAGACACAGAAAACTGAAGGCTTGTGAGCCTCCCCTCTGTGCCTCGGAAGATCATGGAAGCAATGTTAAGATGCATACAAGAAAAGGAGATGATCCAAGACAGGCCAGCATGGCTTCACTAAGGCAAATCATATCTGACCAGTCTGGTGCCCTTCTGTGATGGAGTGACTGCAGCAGTTGACAAGGGAAGACCAACCAACGTCATCTACATAGAATTCTGTAAGGCTTTTGACACAGTCCCACACAACACCCTTATCTCCAAATTGGAGAGAGGTGGATTTGAAGGGTGGACTTGAAGGGTGGACTATTCTGTGAATAAGGCATTGGATGGTGGATGCAGCCATAGAGCTGTGGTCAATGGCTCTATGTCCAAGTGGAAGCTGGGGACAAGTGGTGTCCTCAAAGCTCTGTCTTGGGACCGGTGCTCTTTAATATCTTTATCAATGGCATAGACAGTGAGATCAAGTGCACCCTCAGCAAGTTTGCAGGTGACACAAAGCTGAGCAGTGCAGTTGACACAACAGAAGGACAGAATATCATCCAGAGGGGCCTGGACAGGCTTGAGAAGTGGGCCCATGGAAACGTCACCAAGTTCACCATGTCCATGTGTAAGGTCCTGCACCTGGGTTGGGGCAATCCCAGACCTGAGCACAGACTCAGGTGGATGCATTGGGAGCAGCCCTGCAGAGAAGGACTGGGGAGTTCTTGTGGATGAAGAGCTGGACATGAACCAGCAATGTGTCCTTGCAGCCCAGAAGACCAACTGTATCCTGGGCTGCATCAAAAGCAGCGTGGCCAGCAGGTTGCAGGATGGGTGTCTCTCCCTCTGCTCTGCCCTTGTGAGACCCCACTTAGAGTGCTGCATATAGGTCTGGGGTTCTCAGCATAAGAAATGTATGTGGACCTGCTGGAACAAGTCCAGAGGAAGGCCTCAAAGACTATCAGAGGGCTGGAGCACATCTGCTATGAAGACAGGGTGAGAGAGCTGAGGTTTTTCAGTCTGAGAAGAGAAGGCTGTGAGGAGACCTCATTGCTGCCTGCTGGTATTTAAAGGGGCCTTGGAAAAGAAATGGAGAGTGACTTTTTGTATGGGTGGGTACTGATAAGACAAGGGACAATGGTTCTAGAGTAAAAGAGGGGAGATTTAGATTAGATATTAGGAGGAGATTCTTTACTCAGAAAGTGGTGAGGCACTGGAACAGGTTGCCCAGAGAAGTTGTGGATGCCCCATTCCTGGAGGTGTTCAAGGCCAAGTTAGATGGGGCTTTGAACAACCTGGTCTAGCAGAAGCTGTCCCTGCCCATAACAGGAAGGTTGAACTAGATGATCTTTAAGGCCCTTTCCAACCCAATCCATTCTATGATTTAAAAACAGCAGCAGTGCTCAGTGTCAGGTGATATTTCTGGTCAGGCTAAATATTTCATAAAAATGAAGCTTAAGCTGTGACAAGACAGTAGTAGATGTAAAAGACTGTTAGCCATTCCTCTTCAATTATGCTAGTATTTGGGAGACTATATCCTTTTCATGTATTTTCCATAGGCAGTGTGTGGCTTCTTGTTGCAGTGTCTAAATTAGTCTGTGTGTGTTTGTCATTATCCCTACATGCTCCCAGATTTAATTAACAGCTAAGCACTGTGAGACTACCAAAATAGAAGGCGGAATCCTATCTTTACTCCTTATAATAAATCTCTTGCTGCAAACCTAATAGTGGGAGGCTAGTTGCATAAAATTGACTCTCAGCTGATATTAATAGGTAGACAGAAAATTGCCCTTATGAAATACTGTATTAGCTCCTGTAAAGAGCTGGCATAGTGAACAGATTTACTTGGAAGATGCTGCTTCACTGACTTAAGCCTTAGATGCTTCATTGTAGATTTTGGAGAGTGGGGGAAAAAGTAGGTCTGCTTCTTCCACACTCACTAATAGGGTATTGTGTGAGGCCTTACTAGAACCTCTGTGTGTCGATCTTCCTCTTGAGCCTGATGATTTTTCAACTACTGTTCTGCGTGATTTCAGTATTCAGATTAAAACTCTATGTCAGAGGCTGCTATAGCTTCCCCAGGTGTTGCTGACCTTGACATTGCTGTAGAAGTCCTCTGTAAAAACACAGTCTGTGTCAGCCACATGAAGCAATGGCCTGGTGCAGATTCATGTGCCTGTTAGGAATCAGGCTGAAGGCTTAGTTGAAAGGCTATTGATAGAGCAGGGTAGAATATTCTTCTATGTTACTACTACTCCTCCAGCTGCTGTGCTTGTTAGTAAGTTTTTGTAATTTTTTTTTTAATTTAACAAGGTGAATTTTAAAGTTATTCCAGCTGAAAATTTATCTTTCATAATATGCATAACACAGCTGAAAGTATATCTCAGTGGGTTTGCTTTCTTGATGAGGATTCTTCAGTTCCTAGCATGTATTTAGAATGAATTACTAAATCTGGGTACCAGTGGTAAAGATATGGCTGTAAAACTTTTACTCGGACAACTTGTGTTGTTTTATTTTGATTTTGTCTCCATTTCCAATAAGCCCTTTCAAACAGTCTTTATTTAAACTCATTTATAAACATTTATCCCTTGCTTTGTTTACAAACAGCTCTCTATGACTGTGGCTCATCACATGGTCAAGGCAAAGGAAATTCAGCATCCTCCTGCTTTAATGGGCACATGCACGTTAATTGACTTATCTGCCCTAAGCCAAAGGACACCAGGCCCAGGATTTTCTTTGGGAATTTTTTTAAAAAAAAGGATGGCTTACTGTAGTTGGGGAAGAAAACAGGTGTATTAAGAAGTATCTTGAATGTGATATCCTCTGCCTAAAGTGATGATTGGTATCCTGGTTCCTCTGGGCTGTGTGATGCGGTCCTCATGCTCTCCCAACTCAGCACACAGGTTAAGTAAGTGGAAGTTTTTCTCTATCCTTCATCCCTGCTCCATGGAACCCCTTTCTCTCCCCACCTTCATCTTACCTTCTTGCAGTATATGTTTATTTTCCCTTTTCTAATTCTTCCAGCAAAAACTTAAAGGTCCTTCTCAGTTGTCAAGCAAACAAAAGCAAGCTGGAACCAAGATATCCTGGAAGATTTTTAGAGCAAAGCAAAAATCATAATGTCTTCAGGAAATGTAGTGAGTCTGAAAGCTCAAATACTTTGCTCTGAGTCAATGACTAAAAAAATTCATGTCAGTGAATAACTGGGCAACATATCATCCTTTCTGACTTCCCACCACTGTCAACCAAACCTCTAAACATAAAACATCAAAATGAGATCTCGTGTGTTAAAGGGGAGTGGAGGAAAGGTGAGAGAATTCTGAAAAGGTGTGAGTAGTGGGATCACTGGGGCAACTTCTGCTTTAGTGCTGGATGTGCTATACTCTGTTGATATTGCAACAGGCAAAGATTTATTGCTGCAGTGGTCAATCTGTACCTCACAAGCCATGCAAAGACAGCTTTTGTGTCAGGGCTACCTCAGATGGGAATAACAGATCCATGTGGGGTAATTCAAATTCCCATCTGGGAGATAAAATGAGCTATAAATACCTGCCAAAGTCAGTAATACTGGATGGCTTTGCCACTTACCTGCATGTCCGGATAAGTCTTGTCTAGGGAACCCTGAAGGGGTCTTTTTATCTTCTGCCTATGAACCACTCCTAGAGCAGTCCCTGGACCACATATGTGATATGTATCTTTGGCCAAAGATGATTTAGAAATGTGGCTCACAGGCCAAAGAAGACTGGTCTGTCTTATGTGCTAAACAGAGAAGAACCATGTAACACCGACTATCCAATTATTTTCCAAAAGAATAGAGAAAAACTGATAAATCTGTGAGCAGTGGAACTTGTGAAACCTGTTTTATTCTGACTTTATGATCTGATTCTGTAGTGCCCAAACAGCTTAGGTTCTTGTTTATGCAAGGCTGAATTATTCATAACATTTCTTTCGAGTCTGAATTTCCTTCCTATTGAAAAGAAAAAGTTGTCATCTAAATGGATTAAAAGTCCAACACTTCTCTTCATCCTGGCCTAGTATCTTTTCCCTCAAAATGTAATTTTATTGCTTTTGAGACCCTAAAATTACCTAGGTGATTCAGTATTATTTTTACATATATATACAGGCAAAATAGGTCTTGTTTCCCTAGGAACATGGATGTTAAGAGGTTATTTGGAAAAGTGGCCAACTTTAAGTAAGCAATCTTATTTGTGTATTGGAAGGTGAGATTTACACACATAAAGTAAATATAGGAGTCATTAAAACTGTCCTTGATTCTGAAACATACTCCTGGTTTTAATGAAGATTTGATTGATCTTGCTAAGCCTGCCTGGGCCTGGATAAGAGTTTCTAACTAAATAAAATAGTTTTACAGCAGTTTACTGCTGGCTCCACTGTAGAGAAGTCTCCAAGTCTGCCTGTCTTTTCTAGAATTTCTATTTGTTAAGGCAAAAGATTCTTTCCTAAGTGGGTTCAGTGTTAAGCCCTGAAATAAGGGTACTTACCTCAGTTTCCAGTTGTAGTGGAGTTCTTGTGTTCTGTCCAGAGTTACAAAATTGCAGTCATCTCCTCCATAGCCCTCTCACCCACCTGTTTTGGAATAGAAGTAAGGTTCCTGAGCTGTTAAAATTAGATTTAAGTTTGAACTTCCCCAGTGTTTGGAGGAGCTTGGGTCAGCATCTCTTAAAGAAAACAGTCCAGAGCTGAACTACAAAGCAGATTCCTTTTGACCAAGGTTACAGATGGCTGGGACTAGTCACCACTTCAACCTTTTTATTCATCTAACCTGAGCAGTTAATGCCAGATTGTGGTAAGACAGACAATTTGAATCTTTTCTGGTGTATGGGGCAGAGCTTTCAGCTGCATACACATCTAGTTCTGGTTGAAGATTCTGGTGGTTCCTTAGTTGTTGTGAACTTATTCTTGTCTTGTAAATCCTCTCCCTGAGATAACTTCATATTTTAGTACTATGGCAGGAATCCCTCTGTGAGCTTTTCAGCAGCTGTTCCATATCTTACACATGGAGTCACCATTTCCCTTCAGGCCCTGCTGCTGTTTCTGGGTGGAGGAGGGGTGGAGATGCTGTTCTAGCACACAGTGAGAAAAGGGAGCTGGGAAGGGTTGAAGAAAATTGGAGAAGGGCAGGAGGCACAGGGAACAGCAGCTGCTGTTGTTACAAGTGAAAGCACTGCAAGACACTGTCATTTTCATTCCTTCCCCTGCGTACTCAGCCTTCAGTGAGAAGAATGGCAAACAATCAGAATAAACATATGCTGCTGTACCCCAGGTTTTACAAGGAGTTAGAGCCATTAAATCCAGAAACAGAACTTGAGGGTTTTTTTAAGCTTTTGGACAGATTCCCCAGTTCCATCTGTTGTGGTTGAAACTAAGGTGAAAGGGATAAATGCTGAATTCTATATCTGAGGAAGCTTTTAAAATAACAAGTTTATTGAAGCTCACATAATCAAATACAAGATTTGTTTTGCAATGAGAGATTTAATAGGATACAGACAGCCCTGTTCTTCCTTCTGACAATCCTTCCTGGAATCTGTTGACTAATTTATTAGGGCTGGATGGTCTAAACTTTTTAATGCCAAATTTGAGACATATGATAGCAATTACCATACAAGTGCAATGACACAAAAATACAAGCAAGCACCAGGGCTGTAACCTCTTGCTGCTTTGATGCCTGGGATTGCCCCATACATTGGGTTCTGACTCTAGTTGTCTCCTCAGAGACTCTTTTTATCCTATCTGACTAAAATCATCCAAAATACTAATTGCTTGGGGAGTGGGAACACTGGTGAGCCACTCCTCTAGCCTCTGCTCCAGGAGCCTCACGTGGTTTGGTCCCAGCTTCCTGTCTGCTTCTTGGCTCAGATGTTAGAAAGGGCTGAGTGGGCATTAGCAGCAGAACAAGCATTTGATTTTCAAGGCCATCTCCGAAAACCCAGAGTGGTGCCTGGAATGGAATATATGAGAGAGGAATGATGGAGAAGAGATTTTTTTTTCCCCCTGAGTAGTAGGAAGAGGAGGTGATCTCAAATACTTACCTCTGATACCAAGATGATTCAAGGAAGAGGCTGCTTTCACAGTGACCTTTGCTAGTGGTGTGAACTACTTCAGGACAGCTTTAGTGTTTGTGTGCATGGAACTTGTAGTAAAAGGGTCTCCTCTTGCCTGTCCTTCCACTGGGAAAAGATTTGCAGTTGGATAGGGTTTTGACAAAGGTCTAGCCTATGTTTTGGTTGTACACAAGTAACAGAGAGTGTACTTGACCTCTTGTGGAGGTATATCTGGGTTATTTCTTCCTTGATCTGAACGGGAAGAGTAGTAGTAGCATGTGTGGGTAATAGGGTGTACATAGACTTCCCTCAGTTTCTTAAGAATGACTAATACAAAATTAATGAAAGTCTATTCATATGAAAAGCTCCTATAGCTCCATTTTCTTATGAATCTTATGTTTGGCATGCAGTAGTTAGGGAGAGACGCTTGTTTTTCCAGTTACGTTTTCCCTGTTCATGGCTATTTTGCACACAGAATTTGGTGCAACTGGATTTTTCAGAAGTTATTAGCCTTTACATATGAAAGGGAAAAACATTTAAGAACATGCTTTTTTATCCCCAGAACAGGTAATGTTGGAAATGTCAAAATCCATGATATATATGGACTTGGAGAGTCGTAATGAGCTGTGATTCAGTGAGACCTAGGATTAGGAGAAAAATGGTTGCCCATGACAAAATAATGTGAAATGCGTGAATACTAGATCAAGTAGGTTTCATTTTGAGTATTTCTTGGTTCTGATTTGATATTCTCATGCAACAGTGATTTTATATAAACGTTATCACTGTTAATAGTGATGCATGTTCTGTATTTTAGCTGGATTTAATAGGCTAGGCTAACGGAGCTATATGTGAAGTTTTAATATTAAAACAGATGTTGTTACAAGGACTGATGAGATAAGCATTTCTTCCTTGATTCTTTCATGCATAGAGAAAGGAAAATTTATCCTTCTGTCCTTTTACCTTTCCTTTCCCAAGTTAGAAAGAAGCCCAAACTAGATAAAACTATACTAGGAATATCAAGTCTATCTCCTTGTTTTTTCTGGGATTAATCAACTTGTCATGAGGTCATGAGGAAATGATCATGAGAAAGTCGGTCTCTAGTGGCTGAAGTGTCCATGGTCACAGCTGTGAATGCTGGTGAGTGGTGGTTGTTGTGGGCTACAACTCAAAAGAGGAAGGATTAAGTAGCAGCAGGCAATGTACCAATGAGGTATTGTGGTCACAAACATGCACAATGCCCCAAATTTAGGAACTGTTGTATGCTGCCATACCAATCTGTGTGACCTGATCTCCCTTCTAGCTCTGCAGAAGGGATATAACTACTCATTGTTGAGTGTAGCTATAGCTGTCCGTGATGAACTGTAGGATTTTAAACAAGTGAGACCACACAAAGACAGACATGAAGCTTCACCAGTCCGCGCAAGATGACTACAGGGTACAGAAATGTTAACTGTGGAATTTCTTACCTTGGGTTGGTGGAAGTCATTGCAATCTTCAAGTATTTTATCATGTGTATATGTAAACGGGTGGGATGGCAGACATGCAACAGCATGCACCTTCCACTGTGCCTGGGGATGATGTTCTCATAATATCAGAGGAAAGTTCAGGGAAATATTTACAGTCAGTAATTACATTCCGACTTTCTGTACAGGGTAATTTCAGTCTTTGCAGTTGCCTTCATCTATCCAGGGAGTGTAGTGATAAAACTGCTTTTCTTCTCTCACCTTCATTTTAGTTCCTCCTCCGTTTTTAGTGTGTGGTATTGTAGTTCTTCCACCAAACAAGCAGCAAAGAAGCAAGCAATTCTGATCAGTAATCTTTCTGTTCCCACAGGCGGAGATGAAGAACTTGTTCCTTCTGCTCATGCTAACAGTAGTGCCACCTTCTGTATTTTCAGTAAGTAAATGCTCTTCTATGCACTGTCACAAGATATGAAAGATACTTCTCTTAAGAACTGTCAGCATTTGTAACTCAAGTGTTTCGTAGAAAGTATTTTCTGAAAGAGCCAATGGGTTTAAGTCCTCAGTCCTGCTGTGGTACATCATAAAAAATCTAACGTGGCGATTAAATAACAGAATTCTGGTAGTCCGTTTGTCTCTAAGGATGTTATCTGCAAAGCAGTAATTGCTGTCTCCTGCTTCAAAGCTAGAAAGAATTGTCACTTGAAGTAAAGAGAATGAATTTTTGGTTAGCTCATTTACTCTTTTCTTTGATCTTAGAATTCTCAGCCATGTGATTTAGCTTTACTGGGAGAGGTAATCTTTATGTTATGCCAATTTGATATTATCAGAAAAAGAATACAGCTGTTAAGAACCGGGATCCCTCTTCCTTTCTGAGAGAGACATAGGATCTTTCTGAGAACAGTTTCTCTGAGTTTAAGTCCAACTTTATTAGTGAGTTGGACATCGAAGGTAAAAGATGGCCTGCTGAGTAGAGTGGAAGTGTTAGCAAAGGAAGAAGTTATATGTTTGTTAGGTGTAAAGGAGCAGAGATGGGAGGGGAAAAAAAAGATGCAATTATCACTTGGAATAAGTGTTTTGCTTTCTAGGCCACCTTTGAAGATCAGGGATGAGAGACCAGAAATCAGGCAGAGTTTGTTAGTTGTCATATGTTCTGTCTTACAGATGGAAATATGCTTAAATGAGCTCTTTCTATCTAAGATCTAGTAGAAGACCATACGGTATGTTTAAAGAACCAGAATGGAATACATTTTATTCTGTTCATCTCTTCACCTGCTTATCTCCAACCTGGTGATTTTTGGGAAGGGGTATGACTGAAACACGCTGCAACTGTGAAGGCTTACATTTCTCTGTAGCATTAGACTCTATCCCTGCATGCCATCAGTAGCATTCTTGAAACCTTGCTGAATGAAGGGAGAAGGTTTTGCTTAGTCATCACTAAACTTCAGTTTCCTTGACATGCTGGATCTGTCCAAATCATGAGGAAAGAAGAAGATCCATCAGCCCTGAGGCACTCTGCTGTGGCAATTCTCCATTTTGTTTCTAGTAAGGAAGAGAGAAGTGGCATTTGTTTGATATGGGCCGTTCCTTACCAGATGTAATGCAAGCAGGCTGAACCATAGCAAGAGATGGTCGGCTTGCGCAGGGTGGAGCTGGCAGGACTGATTGTAGCAATGGCAACTCAATTCTGTGCTAGATCACGCTAAGCACCCAAAGAGTGGTGGAGAGGCCTGAACACCCGCAGCTGGGACAGCTCTGAAAAAGCAGAGCACTCATCTAACTGCTGCAGAAGAGGAGTGGTAGCTCTGCTGCTATAAATGCAAATGGTTAGAGAAAGGAAGGGAAGCGGAGGGTGAGTTTGAAAACTGAGGTAAGGAATACTGCATGGTGGGGGCATAAGCTGGAGAATTGATTGCTCTTCTAGATCCCTCTCCACTCCTTTAGGACTTTACCTGAGGTGGCAGGGTTTTTTAAAAATAACTTTAATCCATATTGCATAGCATTGAAAAGCTGCCTTCCCTGTGCTGTTCTTTTGTAATTCCCAATGGCAGAAGTATAAGAGATTGTCAATGACGTGGTGCATTTCTCCACACTGAAGGAGAAACAGTTCATTTAATTTATAGTAGCACATATCTAAGAAGTTGAGGCTCTGCCTCTTTATTGGATATTAGATCCAGAGCAGCCTTGCAGCTAAGACAGCAGCAATTGTTTTGATTTTGGTGTCAAATGAGCTGCCAGTATAACAGCACATTGGTAGAAAGGATCACCTCCAGCTATACAGTGAATCGTGCATACCTCAGGAAGAACGGGATGGTGGTGGTAGAACTAAAATCAGCATGTGTGGGTTTTATTCCAGAATTAATTACTTGCCTCTTAGATCCCTTCTGTCTACCAATGCACACAGTGATTGCTTCTTGGACACCTTTTCTTTGACCCAGGTGCAGGAGAGAGTGAACTTGCATGCAGAGAGACTCATAGTGCAAATGGGAGTACAGCTATAAATGTGTGAACTGCAGGCTTACACAAGAGTAGGGAAGTGGTTCTACAGATCTGCATGTGATTAAAGGGTATAGATTGATGCCTAGTGGTTTTCATCTGGTTTTGGAGGGGAATAGCTGAACTTGTTTTTACTTTATTGTTAGGCTAGGGAAAGCAGCAAGCAGAATAAGGGCAGAAATGACATCTTCTCTCTGCTTGCAGTGAGTGTGGTGGTTTGTCTGCCAGACATAGCAGGCAGAGTTAAGCAGAAAGAGAGGGACTCCTGCTTGTCAAAGCCACTCGCTGCAGGAAATTTCCTGCCCAGTGCTCCATCCTTGGTGGGACCCACTGTACTTTTCAATCCTTCTTTCATGCTAGAATATGGAGAGAGGCTTGCCACACAGTACCTGTGGTGTGTGTTCCTTTTCACCAGGCTTTGAAGGATCTGGAAAGGGAGGTCACCCATTACTTGTAGCTCCTTTATTGTTTGTGTTGAAGTAGCACTAGAAACTACAGCTGGGTGAGCAGGAGGAATGTATGTATTGTATGCTTGGTGGTGCAAATTTTTGCATCTGGAAGTCCTTCTTTCCAGATGAGAAATATCATATCTGCCCATACCATGGGACAAATTCAAGGGAAAGCTGCTTATCTGAGAAAGAGTTTTATTTCATCTTTTATGATCTTTAGGCATTAGCTGATCATTAGATCATGTCCAGTACTTACATTTGCTCCTAGATTGTACTGCAGCTGTGCTTAAAGTGAAGGCTGGCCTGAGGCTTGGCTGACAGCATGTTCAGATACATTTCATCTAAACACCATTGTTTTCTATGGATCTGCAGTTCTAGGTTAAAATGCTAGTTTTAATTTATTCTAAAGAAATTAGCATTGTTATTGTTTAAACAGTGTTAATGTATTGAATAAACTTCTAAATGCCTTAACCAGATTTGACAGAAAGGGCAGAAAGTGCACAAGGACCTCAAAGTTAAGGTAATATAGAAATAGTAAAAATTACTGTGAGGAGTGAGAAAGAGAAGGAGATTTTACTAGTATTCTTATGGAGTGAAAGGTAGAAAACATGCACAAGAATAATTGTACTGGGTAGGACCAGTTTGTTTTTCTATATCCTGTTTCCAACTATGTCACAAACGCACATCCAGAAAAAACTATTGAAAGATTGGCAAGTACAATTTCTCCCAATACACTTCCAGTGTATGGACCCTTTGAGCTAGAGATGTCTCTATTTCGCTTCCCTGAATTTAGTCAGCATCTCTTAGAAGCCATGTAGAGTTCTAGCAACACAGCATTTCTATCATAACACCAGGGTCCTGATGCTCTTGAGGGCTAAAGATCAATTCATATGTAATAATTTTATTTGTTAGGATAGGACTTGTGTTTTGTCATGTGCATCACTTAAGTTGCCTACATGAAATCTCCACTGTCATTTTAGTGACAAGTCACTTATATTATAATGTCTTTCCATAATTCTTTGCGGTATGTCTGGTTCTCTGTTGTCCTTTATTACCCTGAATTACCCTTACCAGCTGCCTTCACTACTTCTGTGGTTTTGGCATAATTGATAATAAGCATATAACTAATAAAAAACTAAGTAATAAGTGTGTTGAGCAGTTCAGGTTCTTTATGGAATTCTGCTGCTAATGTCAATTCTTGCAGTAGATGGAGATTTCACTCCTGCCTTTGTCTGTGGGTGACCTGCTCATCATCCACTGCAGGACTGTCCTCTGGCTGCTTAACTTCCTTCAGAGCTTTAAGTGAAGGATTTTTTTTTGAAATATGAGTGTATCTGACAGGTTACCCTTGTTGACATGTTTGTGAATCTCTCAAAAAACAGCAATAATCTTAGAAGGATTAGCTTTTAAAAAAGTCTTACTGGCTTTTTTTCCTGAAACATCCTGTATTTATGCAGGTGCCTGCTCATTCTGTTCTTTGTTATAATTTCTATTAATTTATCGGTTGACATCAGTTTTACACTATGTGAGTGTAGAGTTCCCCTGGGATCCTTTTGCAAACTGGTGCCAGATTTTGCGCTTTCCAATAATCAGATACTGAGACAGTTGTCTGCTAGTATGCAACAGTTTATCCATTTCAACCTTGAGTTCCTGTTAGGCCCCTTGGATAAACAACTTGTGGTGACTTCATACTGTGTGTATTGTCCACTTTTCCAAATAAGTTTGGGGTAATAAAGTTTCCTCACAATCGTCCTCTTTGTAGAGTTTTCTAACTGTCCTTCATTTCTTCCACAAGGATTCCAAGAATTAGTTTGACTTCTCTGCAGTGGCATTATCATTTTAGAGAGTTCTTTAAATACTCTAGTCATCTCTAGGCCACCCAGAGTTTCTGGGAGTCTTTCCATTTCTGAAAAGTAACTAGCATCTGCTCTGCCCACTAACCAGCAAGCCAGCGTAGTCCCATGGGGCAGCATGTACCTAGTTGTGCAGTGGGCGAGGCATACACCATATCCTGCCCAACTGACAGGAAATCAGTGGATGTGGAAGGAACCAAGTGTATGGTAGGACAGACCAGAGAGAGGTAGCAGAGTGAGGGTTGTTGGAGAGGTGAACAAAGGGAACATGGAAGAGACCTGAGAATCATGAGGGAGTGGGTACAATCATGTAGGGACAATCTCAAGTGTTTTGAGAAAATGGAGGTGCTGGGGAACTGCTGGATTTTAGTCGATTTGACAGGATATGCTGACAAGCCGTGGCTAGCGTGGTAGAGAGGAATGAAAGGAGACATACACGAGTGTAAACCACAAGCCATTAAAGCTAATGAAGCCTGGATTTTTTCCTGTTTTTTGTAAAGCAGCATGTCTTAATGAGATACTCTCTTCTTCTGTACCATTTTGTATTTCGCTTCCTGCTGTCACCATCTTATTCACTTTCATTCCTGTTTTTCTAGTTTTTCTCGAATACAATTCTTTCATTATTTATTCATTATTCATAAAAATGGTACTTGGCATTATTCACCTTCAAAGCTCTTTGCAAGCCTGCTGTGTTTGAGCCAAGATCAGTGGTTAAGACAGAATTATAAAAAATGCCTTGCTGATGTGGTTTGGATTAATTAGCTTATTTTTGGTTGCATTTTTGGCTAGTATCCTAGGTTGTCATAGATGGATTTTCTTGAAAATGCATCTTGAAAAAGCATCTATTAGAACAGTAGCATGTATCTAAATTATAAACATGTAAGATATACTGAATGTTTTCAGCTCCCTTTCGATTATGTTTGAGTGTGGAATGCCACATGTCATGCAGAGCTTAACTATATGAAAATATTATCGATGGTCATCACTGTAGTACCAGGTAGGTCTTCTGGATATAGAAAGGAGAAGGAAATGATTCACCTCCTGAAGAGCACATGGTCTAAGGATTGTGGGTTGTTTTTGTTAGGGTCCTGAGGGCACTGACCGGACTCCCCCCACCCTGCCCACTGCCCAGGACCCCACTGTAGGTTCCAGGGACTGTTAGTTCCTGCCCCAGTGATGCTGTACTGATGATGCATCCTGCATCATCCTGATGCTACATCTGCACAACCCTTCCTGGCCCAGCCGTGGACCCTGATAAGCTAGGCTCACCTGCAGTCCCGTGTCCAGCCTGTCTTTGGCTGGAGGTGCCCAATTCCCAGGGCTGGGTCTGTGCCCTGGCTTGCCCTGCTGCTCCAGGACAGCCTCCTGCTACTGGCCTCCAGCCCACAGGGAGCAGCCGGCCCTTGGGGCACCTGGACACTTTCTCTCTCCCCTTCCCTTATTAACTTTTCTCTAAGCAATTAACTTTTCTCTAAGCAGTCACTATTCAAACTTAACAAAGCTGTATTTTTTCACTGGAGACTTCTTAATTGCCAAGACTTTGCCAATTAAACCATTACAGAAATTATTGTGGTGATAATTTTCTTTTGTAAAGTCTTTGGTTCGTATCCTTTTTTCTTGTTTCATAAATGAGGCTACAGTTCGGGGTGTGTCAAAATAAACATTAATCTTATTTCAAAAACTATAAACCCTAGAAAGTAGATATTTTTCAAATAAAAGGATGCAGTATTATTTCAGAAATACTAAGAAAGGTTAAAGAGAGAGAGAGTCTGATTTTTAATGTAGTTTTAAGCCACAGAAACACTGCGTAACATAACAGTAATACCACATTACTCATTTTTTTCATTATGAGCAATATCAGTTTTCAGCGGGTAACAGTTGTGCAGGGCCTTGTCATCAACCTCCAACATCAAAGATTCCCCACCATGTTCTCACTGTCAGCACAGATTTATATCTGATCTGAATGGAATCTAGTAACTGTGAAGCAACCCCAGAAGTCACAGTAACAACTTTTCAGTGTCCAAAATGATGCTTCAGTTGCAGCTCAATGGACCAAAGCTATGCAACCTGCTGGACTAAAAGCAAACACTAGCCTTGTCCAAAATCTCTGGGGCATAGCGTGGTTATCAGTAACCATATGCTTTGAGCAATGACTGGTGGAGTGGTGCAACATGATATTTTGTTGCTGCTTGTCAGTTTGGAAAGGCAGCACAAAAAAATTCACGAAGCAGTTCAGGTTGGTTATCTCTAGACTCTTAAAGATGTCCAAGGAGTAAGGGAAATACTAAGGGTAAGAACTTAACTGGAATGTAGGTTGTTTGGACATGTGACTGCAAAACTTCACTACTCACTTGTGACTCTAAAGTAAATTGATGTTTGCTTTGATAGCTTGGTAGTATGTGAGTTGCAGCAAGGCACTAGGAGATTATTCACACTGAATCGCTAGTCCCCATTTGGGTATATGAACTTTGTGGACCACTGCATGCCTGCAATGCGTTTGTCTGAGAAGCACAGTCCTCTTCCCATGCATATTTTCCTATTCATCTTATCAGACTGACTGAAAAGTCTTTCAAGGGCCCCTTCTAAAGTGTTCCTACATACTGATGGCATTTTATGTCTTTCCAAGTCATGTCCCATTCATAACTTCTCTTCCAGTGCATGTTTCATACATAAAAATAAACATTATGTAGTATATAATATGCTATCTAGGACTCTTTTCCAGAATTCTTTTGTTTGTATCTGATGCATACTGGAATTCTTTGCAGATGGAGTCTGGAACTCTAGAGGCGTAGCTTTTTTACTTGCTGGTTATATCAGTTGTAGTTGGCCTGGTAACAGCAGATGCTGCAACTACATCAGCAGTTCATCCATAGGAACTGATAAAACCAATGCAGTGTTCATAAAAGTGGAATCCCTGGCATTCTAAACTTTTATACCACAGCAGCCTGTGTGCAAATGAGCACTGAGAGCATGTGGTGCCAGGGTCACAGGCAACATCAGTATTCCCAGAAGGTATGCATTTCTGGTGTCTTAACTGGCAATAAAACTAGACAGAGCAGTTGGACATTAACTGACAGTTCTTTCTGGAGTTTTTAGAAATCAAGTAAGATGGTTATATGCATTTTCTCACTTTTCTTGAAACATTAAAATATATTCATAATGCAGATAAAGAAGCTACATTCTTGTACACATGTTAGACTGAAGCAAGGGAAGAATGGAACCAAATGAATTTGTAACAGTGATGAAGATCGTAGGTTATTAGTTCTGGAATCCAGGAGGGAATGGAATTTAGTTGTCCTGGCTGACAACAGATAAAAGCATTCCAGAGTCTGAAGAGAGCAAAAAGAGGCTTTTGGAACAGAAACTATCTGACAACATCTAAAAACATACTGTTATCAGATTATGTAACATATTTATTATTTATTATAAATATCCAGCTTTGTAGTTGCCTGTATACATGTGTGCAGTTACTAAAGTAATGAGGACTGTGCACAGATTTCCAAATATGGGAGTTGGGCCCGTATTAAAATGTTTCTCTAACACTCTGCAGCTTTGGGAGGATTCTTTGGGCTGATGCTCCTTTTGGGGTGTATGTAAATGGAGTGATACTGAGAAAAATTACTGTTCCTGAACTCTGCGGGTGATTAAGCCTTACAACAAACAGTCCCTGCAGATTTTCCTCTCTGCGAAAGGAATAAAGAATGCTAGTTCTGTAGGAGGGATACTGGAATATTTATCGGGGGGGGGGTAGGGGGGTGTGCGCTCACACACACGTGTGTATCGAGGAAGGGCTTTCTATCCTAATTGCCTTCCAGTAATCTGACTTTCAAATGCTCTTCCTTTGGATTTTTATCTACATGTTTCCTTCTCCCTTATGCTGACTGAAAGGTCCCTTGTTTCCAAGGTGAGATAATACTGTTCCTAAATCAGTCAGTTGATACAGAAGAATAAGATTGTAGAGAAAAAAAGTGTAGAGGTAGCATATTTTATTCTTTTGAGAGTAAAAGAGAAGGGTTTACAGAGGGAGAAATTAGATGTCTGAAAGAAAAACTTGGGAAAATAAAATGCCTTGCTGAAAGTTGAAACTCTGTTGTTGGGATTACTCCCAGAAAGGCAAATGGGAATGCAAAAGATAAATACTGAACTCAATATCTGGAATGAAAGAATGGAAAAGGGGTTTGGCACGAGGTCAGGGAGATGTTGACTTGGCCAAGAGAAGGTATGTAGAAGCGGCTGTAACCTGGGTAGTGCCATTGAGTGAGTGGTGAAGGCAAACAGAGTTAGTCTGAACCAGAGGTATTAGAAAGAATTGCACAGAACTTGTGTGAAGAAAACTAAATAGCATGGGCTAGGAAGAAAGTGTTTCACATTAGAGCAATGTAGATAATAATTTGGGGTGACTCTGCAGCAAGATAGTTGTAAGTAATGGTAAATGCATAGATATGATTGGCTAATATCTCTGCCTATTACTCTGCCAGTAGCAGGGAATTATTCTTTAAAAGAGGGTGAAGAAAAGAAACAAGACTGTAATTTGGAAATACAGTCAGGCAGCGAGTATGTGTAGAAAATCATTAAACCTGTCTAAATGACAAGGGAGGATTCACCTATGCATCTCGCCTGAGTTGGATTCACTGGATGATTTATTAGACTAGCTCCTATTTCTAGCAGAGACTTGGATGTCTTGTGTAAAAGCAGTTATCAGTTAACAGAAGTGAAAATTATGCTCTTAAATTGAGGAGCTTTCTCCTGAGTGCCATCCTTTTCTGTAGACCATGGAAAGTGACCTGTGTGGGTGGAAATTGCTTGCTGATCAGGGTTCATATTCCTGCCGTGGTGAAATCTCCACTTCTAGGATATTCCTTCGCTCCTGCAGAAAACCCTTATGATGGCACTTACTAGCTGGGGTGATCATCAGAAAATAGCTTACGTGAGGGTACCAGGGGGACAACAGGAAGGAATGGACACAGAGCATGAGCAGGGAAATGTAGAGTATGGGAGTGTGGGGTTCTGTGTTCAAGTGAACAGGGACCTAGACCAGGGGGTTATGTAAATTTGGTGGGATACAGTGTGTATGGAAGTGAATTATATTACCTCACAATAATTTTTTACCTTTTGTTTCTCTGCCTGCTGCATCTTGCAAATATTCTTTTTTTTCTTCAGGATATTGCCATTCTTCCCACTAACCACCCATGTCCTACTGTGTGTAGATCCCATGAGCTGCAGTAGGCCTTTTTTTCCTGAAAATATGATATTTAATATATTTCTAAGACAATGTGTTTTGGTTGGTTGCGTTGCACTTGTAACTTCTTGTCTATATTGTTGTGGTTATTTCTCTTAATGTCAGTATCCATTCAGACTTTCTACATACAAAATTAATTAAGGGTGTAGCTAATGGTGGCCTTGGCATCATCATTGGACACAGTTGGGTAAAGGGAAAAAGGGTCCATGTATGGAATTTTGTTGCAGTAAAAAGTGTTCCAGGGCTTTCCTTTCTGCTTCTTTTATTTCTCCTAAGTATTGGGCTTGGAGCCAAGGATTTGGGATTAAGTGGCTCTATTGATCTGGTGTGTAGTGACAGTGCTCATAGTCCCTGAAGTAATGATTTGCCTTTGCTGCCTTGCTGAGAGGAAGATGTTATCCTCTTTTAGATGGTTATTCAAAACTGCTGAGATTCTATGAATAGACAAAGAGTAGCAGTTAAGGGAGATTAAAAAGCTGGATGTGCTATATGTCTTCAGGAAGCTAATACTCCTGGATATTAGAGGCCTGATGTTTCTGATTTATTATTCTGTGCCACTTCTCATACTAGGAATACAGCACAGCAGGAACATTTCCATTTGGTTTTTTTCCTGTGTTGCTAGCTCTGTCTGATATGTCTGTGGGTTTTTTATTTACAGGGCCACCGTATGAAACGGCAGGTTGATGTCTGGGGGAGCTGGGGTGAATGGAGCAAGTGCAGTCGGAGCTGTGGCGGTGGAGTCAGCTTTCGGCAGCGGCACTGCTATTCCCAAAGGTGAGGGCTAACCTCCTTTTTTGATTCTTTAAATGTATTTTTCTGTTACTGAGCTCCTGCAGTTATGTTCCAATATACATCCAGAACAAAAATGACCTAGTGTTTGATCCCAGGGGAATGAGACCCCTTTGAGATGAACCTCACTTTTAGTCTTATATGATATGATATGATATGGCCAGTCTTCGCGAGCGAAGATTTGGGAAAGGTCATTAACCCTTCGAGCCTGGGCAGTGGATTTTTTAGGTGAGACACAGCGTGCGCTGAACTGAGCCCACCCTTTAATCCTGAGGTTCATCTGCCGGGGCCAAGCAAGCTTGGACAGTGGCAGTGAGGGTCTCAGGACATTGGTTTGTTTAGAGTGACCTTCTCTTAGATGGATTGCCTTACAGGGCTGACGAGCTCCATCTGCCCGGGGGGCCGGGAATCAAACCCGGGTCACAGCAGTAAGAGTGCTGCACCCTAACCACTAGACCACCAGGGGCCCCAACTACTTTTTTGAATAGTGCCCTCTTCAACACGTCCTTGCTTTGGCTCCTCTGATAGAGCACAGCAGTTTCTCTGTTGATCCAAGGCTATGCAATCAGGTGATTGGCATGGCAGCAGCTGTTCATTGAGGTCTAGTGTGGCAAGCCCTGGGGCATGGAAAACAGTCCAGAGCAAGTTGGTTCCTCTCCTGAGAGCTGGTGACTGTGCCAGGATTTTCTCAGGCTCGTAAATCTCGGGAAGGTAAGTTGCCCCAGAGGAAAGGAAGAGCAGAGTTGGCTTAAGAAGTGTGCCACCTCACTGTTCCACCTCACTTGCAACTGGCTTAGCTGCATTCTAATGAGGATGGTGACTGGTATTGCACCTCTTGGGAATGATGCACCTTAGAGATCCTGTTGTGGATCAAAACAAAGAAAAGGGGAAAAAAAAGCCAGACTCTCAATAATATCTTAAAAACCAGCCTCTCTGTGTTTAGAGAAATGACAGGGGGGTTTGTAATAGAAGAATCCAGATTTGTGAAGAGCTGCTGCTTCCCACACAGAATAAAGAAGGATCTCTTTGAAAGTGGCCCATTATGGTATACACCTGCCAGAATCCCTGGAGGCCTGTCTCTCCATTTCAGGAATATTGAGGTATTAGACACTGGTTGACTTTCCAGATCAATTTCCTCCACAACTGTTACTCTCCATATTTCTCAGCCAGAGTCATTTGACTGGAATATGGGTGTTGCACACTTTCCATGGACATGTTTAGTCTTCTTACTAATGGGCCTAGTCTGCCTGTAAAAAGCAAGATAGATGATGTATATACCTCTTCTGAATTGGCCACTACCCTCCTGCTGCTCGTAACATGTTTCTCTCAAATATTTGCTGGTGGAGAATGGACTAAAAGCTCTGCTTCCGTTATTTAGTTGAAACATGACACCAAAGAGCTGTACTGCTATTGTTCATGGTCTGTGTCTCATTCATGCCAGAACACGAACCATAGCAGAAAACAGAACTAGAAGATACCAGCTTGCTTTAGTGGTGCAGAAGTGCATTTTAGTTATTTTGCTGTTTCAGGAGACTCTGTGAGGGTGATACGCTTGATGTGAAGGTGATTTGTAATGTCTGCCATGAGATGACTTTTTACATGTGTATTCTTCAGAGAACTTCATGTAATTTTTCTGACTTTCAGGACAGAAGGTCCTTCCAGTTGTGTTGGCCCGACACGAAGCTATCGGTCATGTAATGTTCAGGTATGTAATGTCATGTAATGTTCAGTTCTTTGTTTTTGTTTTTTCTTGCCTGTTGCTGCTTTTCCCCAGAAAAATGTAATTCTTGTTGAGAAATAATGTGTCATTATTAATTTCTGTTTCTCTGGCATCACTGGTGAATGCAGTTCATTTACAGTACCCCTTCAAAAGTATATTGAAATTATGCCCCTGATTTGATATGGGAGGAATAACAATAAAACCCAAATTTTTATTGCACACTCAATTTTCCTCCTTTTTATAAAGACCCAATACATTTTCTCCTCCAAACAGAGCTGCCCGGAAGGCTCCCGGGATTTTCGGGCAGAGCAGTGTGCTGCGTTTGATGGGACAGAATTCCAAGGAAAGAAGTACAAGTGGCTTCCGTATTATGGAGGTAATGATGAACACGTAGGGTTACATTTCATCCCTACTTATGAACAGTATGTTTTGAAGTGACCCTGATGTTTTTTACTGTAGCGACCTCACAGGATACTTTCTCAGTTGGAGTGTGGGGCAGGGGGTGGCATGGAAAAAATCTTTTTGCCAGCAGCAAGGCATTGCTGTCACAAAGGCACTGGATGCATGGGCCAGGAGGCAGCATTGCAGCAATATATACTTGTCTCTTGTAACAGCCATTCTTTCAGAAACATTGCTAAAGAAATCTGGAACTGCTTGCAGTATGTTCTGAAGTATTAGAGGAGCAGAAGTTCTGCTGTATTTTCCAATATTGGCAAAAGAATATTAGTAGGGCACAGAAGAAACAAATGCATATAATTAATGAGTGCTTCAGAAAATATGACATCTCTTCAATTGCTTTCTTGAGGAACTAACTCAGAAGGCGGGTGTGAGAACCAGGGGGTCCTTGCTCTGAGCTTTGATATGCCATCATTCACAGTTTGTTAACAAATTATGAGGGATTTTAAGATGGATTTAAAGGAGGGTTTTGTTGGTTGTTAAGTTAACAGTTCTGTATCAGCACTTGTTCTCATTCTAGAAAGCCTTGTACTCCAGGGGAGCATAAGAACAATCTTACTAAGAGTAACCAAATATCTGCCTGAACCCATGTCCCCTGAGGAAATGGTTGCATACAGTGGGACTTTACCAGGGTATTTTTGCAGCCTCCAGCGGTTTGTGACCCAGAAATTTGTTCAGTATCTGCCACTTTATATCAGTCCACCCCTCTGTTTCTGCTCCTGTGATCTAAAACTAGGCTTCTGATGTGTTATCAAGCTATAATATAATGTTTGTTTTTTGTCTCCTGCCAGCACCCAATAAGTGTGAGTTAAACTGTATTCCCAAGGGAGAGAACTTCTACTACAGGCACAAGGAAACTGTGGTTGATGGGACTACCTGTGAACCTGGCAAACGGGACATCTGTGTAGAGGGAGTTTGTCAGGTTAGTCATCTTGCTGCTTCCTTCATTCATCATTGGGTCTGTCAGTCTTTCTGTTGCTTCCCTTTGTTCTACTTGACCTTTCATAATAGCATGAGAAAAGGTGAATCATTCAGCTTTCAAGGTACTGAGGAGCATGTGGACAGCATTTATCTGTCTCTGGATGTGAAATAGTAGATATCAGCCCTGTCCTTTCTCTGTCAATTCTTTCTCTGCCCTATCTTGACTTCACAGACTTCATACATTCAGGCTTTCTTATTAGATCTGTCCAACATTTGGCCATTTTTTTATTTTCTCTGTCATTATGGTTTGTTCATATTAATGCTCCTGTGCTCTGACAGGCTGTTGGCTGTGATAATATGCTGGAATCTGACAAGAAGGAGGACAAGTGCCTGCAGTGTGGAGGAGATGGCAGCACCTGCTATGGTGTGAAGGGCACTTTTGATGTAACCAGCCTCCCCAAAGGTACAGATGATCCTAGGTGGTTTGGGCAGGTGAGAAGGAGAGATTTAAACTGAAAGTCAACTGCTACAAGGGCTGGTGGGGACGCCTGTTCATGTGATAGTTGTAGGCATGCTTGGATGTTCACTTGAAATGTCTGTATGTTGTGTGGCCTTAGCATCAGAAAATGTACTGATGGCCTTATCCTGGGAATCATGTCCTTAATCTCTGTACACACGGAAGCTCTTGCCGTGATGCTGGTGTCTTTCCCTGCTCCCTCTCAAGCAGGTGCTATAAATGTACCATAAGAACACAGCTATATACTGCCTTTGTAAGACTGTCTAGTATCTTGAGAACCCCACCAGGATTAGTGCAAGGCTAGAAATGGGACTGCATCTGCTGCATTTGGCCAATTTTGAAAGATTTCAAGATAACAAGTACATTTGTGGTCACATCTCTCTGTGTTGAACTCCAATATGATGCTTGCCGACATTCCAAAGATTTTAAAATCTAAAACAGAATATGCACTGACCCCTGTGCTTACTTTTCTGAGGAATTTTTTACACACATGACCTGTGGATAATGTAGGGTGAAACTACCCAGAATGCAGTCAAAATGACAGTGGAAATGCTTCAAGCCACCTGCAAAAAGCTCATGCTTTCCAGGCACCAACGAAACTGTGAGCATCTTTGGCATAGAAGAGTGGTTGTGTGGCATCCACAGACAGATATTGAATAATTCCCTTTTTTTTTTTTCAGGTTACAATCAAATCTTTATCATCCCTATGGGAGCCACAAGTATCCAAGTTAAGGAGGTTATGCCCAGCAGGAACTTTCTAGGTAAGACTTACGTCAGAATCTGTGTCAGTCCGTTTGGATTCCAGCCATTATATTAAAATCTGGTTTTGAGGTATGGACTTTGGGATGTTTGTCTCGAGGGCATGATATGGCAGAGGGGAAAACTCTCTGGACATCAGGATCTGAATATTGAGTAATCTTGAACTGTTACTGAAGCACAACTCAGAGCTTCACATTTATCTCTTTAATGTCCTGTGGAGATCTTGCTGTTAAGTGGGGAATAAAAATACCAACACTGAGACTTCCTGCCTGGAAACTTACAAGGAGTCTAGTTGATATAACAAAATTTCGCTATGAGTTCTGTTGTTTGGTGAATGTAAACCCTAACTACTTCTGCCATCCAAAAGTTTGGAGTGGGATTCTTTTCTCCATAGATTTCTTTTGGGCATTTGTACAACCTCAGGTTCTGGTCATGTGAGGGCAAAAAGGAGAGAGAAATGTCCTCGCCTAGCTTTCTGGACAGGGCTAAGGAAATTCCAGTGGAGAAAGCAAATACTCGTTTGCATTCTGACTCTTCCATCACCCAGTGCTTTGGACAAATCAGTCTGGTGATGTTTTCCTTTGTAGAAAACTGGATGCAGCACCCATCTTTGTTTTTTTGAAGAGAATAACTGATGAACTAGTTAGTGGTGTAGAGGCAGTGGGATTTGAATCCCACATCTTAACGGCAAGCAGGACAAAGACTGTACCCTAGCACAGTGGGGAATGCAGAGGCCGGGCAGGAACATGCTGGAGGCATTTGTCTGTTCAGCAAAAAAGTGCTTGGTCTGCAGCAAAGCTGGCAAGAACCACTGTCTGAATGTGGAGCAGCTTCTGGCAAGAGAGCCATATGGGAGGACAGCATTGTTGGTGGACGATGGTCACCTTCATTTGCTTGTGACACAGGGTTGAGTGAAAGCATGAGCCTCCCGGTGGAATTCTTATGATCCTCTCTCTCTGGGGTGTGGGTTTGCCCAGCTGTTAAGAACGTGCGAGGGGAGTATTACCTGAACGGGCACTGGACAATCGACTTCAGCCGGGCGCTGCAGGTGGCCAGCACGGTTCTGCACTACGACCGGGGCTTGGAGGGTGATCTGGCCCCAGAGCTCCTCCATGCCCGTGGTCCCACCACAGAACCCCTCATCATTGAGGTAAGCAGCTGTGCCTGCTCCCTGCTGATGCTCTGCTCTCTTCGCATAGCAGCGCTCGATTTGTGCAGTGGAAGTGCACTGGTGGATACCACGTGGGAAAAACTGATGAAGTGATGGGGCTCCTGGGAATCTTACAAGGCTGTAGGCCCTCAAGCTAGACCAAGGTGGTCTTCTTTCAGAAACAGCACAAATTGCTGCTCTGGTTCTATTGCCCACAAATGAGCAAGGCAAGGCTCAGTGTTGGTTTCCTGCCTATTCCCCTAGACTCTGACTTTAAGGGGGGTGAGAGTCAGGACCAAGCAGTGTTGGGGCAGGGACAGGCTCCAGGACACTGCTTGTTAAACTGTGCTGTAGAGCAGGAAAGGTACTCACTGTTACAAGAGCAGCTGGATCTTCTGAAGCCAAGAGGGATGAAGACACTCTTCTCTGAAAAATAGTGCTCTCTAGAGTATGATAGAAGCCAAGAAGAAAATACAGTGCTTCTTGAATGGGAGGGGTGCAAGTCAGCTCAAACCCTCAGACATGGTGGAGAAATTCTGTGGAGAGGAAAAGTGTTATTCCCCTGACTTCCTCCCATGCTTTCACAGCTCATCAGCCAGGAGCCAAACACGGGGATACAGTACGAGTATTACCTGCCCCTGCAAGGACAGGCCACGAGTTACAGCTGGAGCTACAGTTCCTGGAGTGAATGCAGCTCTGAATGTGGAGGAGGTAAGAAGAGAGGACCTGGTCGCTGGCAGCTAGTGTGGAGTTTATATCCACACCCTGCAGACAGTGTGCTGCCCTCTGCAGCTGCTTCCCAGCAGTCTTCTGCTGGAAGGCAGCATAGGTATCTGCAGGGGACAGCTAAGGTTTTGTCAAGGGAGGGTCATGCATGGAGTCACAACAGGACTGTGCCCCATGCCTTGTCTTGTATTATTTTCCATGCCCTAGTCCTTAGACGTATTACTACAACCTGTTAAGAATCTCAATAGATAGCCTTTGTTTTGTTTTGCTTTGGCTCTTCGTGGTCTTTTCAACCACTTTAGAGGTCCTGTCCAAACTGATCTGACCTACATTACTAAATCACATCATTCTTCTTGACCACAGCCTGGAAGATTCCCTCTCTCCAGGAGGACTGTCAGACACTGGAGTGTCATGTCATGTTCAGTTTACAGATTGTTCCATGAACATTATGGATTTCAAGTTTAAAAGAAAAAACAAAAAAAAATCACCAATCAAACAAAAAAATCCCTCTCCAGCTGATTAGTATATGGAGTTCTTATCAGCCTATTCTGGGCTTCTGTGCTGATGGCCACTTCGGTAACTTTTGCCATATTTTGGCTGTAGGTGCTGAGACTGTATTTGCCTGGGCACTCATATCCTGTAGGAAGCATGAAGAGCTGCAAGTTTTATTCCCATATCCAGTCTTCACAAGACTGGCCTTTTAAGTCTAACAGAAGGACCTCCCCCTCCCAGTTCTTCAGCTGTATACTGCATGCATCTTGCGGGGTTCCTTCATGAGCAACATATGGGTATGGCACTTCCCTTGTGAGTCTCAATCCATAATATAACAGGAAAATTCCCTCAGCTACACAGAATTATATTGTTTCCCTTGCCCTTCCAGTGGATTCCTATACCGTGGGAAGGCATCATTTGTACATATTGTCAGAGACAAAGAACTACACCTGGTTCTTTTCCAAAATGGCTGGGACAGGCGCAGATTCTACACAAGTTTAGAAACTTGTCTTGCCTATCCTAATGCATTGTAAACCTAGTTCTGGGTAGCTTGTGTTGATCAGATATGCTCTTGCTTGTACTGTAGGTTTCCAATCCCGGCTGGTGTTTTGTACCATAGACAATGAAATTTATCCGGACTATATGTGCAGGAATAAACCACAACCAGACAATAACCGGACATGTGGTCATCAGGCTTGTCCCCAGACAAAACGGTACGATTTCTTTCCTTCTTCTGAACTCTGACTTCTTCCTGAGGTGCTTTGGAACTGAGAAAAGGAATGACATGCTCACTTCTACCCTCCAGCATGGTTCTCTCCAAAGAAGTGTTTCGCTTCTTAGAGAAAGCCCAAGACAAAGGATGGGGGTGATAGCACTGTGATGAGCATTTCTGTGTGCACAAGAAGAGGTCTTAATATATTCTGTGTTCATTTTATAGACTAAATTAAATCTGTTTTCCAAAGTATGGAAAGTCTTCTAGCCCACGTAGGAGATATGAAACAAATTCTCTGGGTTTTGTTTTCTTGAGCTGGAGCCTGCAAAGACACAGTAGAAGGTCAGAGCTGGTGTCATTTTAAGTAATTTCTGCATTCCCAGTGTCCTTGCTCTTGGAAGGGGATGAATCCTGGAGTTTTTTCATTCTCTAGCATTTTCAAACCCCTTCACTCAGCCATTTCCACCTTGTCCCTTGTTGGCATAGCCTTACAGTTGGCTTCACTTGGCTCTTACGTGGGCATCCAGAGCTATAACCAGAGCCTTAGCTGTGGATCTCTCTGTGTATCTGGTGGGTGCAGCGGAGGCCTCTGAGAGCGCTTGTGTGTGTGAGAGGGCACCTTGGAGCATTTCTGAATACATTAATATGTTAACCTGTAGTTACTTGTTTTAAGTTCTTTAAATCCTTTGTTCTGTGTATAAAGGACTTCTTACATCTATCTGCCGCAAGCCTGGAGTCAGAGTGGAGCACGGAGCTCTCAGATGAAGAGGTAACGAGGAGAAGGAAGTTACAGAAAGCACAGGAAGGCAGCTGCTCTCTTCTGCTCTCCACTTAATTGCCCAATGAATCCATGGGGGCTTTCCTCTTTGGCACTGGTGGTAGCAGTGGGTGTTGTTTCGCTTTTGATTCTTGCCAGTGAAAACGATGGTGGAGGGTGCTGGCTGGCAGCTTTGCTTAGGTGGTTGCACATGCCTCTGGTAACTTTATTCTTATGGGACTGAAAAGGGGACAAGTTCTTCATATCTGGCTGCTTATTCTGATAACTTGTTTTTTCTCTGGAATCAGAGTAAAGAGGTTCTGGAAGACTTTTTAAATTTATTTATCAAGACAAATAAAAGAACATAAATGAAAAGAGAGCATGATGGATTGAGCAATTGAAACATTGGCCAGGATGCTAGCATGCCATAGCAAAAGCTGCAGTTTCTTAAAAGCTCTTCTTTCTTTGGCATGGGCCCTATAGCAGGCAGAAAAGAGCCTATAAACTGTGATGAGTACCAGGATATGACAGATACAATAATGTACACTGAGATATGAGAAGTTAAAAGCGTCAAAAGCAAAACAGTTGTCTCCCAGCAAGCTGCTAATTTTTGCAATTTTTGCCCTCTGATAAGAGTCCCAGCCTTATGGTTGTTGACCTTGTCTTACAAAGAAAATTAAACAAGTGTCAGAGATGTCTCCACTTGCAATTGAAGGAAGCTGTAGGTGAGTGCATCTGATTGATACAGTGTTTCTAAAACTGTACATTTGCTTTACAGGAGGCAGAAAACAATTGGGGTGGGGTGTTATTACCATTGGAGCTTTTGAAAAATCTTAATCAATTAATTTGTTATAAGCCCTGCAACCACACCGCTGTGTGGCTTCTACTGGCTGTATTTGTTCCCTTTCCTATTTTATAGGAAAGGCCATTCAGTTTTGGGCTGATGTTTGCATCTTTAGCAATAAAGAAGGGCATCTATGGAGGTGAATGTGGCCGATTTTACTGTGGAGTTCCTGTTAGGATGTGAATGTGAATTGGCTGGCTGAAACTCAGTTTAGGTGTGGCAAGGGCCAGACTAGGGAAGTAGCTGGAATGCTAGGGAAGAAAACATGAACTGCCTTCACTCCCTGGCTGGGGCTTATCTGACTGCAAGGGGATATAGCAGCTGGCATACAGATCACCACGATGCTCCCCCTACACAACCAGCGCCTTTTGACTGCACAGCACACTGGAGTCAGGGATGAAACATCATATTGTCCCTGAAGCCACCTCATGTTAAGCTGCGCTCCCAGCTGCCTGGGCAGCTCTGAGACACTGAAGCAGCCACAGGCAGAGATTTTAGCATCCAAACAGATTGTTTGATGGACATTCCCCCTTCTACTAGCAAGGGTGTATCACTTCTACAGCAGCTTCAGCAATCAAATACAGGACAAAATCTATTTACATTTTTGGGGGCTTTTTTCTGTGTGTGCTGCTAGAGAATTTGAGCGATGGAGGAATAAACCAGCTTTCTACTGGCTCTCAGTGAAAAGTTAACAAGCACTTCTGAGAGTGTGTGGCATGGTTTGCAGGCAGAGTGAGGGCTTGCCTTGGTTTTACTGTTTCTGATAATGTATAGTTAGGCTGGTGTGGATTGCTTTTCTTTTAGTTGATGTGGATTGTTTTCTTTGTTTTTTTTCTTTATTTTTCTTTGATGTTTTATTCCAGGCATAACATTTTTGCAGATATCAGGAGACCAAAAGCCATGGAGAGAAATCTTCTCTTTTTGGGAGAGCTCTGCACTTCCAGAGAAACAAGTGTTTTGTAGCTTGGGATATGTCTATGGAGTGGCATTCATGCTCTGCATTGCCAATTAAGCTGAGTGGCACTTGGTCAAATGGGAACTCACTTCTGACTCTGTTCTGCAAAGGGACATTTTCCCTGTTTGATTTCTACAGGAATTTGGCACTGACCTCCTCTGTGCCTAGAGGGAGTTTAGCTGGGCTTACTTTTTTTTTTTTTTCTTGATTCTGTGACCTGCAGGTGGAAAACAGGAGAGTGGGGATCCTGCTCAGCTACCTGTGGTGGGGGCACCCAGACTCGCTCCGTTTACTGCGTGGCCTTCGACGGCCAGAGCTCTCAAGGGGTGGTGGATAATGCTGAGTGCATGGCCTTCGCCCAGCAGCCTCGCAGCAGCCAGCCCTGCAATGTGAGAGAGTGTGCCACCTGGAGCACGGGGCCCTGGTCAGAGGTGAGGGGGTATGGGTAACAGCCTCTTGGCACCTACTGCAGGAGGATGTACCAAAGCTTGGGGATAAAGAACCAGGCTTCTTTTCTGGGACTATAAAAAATGTGTGTCCCTGGACAGGTGGCGTGCAGAGGTATAGGACTTGTCCCTGCAGCCCTCCTATGCCCTCCTATGCACACGTCCCTGTTCCTCAAAACTGTGCGTGCCCCTGCGCCTCTGCACTTCTCATTGCATATTGTTTCTATTCTGGTCTGCCAATCCTTTCCCCACTGCTGTGTTTTTATCAAACCCACCAGACCCAGCACTGGCTGGGTTTCTGAGCCAGGCCTGGTGAAGGCAGAGAGTGGGCAGGAGAGCTGCTGTCCATCAGCTGAGGATGTGCAGTAACACTCCCTCCTCTGTAAAACAGGAGCTCCTGGCTCCTGCCTGTGCTGTTGATTTCCATATTGCTGCCTCAGCATTACAAGCCCAGGACAGCAGTACTTCAGTCACAAGAGTCGGTAAGCAAGGTACTCTTGTAACATTGGTGACCTGCTGTTTTCTGTGTGTCTGCACAGGGCTTCTCCAAACACAGCCACATGGTGCATTTTTTATGCCTGTGTGCATTTATATCTACGGCATTGGAAACAGTTCAAATTGTATGTGCTCAGTGAAGGCAGCCAGGTTTTTAGAAGGCATCTTATGTTCCAAGGGCTTAGAAAGTAAAGGGAGTATCTACTTAGTCCATAAAGCACTGGTGAATTTTCCTCTTTTAGAAGAAGGACATGCATGCTTGTAACATTTGACTTACAATCTTGTGGTGGTACTTTGAGTAGTGCAGCAGCACAAAATGCAACTTTGAGGCATGATAACCTAGACTGGGAAGTCCTTTTTTATATATTTTTTTTCCTTTTGTGAGATTCCAGGTGTGACTTTAGGATTGTGGAGTAAGAGCACTGTTTGGGGAAGTTCTTACAAACTGATTCCTAAGTGAGTCATTTTGGGGTTCTCAAAAGCGACTGTGTTACATGTACTCTCAGAGATAAAAGGTCAATCTAGTAAATGAATGGCTGAAACACAGCTGGGAAACTCATCTAAAGTAATTCAGACTGTATCCAAGTTAATCCTCTCTGTTAGAGAACTTGGTAATTCATGGAGAAGTAGGCTGGATTCCTGGAAACACCACTGTGAATTTAAGAGGGCATTGAAAATGTCACAAATCAGTTACCAGTATAGAAGCTGTGTCCCAGCTTCACATCGTAAAAATGGAGCACAAGGTCTTTAGGCAAAAGACATGAGCAGTATAAGAACCTAATCTTTTATCTTCTCTAGAATTCTTTACCGTGGCTGATTTTAATCAGGTGTAAATAATATGAGTTTCCAGATATTTTCTACCGTGTATTGTTCATATCCTATTGTTCATAGGCCAAAATCATCCAGTGACTTCCAGATCTCCCAGGCCCTATCCCATGCTCCCATGCCTTATTGTCTCTTCTGCAGCATAAACAACTATTCTGCTAACTCCCACCCCAGAAGATGATTTTAATGATAGCTGTTTTTTTAGGCAATCTCAAAATGGTGTTCTGCCCTAATATGAGGGAGAATGGCCCTGAATTGCAGGAGGAAACAAGGCGCATCTTTGTAATTTTTGGGTCCCCTTTCTGCAGTGTTCAGCCAGCTGCGGGGAAGGAGTCCAGACCCGGACCATCACCTGCAAGACACAGCAGGGCTCTCAGGCTCAGGACTTTGCTTGTCTAATGGAGCCAAAGCCATCGGCCACCCAGCCCTGCCTTAGGGAGAACTGCATCCAGGAAATTGGCTGGCACGTTGGAGACTGGGGTCTGGTGAGCACCGCACTTTCATGGTTCAGATATTCCTGATTATATTGTTGTGCTCCTCACAACAAGCTTTGATCCTTGCAGCCTGCACATTGGCTGAGGCTGGGAGCATGTACTGCCTCATTACCAGCCCCTTGGCTCACAGTCGCGTTGTAACTGGCACGGGTAATGCTCCAGTTAATCTGCCGCCTGCTTGGTATGCAGCTGCTACAAAAATAAATCCTTCTGAGGGGCGGATTATAGTTTCAGTGACAGTGGCAAAATGCAGCCAATAAACTGAAACAGTCCAGTCTTGCTGCTTATTCCGAGTTCTTTGCTCCATCTCTGTGATCAGGAGAAGAAGCTCTCTGGCCAAGTACGGCTTAGAGCTCCAGGCTTCAAGGCTGGAGCATTTGGTGATTGCCATTGCATTTGGTGGTATCGTTTAAAGTACATTTTTGTAATTATTCAGATAAACTGTGCTTCCAATGGATTAATCTTGTCTTTGTGGAGGAAGCCAGACTGTGTTCAACCTGGGAAAAGTGCCAGGGGGTGGAGATACAGGTAGATCCAGTGCATCAGGTGACTTCCAAACACGCTTTTTCATTTCTGTGCTAGCCAGACCAACTAGTTCTGAGTTAAAATGTGTTGCATCTGGTTATTCATGAGATGTAGGCCAAGTTTTAGTAACAGCTAAAGAAGTTGCATGTCTTTATCTGATTTTCCCCTCACTTTCTATTTTTTGGAAGGGCTCCTATCTGCCTCTGAATAAGAGAGAAATACTCTCCCAATGTTTGTGGAGCTTGCCATGAGCTGGGTGGGTTACACAAGTACATCATACTATCCCCTCCCCCGAGCCACTGCTCATTGCTCCCTCCTCATCCACAGTTTCCAGTGAGGTGAACTCCAGTTAGCTGCTTACAAGAAAGCCACCAGTTTGCTTTCCAGTTGTATATTGTTGCTCTTGAATGAATAGTTCAAAACTGACCCCCTCACAGCTGGTGGATCCCCAGAGAACTGAGGTGCCTTCAGGCTGAAATAATTCACTCAAGCTCCATGACATACCACTGTGGGTAACAGCAGCTCATCTGGATGTTACAGGCTGAGCATGGCTCAGGTAAAATGGTAAAATGGTTTAAAGTATGATTTTCTAATTGTTTAGATGAATCCAGCTGAAATATTGTTTGCTTTGTCTTGGTGGAGGAAGCTGTGCTCAGCCTGCAGCTATTCATGCAGCTGTTCCACACTTCTGGTCTGTGGGGTTTCTGCATTCAGCCTCTGCTGCCTGCTCACTGCCTTGTCTCTGTGCCCAAGTGTTCCAAGAGCTGCGATTCAGGCATCCGGACACGCCAAGTCATCTGTGCTGACGGTGACTCCAAATTCTACAGTCCTGAGATATGCAAAGCCATCCAGCCAGAGAAACCAGCCACCCTGGGTAGCTGCAACATGCAGCCCTGCTACCTGCCACAGCGTGAGTGGTATTGCTGCACACCAGCTTTTCCCAAGATGCTTTTTTTTAGGAATAGAAATTCACAGCTCTGCATCAGCTTATGTTCTCATCTTCTTGCCTGCCTGTCTCTATCCTGTGAGTTTGCCATGGTTATGTGCACAAAGCATCTTCGGAGTCCAAGTACCTGTGCTGTTTGAAATGTATGCAACAGGCTTGGGAACAAAACTGGTGTGTATTCATTCTGAATTCAGTATTCTGTGATGGCTCATCCAGTGTGTGCTGCAGACTGACCCCAGGACTCCCAGTCTAGAAGGATGGTAACCTGGGCAGGCTCAGTAGCTAAAAACTATAGCAAACTCTCATCCCTCATTGGACCAACTATAAAGAAGTCACAACTCCTCAGAATATTTTGCTTGCTGTCTGTGTCTAGTCTTCACATTAGAGCTCAAATGCTGACTTTTGTCTGCCTGCCCATTGTAGGTCACTTGTCCTGACAGTCCAATTGAATCCAATTGCTGCTGAGCAGCTGTTCCAGGAGAAGAGAAACATTTTCATCTACTTTCATCTCCTGCTGACTACTGGATGTATTTGCAATTATTAGAGAATAGGGCTGGACTAACTGCACTCATTTTGTGTATGTCTCTCTTTGCAGAGGTCCCCAGTATGCAGCACACTATGGGATATGATGTCACTCGCCAGTCCTTGCTGACACGTTACAACCCAAACGGCCGCGCCCCAGGTTTGGAAAAATTTTCTTAATTTGGGTTTTTGATGATGGGGGACTTGGAATAGGGTGTGGTAGGGGACAGGATCCTCCCTTTATTCATTTCTCTGATTCTTTTCATGGGCTTCTATAAATTCATGGATCCAGGGATAAAATATAGATTCTTTTACACCAACAGTGAACAGTATTTGAATATATCCATGCAGAAGACTCTGTATACAGCATATAGATCCTGAGTTCTGTCAGCATGACTTAGGTCGTGGCTGAGAGAAATGGTGCCCAAAGCAGATCGTAGGAAGAAGAAAGGATGATGTGAAGGGATCACAGTAACGACAGGTCCTTTTTCATGGGACAGCAGAAAGAATGGTCAGGGCAGTGAGCAAAGACCCTCAGGACAACCATATCTGGAAGGGCTGGCCAGAAGACACACATTCAGGTGATGCAGAAAAGCCTGCCACATAGCCTTGGGCAGGTGAGAGAGCAGAGATGAGGAAAACTGACCAGATTTTGATGCTCACCTGCATACTTTAATGAGTTCTCTCCCCAGATTCTGGTGATGAAAGGATGCTCCCTGGGAACACCATGATCCACAGTACCTCTGGGAATCACCACATTCCGTCCACCAAGGACCATGGCATGAATTTGTTTGCTGTTCGCTGGGAACCCCAGTCACGCTTATCGGGTTCCCGTCAGCTCGGCTTCTCTCAGGACCCCACTGCAGGGCCTGGCTCTCAGGACTGTCACCAGAGCCCACATGGCTGCTGTCCAGATGGGCACACTCCAGCTTCAGGCCCTTTGGGGAGAGGCTGCCCTTTCAGCACCTGTCACCAAAACAGGTAGTTGGAAGTAGATAGGCCTGAGCAGGGAGGCATTGCCTTTCCTGGGGGCTTCCTGAAATTTATAGCCTGTGCCTGTTGAGCTGGGCAGGTAAGGTATTACTGCAGCCCTTCTGTCAGTAGGTATGGGTGCTGCCCTGATGGAGTTTCAGCTGCCCAGGGTCCAAACAACATGGGATGCCCACAATATTACCGTGACATTCGAATGAGCCAAAATCATCCCACTGTGGCCACTCCAACAGTAAGTACAAAAGCTCTTTGCAATTTTGGAGTTCATCAGATACAAAAATTGAGATTTGACCCTGGTGACTCACTTGTGGGTTTCTGTTGGGCTTCATCTCTGCTAGTAATGCTGAAGAATCAATACTCCAGGCGTGGCATCAAGCCTTTTGGCCCGCCTCACTCCTGTTCAATCTGGAGCATCCAGATTTGATCTTCTATAAGCAGGGAACAGAGTGGGTGGTGGGGAGATGTCTGAGAAGAAGACCATCCTATGTAGAACTGATTGAATAATCCTGAATAATCCAATTTCTGTCAGTCATGAAATTGCCATCCAATTTCTAGGATAAAAAATGGGGAAAACATGGCCACTATTAATTGCCTTTGTTTGTCAACTCTGCAGATTAATTGAAGGCAGGGAGATAATCCCTCTCATACCTTGGGGTTCTTGTTGGAGCCAGCAGAAAAAACTGTCTGGCTGCTGGGCTGCTTAGGTTTGTCTTGCAGAGAAGTGAAGCCCTGGCTCCATGGCTGACAGCCAAGTTCCCCACCCCTTCCCAGCATGAAAGCCTCTATGAGGCAAACAAACAAATAGTGGTGCCTCTAACAGCTGGCCTTCTGCAGCTGACAGCTTGGACACGGTGCCTTGCATGTGGTTCTGTTCTCATGTAAGCATGATAAATTTTGGCTTTCAATTCCTGTCTCTAAGGCAAGCCAAGCCTTGTCCCAGCAGCATCCCTCGGGCGAGTGCCGCAGTTCCATGTACGGCTGCTGTTTTGACAATGTCGCTTCAGCTTCAGGTCCTCAAGGGGAAGGATGTCTCAATAGGCCCAACTACCGTAAGTGATGCTTTGGCTTCTTGGTTTAGAAACACAGAAAAGAGTCCAGGAGCACATGCAAGCTTCCTGTGTAGATGCTCTGCTCTCTGTAAAATGTAGTAAATTATCTCTTTGAAAATAAATTCTACCTGTTGGCTGGGGCAGCATAAAATTGGAGGGAGTGTAGAAAAGCAGCCAGAAGGTTCAGTTCTGTCAGCTACAGCAAAAATTCTGATCTTCTGCTGATAGTTGGACAGAAGTGTGTTTGTGTGTAGGACTACTGGGGAGCTGTTTGGCCCTGAGAAGAAACCCTGATGCAGCCTGGTGTGCCCCAAATTATTTTCCCAGGTTTAGGAGAAGTAGGGCCCCTCTGAGGAATCAGGGCCATTCTCAGCCTTCAAACAGCTCATGGGCAGGGGTGAAATGAGAGCTACATCAGGATGGAGGGATTGCTCAGGGTTGTGTGCATGCCTTTAGCCAGCAAAGTTCAATCAAGTGCCTGCTGTGCTATAAGGGTGCTAGAACTACTGGGCAAAAGCATCTCTGTTCCTTTAGTGCCCAGTTGTACCCTCTGCAGGCGCATTGCTCCTGCATTGCCTTGCCCTGTTGCTGCAGCAGACACATTGCTTTGTGGCCAATCCTGTGAGGCTGTCATGGGGAAGGGGGAAGCTCTCTGGATCCTCTCTGCTGAAACACAGCTTGGCAAAGGACCCCTCAGTCAGAGCCTTGCCTCCAGTGTTTGTCAGCATGTGACTCAGCGCAGTGCCGGGTTTGTAGACACATTGGGCTGTGCTCTTCTTTATAGCAATGTGGGGTGGGGAGGCGGGTTTTCTGTAATGCATGAGTTCACAACTGGGTCTAATCTTCTCACTTTGTGGGCTGGAAATGTGCAAATGGTAGCCAGGAAGAGGAAGCCCCAGAGGCAGCCTTGCAGTTGCACAATTCCCTAAAGAAGGCTGTGAAACATCTGTCTAGTATCTAGATTCAGAAATGTCTTTGAGGATGGTGGTTCTTCAGTCAGAGACAAAACTGACGCAAAAAGGAAAATGTGAGCTGCTGTCCAATTTCAAAGCAGAGCTGGCTGCAAAACCCAGGTGTCCTACTTTTCCACCTGCCCTCTGCCCACATCAGGTCATCTAGATAGTTGACTTGAAGCAGCTGGACCTTTGTGCTTTGTGACCCTCACATCTCCCTCTGTTGTGCTCCTTTTGGTAGCGTACCCTGTGATATGCCTGCTGCCCAGTGCTCATGGCCCCTGCACAAACTGGACCACTCACTGGTACTTTGTGAGTGTTGTTGGCAAGTGCAACCGATTTTGGTATGGTGGCTGTCATGGCAATAAAAACAGCTTTGCCTCGGAAGAGGAGTGCATGAGAGTGTGCCACAACTCTGTGGGGGTCAGTCGTCTGGAGCACCAGCCCTCTTCTGGCACAGGAGCCCTGCAGCGCCAGCAGGCTGGCTCCTCTCCTACAGGGGATGCTGAGGGTCAGCAGCAATCACCCACAAGACAGTCTGCAAGTCACAGCCAAGAAGGAAGAACCTATGGGGCTTCACACCCTACACGAGGCAGCCGCAGACAGGACAGCTGGAGAAGTGAGGTGCTGTCAGAGTCCTTGCCAAGGACTGGTATATTGGAGAGCCAGCGCTGGAACACACGGCAAAGCAGGTTGGACAACCTGAGCCAGCTGCACTTGCGGGAAACAGCAGTGCCTGGGCCCTCAGAGAGCCAGAGCAGCAGTGGCCAGCAGGTGCTGTCCCGTGAAGGCAAGCAGTGGCATAAGGCTTTTGGAGCAGGTGTTTCCATGACGGAGGGATTTGGGCACCAGGAGTCTGCAGACTTGTTCCCAGCACAGGCTCTGCACAGGTGATGATTTTTACCTCCACCCTTTTCTGCCAGCTGATTGTGAAGCATCAGTGCAGCTTTCTCTGAAGTTAGTGTTACCCCATTGGGACCAGCTATCTGGGAATACCATGTGATGGATTAGCTATACATATGACCCCTTGATAAATCAAGTTATTGTTATTCAGGCCCTGGAGTTACCTGCTGTCTTTTTCCTTGCACTGTCCCTGGTTTCTGACAGCACTTCAGTATGGTGTGTGAAACAATTGCAGAATCCTGGAGTCTTTGTCTGGGAGGCCTTCTTATGCAGTAAATGAGAATCCGTAGGTGTTTTCCTTCTTCTGACCAACAAATTTACCTGACTCTTTGACTTCAGAGCCTTTATCTCAGCACTGCATAAAGTAGCAATGAGTTGTTCTATGGAAGACTTTAAGATGCAGAGTTTGGGTCAGGATCCAGTCAGTATTACTCTGAAAATCAGGAATGCATAGAGCAAGATCTAAACATGTCTGCACTGGATCTGTGTCCGTCTGCTGAGCTGAACTTCATTTGTTCAGAAGAGAGGGGTTGCAGGACTCTCTTCCAGGAGAAAGGGCAGCTGGTCATGCTTTGTCTTGTGGTTGTAACTCATCAAGAGTCAGATTAGAGGACACAAAGGAGGGCAGCCAAAGTGCCAATAGAATCACTTTCTCTTTCAGAACAATCTTGGAGGAAGCCAAGCCCTCTCTTGTGACAGCAGTTGTGGGACAAAACATCCAGCTGGTCTGCAAAACAGGCATGTCCCCGCTCTCCAGAGTGGAGTGGATGAAGAACAGCCAACCAGTCTCCTCTGACAGGTGAGCTCAGCTCCCTTCATTGTAGAGCAGATGGGCTCCTTGCTGGGCAGAGTGCCAAATATGCAATCCGAAAAGGACTGTCACGGTTTCACACCAGTTGGCAACTAAGCCCCATGCAGCCACTCACTCACCCCTGGTGAGACGGGGGAGAGAATCAGAAGGGTAGAAGTGAGAAAACTCGTGGGTTGAAATAAAGACAGTTTAAAAGGTAAAGCAAAAGCTGCAGGTGAAAGCAAAACAAGGAATTCGTTCACCACTTCCCGTGGGCAGGCAGGTGTTCAGTCATCCCCAGGAGAGCAGGACTCCATCACACATAACAGTGACTTGGGAAGACAAATGACATCTCTCTGAGTGGCCCCTCCTTCTCCCTCCTTCCCCCAGTTTTACATGCCGAGCATGATGTCATATTGTATGGAATATCCCTTCGGTCTGTCAGAGTTAGCTGTCACAACCGTGTCCCCTTCCAAATCCTTGTGCACCCCCCCGCACACTGGCTGGTGGGGTGGGGTGAGAAGCAGAAAAGGCCTTGACTTAGTGTAAATACTGCTCAGCATGAAAATGAAAACATCAACACTGTTTTCAGCACAAATCCAAAACACAGCCATATACTAGCTACTCTGAAGAAAATTAACACTATCCCAGCCAAAACTGCCACACGTTATTCATCCCCCCCTTTTTTTTTAAGAAATAAAAAGGCCTGTGTATTGACCTAAGAGCATGAACTGTCCACCTGTTCTGCACATAGAAGAAACAGGTACAGTCTGCACCAGTAATGAGATGTTGGCTAGAGTTATGGGCAGAGCAAGTGCTGTCCCATAACAAGGCACTAGTGGAAGCTGACATGTGGGTAGCGATGCAGAAAAATGTCTCTCTTGAATTCATCTTTGGGCAGCACGAAGTCACTAATCCAGGGTGAAACTTACAGCCAAATAACCCAGAGTTCCTGTGGCTGGAAGTTTCTAGCACATCAGGGTTTTTTTAAACTCATTTTAAACCTGTTTTTCCTGGGAGGTCTGTTTCCAGCAAGAGTTTGGAGCCAGTCAGTCCCTTTGTGTTATGAAAATTACAGTTAAGAAAAGCCCAGTTATGCTTTTCTGTTTGCAGTTGACTGCTGGGACTCAAGCTCCTCCCTGAGAGGGCAGTTTGCCTCCTCATGGGAGAGGATTACTGAAAGCAGTTCCCTGTTTTCCCATCTCAGTTTCTTCTCTATTCCTGACCTCCTTTCTGGCACAGTTATTTCCCCTGCCTGTGACCCCTCTGTGGTCAGCAGGGTTTTGTTTTTTTCTAAGCCAGTGAGGGCCCTACATGGTGATGGTTTATGTAACATCAGCACGAAGGGCTGCTCTGCCTTGGCCAGTTGCTGCCGGTGGCCAGGCAGAGGCAGTCAATCCTTGCACGTGTTGCAGGCACACCTACCAGTCTGACAGCTCCTTAGTGATCAGCCACGTCAAGCCAGAGGATGCTGGGATGTACACATGCCTCACTTCTGATGCGAAGAAGACAGAGAGCCGACAGATTCAGTTACGGATCACAGGTGAATTATCTTCTGCTTAACACCAGAGAAATAGCTCAGGGCTCCTCATTAATGGTTATTGACCACAGGCTCAGTAAAGCCAGCTGCAGGAGCAAACTTTCTCCACTGGCAAGAGGGAGTGTGGAGGCAGTAGGGCCTCTCTTAGTGTGGTGTTCTCTCATGATAAAGCCTTAGCCCTAAAGCACTTCTTTCCCTGCAGTGCCACCCCGTAACTGGAGTTGTGGCTTGCCTGTAACCTGCCCCATTTTCTAGCACAGCGATCATGTCATCATCCCTGAGAGCCATCAGCTGTCTCCTGATCCTTGTAAGTGCAGGTGCATTTATGTCTTGTATTTTGCCCAAACAGATCCTGCTGGGTAACAAATGATTCCCTGTTCAGAAAAATGTGCCTTTTTTCAGAAACAAACCCCAAAAATTTCTAGTCTCAAAAGATGGGACAGCAAGGCACCCTGTAGCCTTCCATCTCTGAAGTGTGCTTTGCAACAGCAATGGCAACTGGGGCAGAAGGCATTGTGGCCTAAGGGATGTTGCAACATGCTCACTGACAGAGGAGAGAAAGGAGTCTAAAATTGCTTGCCTGCAGGTCTGTGACTCTCATTAGTAGACAGTGCAGGTTTACTGCACTAGTCAGCCAGAAAACAGATGGCTGAAGGGCTCTTTGGCTCCAGTTCAGCAAGCTCTCCCAAGCTCATAGAAACCCTATGCAAGAGGTCACAGTAAGAAGTGTCCTTTTATTCACATATGGCATTTTGTTTTGAATAGAGTACCAGAGCACTGTTCTGGCAGAGGGTGAGAGAGCTCGGGTCCGTCACAAGGAAAATCAGCAGCTTCGAGAGTTATCCAGAGGCAGGAAAGTTGTACATGCAGCCGGGTCCCCTGTGCATCAGCAATTCACATACAGGTAAGTTCACACACAGCAACAGTTTGTCTACTGTGACCAGCTGATGAACCATATGGCATCTCTTCATGTAGAAAAGCTGAAGATTGGAAAGGTCCTGGGTCAGCTGTTCTGGGGCCCGGTTGGGAAGCAAGCAGTACTGAACTGCTGACAACGGGAACGGGAGAAGATCCCAGTCGCAAGCTGTCTTCTGTCGTCCCCGAGGGTCTCTTGAAAGAAGCATATTCTGAGCAAAAATGCACAGAGAAGCTGACAGCAAAGGAGTTAGGCTCAGACAAAAGAAGTATTGGGGCGGCATCCTTAGATGTTCAAGTTAGTGTAGGCAGAAAGAGAAATCTGTTCTGGAAAAAAACAAAGCAAATAGAAACTGCCTAACTAGCACAAAATAGACATATCTATATTTTAAACAGTTCTAGTTGCTCTAGCTTCCACCCATTAATTTTAAATATTTTGTGAACAAACCTGTTTGACCCAAACCTATCTCCTCATGTGCTGGCATATTTTGTAGCTTCTTGCATGGTTTTTTTGGTGCTTCTAGGCTCCAAAGAAATAAAAGTGGACAAATTATTTTTGCCTTAAACACAGCGTGTTGGGACTCCAGAATAAATGAGACCATGATCTGATCCCTCCCTTTTTTTGAGTTTACAACCTAAAACCCAGCCAATTTGCTGAACTCCCCAGCAATCTCCTTAGCTGCTTCTGCCTAAAAGCAGTAATAAGTGATTCACTGAATTAAGAGCGTTGCTCTTTGGTTTTGTTTTTTTGAGATCAAGAATTCAGGTCAGAGAAAGGGGGTCAGGGAGATGATGTTTTATTTGACTCTGGGATCATCATAGTTTAGTTCCCTTGTAAAATGGTGCTTAGCTGTAGTTATCAGAGAGCAAAGAGCATGAGGAGATGGGTGTTGTGAGAGTCTGACCTCAACCTTTCTGCTGCATGAAGTGGATGACCAGCTCCTGGGCCTTGCATGCATTCAGGTGATTGCAATGGCTCTTTCACATCCCAAAATGGTTCATTTCTGTGTGCCAGATAAGCACCTTGGGGGAAGCTTGCTTGGTGCCCTGTTCATGACTTTGTACCATTTTGCCATGTGTTCACGTTGTTAGTGCTTCCTCAGCTGTTATACGGAGGGTTGCTGTAAGAATCAGGGTTGCTGTCTGTAATGGGTTAAGCTGGCAGGAGTGCAGCACCAAGCTGTGCTGAACTGGAGCAGGATTTGATGGAGGCTGCTCTTTGCTGAATGCTGGTAATGGCAAGCATCAGAGCTCTGATAGGAGTGCAGAGACCACCCTTTTCTGTTGGAGACACAGAATAAGGCTTGTGATTACAAAAGCCTTGTGCTGAAGGTCAAATGCTGAACAAGGAAGTTTCTACATCTTTTGCTGTGCTTGTGAACTTTGCAGGTTGAGAATGGATAGGAGTGAGCCCACAGTAGTGGAGGCCAGTGTTGGGGAGAGAGTCAGACTGCCCTGCACAGTGGAAGCATCACCCACTCTCACCATTGAGTGGCAGAAAGATGGGCAGCCCCTCTCCTCTCCCAGGTGAGCTCCCAGGTGGCTTCAACCATTCATGTGAAGAAGAGCCTCCTCCTTTCCTTCCCTTCCCTGACTCCTCCTTGAGAGAATGATGCTGATGGCCATGCAGCAACGACCTGTCCTTCTTTATGCTGGCCAAATTCCTCCACCAGGGCCAGACTGTACTGCTTGCCTACCCCAGCCTCACTCACAGATCAAAGTCTGAACATTGAACCCTTGAGTGAACAGCTGTGACACAGGGTCTACAAGTGAGTCAAGGCTGAAATTTGTTCATCTACAAAGCTAGCAGAAAAAGTACACGTGGCAAGCAAATTTGCCAAAACCCAGCTGGTCTGTGAGCAAGGGCAGAGGTTCACAGCAGAGAGAGATCAGGGTGCCTGCAGTGAACTGTCATGGCTACTGGTGCTGCTCTCCTGCAGCTGTCCTCACTCTGCTCCCAGAAACCTGCTCTAGCAGCAAGCTTTTCCAGCATCTACAGCACCAGTTCTGGGATTTGACAACTAAGGGTTGTATTACAACCCCTGCAGTGTTTGAGCAGCTAAACCTTTGCTCAGTAGTACTGCACAGTTGTGCATGAGGCACTGCTTCAGCTCTGCTATCTGGAGGTCCATCCTGACCTGAGCGCAGGCTGAGGGAGGTTCTGGTTTTGTTCCCCAGACACAGGCAGCAGTCAGATGGGGCCCTGGTGATCAGCCGGGTCAGCCCTGAAGATCTCGGCTTCTTTACCTGTGTTGCCTCGAATGGACGTGACCTGGACCAGCGCCAGGTCCTGTTCCGACCCCTAGGTACTGGATGGATGGAGGAATGCATGACGTGTGTGCACAAAAGCGGGAAACAGGGAGGGCTGTGCAAGGAGTGTGGGTTTCTTGGCTGGCCATGCCTCTTTGCTGTTGCACCTAACATTTAACAGGCAGCTTGAGGACAAGGGAAGAGTGAGTTGTTTTGCCCAATGGTAATCTGCATGTGTCTAGTGCATCATGGTGCTCCAGGCAGTGGGAAAAGGCACTGATAGGACAGGAAGGGTCACTCTCAGGGCCTTGTTTGCAGGACACTGGTGCGGAATGGGTATAAGAGCAAGAGAAACTGAGTAGATCGTCCTTCTGTGCATGTAACATGCATGTGTCCAGCTGGACAAAAATGCTCTTTGAGGCCTCTGCTACTTGCCCTTACTCAGGCCAAAGCCCTTAGGAAATCCACATTCCACATAGCAACAGCAGCACAGCCTCAAACATGCTATTTCAAGGTGTAGGGACTTGCAGCTCATCATGGGTTGTGTTGGACTTGGGCATGAGCCTTTTCCTGCTACCAGGTGCAGCTCGGCATTGTCTTCCTGCCAGTAATGTTTTCCCTTCTGGTCTAGGAGAGCTGAGGATCACTGGTCTTCTGCCAAGCATCATGGTACCTGAAGGAGGTACTGCTCAGCTTCATTGTACAGTGACTGGCAACAACGTGAATATAAGGTGGTCAAGGTGAGCAAAAATGAGACAGAACAACTTCCCATTCCTTCTCTTTACAAACATCATCATTTACCCTGCAAATACTAATGCAGGGGGCCTGCCAGTTATGGCAGAGACCACAGTTCTCAGCCCAACTACTGTCACCTACCCTTTCTTAAACAACTTGGATGTTAGTTACCAAGATCCCTGTGGGGTGTGGCAGGGTCATCAAGTTCATGTTCCGGTCAAATAAGGAGGAAAGCAAACATTAAACGAAGATTTCATGGAGTTCAGAAGGGCTCTGTGCTGGAAAGCTAGTTAACATGACAATAGCAAGAACTAAATTGAGTGATCAGAGGAAAACCTTTAGTTGCTCTTTATAAAACCCTCTCTGCCTAGCCCTAACAAACATTTTAGCCCCTACAGTAACAGCAACTCTTCTCCCAGCTTCCTGCTGCAATACTTCTCTCCATGTACTGTTAAGTGGAAGCAAGGGAGATTTAAAAGTGTTTTAAGGTGAAAAGCTTTGTCCTCTTCTCTTGATTGTTTACTGGGAAACTCAGAATTTGTGCAAGTGTTTGGTGGGGATTTTTCTCCTGTTTGGCAATAATCAGTTCTGTTTTGGAGCCTTCTTACAAAGTATCCAGAGACATGGACTGGTAATTGTTTAAATCCCTTTACTCTGAGGGTTAGGACTGAAGTGGACCATCTAACAAAGAGAGCTTTTCTTCCATACATGTTTGGTATTTGAGTTTACAAAATGTTGCATGTTTCAGAGTCTGAACGAAAAAACCCTTTTCAGTGAAACAAATTTCATTTCATTGGTAACTAGGAGTTCACAATTCAGACAGTTTTCCTGCTGGGCACAGATTATTCCAGGAGGAACTGAACAGACACAATCTTGCTGTTTTTTTAAAGAAACTTTTAAGAGAGAGGAAAGAGGGCACATTGCTCACTACCCCATATGCTCCTCAAGCAATATGCACTGCTATCAATGCCAGCCAAACAAGTACTGCCAGACCACAACCTGGAGAGAGGGAAAGGCACATTGGATTTTTTTCCTGGTCCCTCAGACCTCAAAAATGTGTACTAGTGGAAAGGGCAATGTCTTTATATGGAGCACACAGCGAGCTACCTCCCACGCAGACTGTGGGCTAACGGATGTAGACTCCCTCAGGCTCGTGTTACTACACAGTTGTAGGGACAAGTTGTGGCTAGAGATTTCTTCTTACTTCCTGCTGAATTTGTAAAAATTCTCCCCTTTCATGGAACATCAGTTTCCAAAGAGCACAGAGAGCTCCTTTAGCCCTCATGGGTGGGAATAGTGATACAAAATGTTTTTCACCACAGGAACGGAGTCCCCATGCGGGGGGATAGCCACCACATCCACCTGTCCCAGGATGGAAGCCTGATCATAAGCAACGTCCAAGAGGCTGATGAGGGATCCTACACATGCAGTGCCTACAGCAGGAGTAACTCTGTCAGTGCCAGCACAGAGGTGAAAGTGCTGAGGAACAGGCCTAGCAGTGAGTACAGCCTGGTCTTCCTGCTTCTCCCTGCACAGTGCCTGTATCTTGGCTGCTATTATAAGTCTGCCCATTGCGTGTGCCAGTCCACCACCAACCTTGGGCTTTGGGGAGCAGCGGGACCCTGCTTTCCCTGGGCAGAAAAGCAGGACGGTGCAAAGCGGGGCACCGGGAGCCTAAATAACATCCTGAGGCCAAAATGCCGTAGTTCGTTGACCAAATAGTTGGCTGCAAGGTTTGTAGTTGGACTGTGGACACCATCCAGCTGACCTTACACAAAGTGTAGGTTGAGTGGTCTCTTGTCAGGAGGTCAGCCCCTGAAAATGCATTCTCCTCCTGTACCTCACCAGAGGTGTCAGTTTCATCTTGAAACTCATCACCTCATTCCTGATGTTGGACTAAATTTAAAACAATCCCCTCAGAACCAATGAGGTAGAGGAAGCAGGAACGTATTGTGTCTTTTGGGAGGGAAAAGCAAGCTGAGAATAAATTTACAGCTGGTTCACCTTTTGCTTGACTGCAGCTACTACGAGTCATGTTGTGGATCTGAGTAGAGAGTGCGTGGACCAGCCCCACCTCGCCAATTGTGACCTGATCCTGCAGGCCCAGCTCTGTGGTAACGAATACTACTCCAGCTTCTGCTGTGCCAGCTGTGCTCGCCACCGACCGCAGGCCAGCGCACCGCATCACCGCGGGTGACAGGCACCCCCACGGCCAAGTACAGGTGACCCAGGACAAGGCTGGAAGTCCGAACTCTGTTCTTTGACTGCATGGGACTGTTCTGGGAGCTCCGCGCTGCTGCTCAAGAGGGTGAATTGAACAGTGCGTAGTGGGTGTAAAGGTTCAAATGTGGGAGAGCCACTACCCTCAAGTTTATTGTAAACTCCTTTTCCGCCCTGTGTGCCTTGCTGTACCTAATCCATCTCTTCGGGGTAGTTGCTGTCATTCACATAACAGGATAATATTGGGAAAGTAAGGATGATGTGACTAGAGAAAGCAGATAACCAGCATGAAAGAGGGAGACACCAATTCTTTATACAAGCAAGAGAGAGAAGTGCTCTTAAAAAAATAATCTCTGGAGTGTTTGAAGTTGGGCCTGAACCACCTTAACCAAAGCACTAATGAGCAATGAACATTTGTAATCCTGAGAAGTGCTTTCCATCTAAATGCAAACAGCTAAATGAGAGACAGCTGGATGCATATAAAATTAGTGTTTGGGTTCCAGGGGCTTACTAGCTCTGGGGTTGCAGCTGCAATGTCAGGTTACTGTAGCTGTTTTATTCCAGTAGACTTTAGACAAATTTCTAGTAGGGTCAGTTTGGTTTCTACTTGACTATAATCAGCTTTGGAGTGAAACACAGGAGCAGTGCTTCACAGAAAGATTAAGACAAAACAGAAAAATACTTCTAGCCCTTCGTGAATGTAAGGGGTAATTTAGATGAATATGCCAGCACTGTTAGCTGTTCTGAGATGCTGCAGTTTAAATATCACTCATTCTAGGAAGGCTCAACACAAATAATTTTTTTCCTCAAACCAGAACTGTACTGTTCAATTTATCGCAAAACTGGGGTCAGTGGTAGCATTGTGCTGAGTTTCAGCTTGGAGGAAACAAATAGTATACACATGGAAATACATGTGTAGGTGCATTTGACTTGACAGAATAAACCTCCCAATGATCTGCTGTAGTCTCAGTTAAGTCCTGGATGGCCTGGCTTTCCAGGAAAAAGTTAGTTGTCAGGGAAAGCCTGGTTCTGCATGTGGCCTGGGCTGATGCCTCCTGCTATGGGCTAACAAGCTAGGACTTCCAGATGCACAGTAGCTGTAGCTGAAAAGTATCCTTCATTTCAAGACTAACAAGGATGAGGCTCTGAAAGTCTCAGGCGGAAGGTGAGATTATATAATTATATTCCTGTTAAACCAGGAAAGGCCCTTGGGCATCTTCAGTATCTCAAAGTGGAATTATTTCTGAGCAAAAGCATTTTTTTTACAGCTTACACACTATTGTTTTACCCAAGCATCAGCCCTGACACTCCCCTTCTTCCTCATTCCAAATTCCCTGCTGAGTCTTGGATGGGTTGACCATACTAATTAGCATCATTACCCATGTATTATTTGCATAGATGTAGCTACAAATTAGGAGACTGGTGTGTAGATGCTGATGTTTTGTTTGGGGGGGTGGTGGATGGGGTTTTTTTACTTTTGTCTTCTACTTGTGTTACTTTAAGACTTCTAAGGAAGCAGCTAATTCAGGACTGTGCTCACACCACACTCCTTCAGTCCCGACTCAGTACCCATCAGAGCAGCAGCAATATATAGGTGTAAATCCTCAGGCTGACAGCCTAAAGCTGGTTTGTACTCTAAGTCCAGTAAATCAGTTTGGATGAACCTAAAAATAAGAATAACTGACCTGATGATTGCACTCTCATCGGCACAGGTGTGGCTTCAGGACTCAACACACTGCTTAAAGATGTGAACAAAACTGAGAAGGCTAGAAGCAATCCAGTAGAGGAGTGAGAGGTGACAGTCACACAGCTATTTGGGGCTGGGTCTCTCCCTGTGGTCTGATAGATTCTGTTTGCTAGAGAAAATACTTATTTTGCAGTTAAGACCCTTTAATTTGATCAGGGAAAACTTCCTCTGCTGTAATGCAGGGCAAGTGTTACAGTTAAGTTTTGAAGTAGAAATCACTGGCTATTTAAGAACAATGAGATAGTCCTGAAAATTCCAAACTGTGTTTGTACATATTTTTGTATTCCACAGCTCAGACCAGCACCTTTTTGTGTATTTAGGATATTATAGTAGGATTTTGTCTTTTGAGACCAGAGGACTAATCACAGACGCTGTAAATTCCAGTCTTATTGAAGCCCTCAGTTTCTATGTGACAGGCATCCACGGGTAGTCAAGGGCTGCAAACCTGCTCGGGGGCATGGTTAGAAGGTGTATCAAGACTCTTGTCCCAGCGTAAGTAGTCAGTTCTATAAAATTCCTTTCTACTATGTCAGAGGCGCTATTTTTAGAGTATTTAAATATTCTCTGTAGTCAGCTATCATTTAAGCTGTGTGGTTACAAAAGATTGGGTCAGAAAGTGCTTTCTCAAGACTTATCAGGGCTGCAACAGCCCCCTGCATTCTGATAGCCAGGACTTTGACACTGAAAATGCTTTGTTTAGGGGAGAGTTTATTCTGACGTCCTTTCAACTGCATAACCATGGCAGGAAGGATGAGACTGGCAGGCATGCAGTTCCCTGCTTTAATACATGCCATCACTGCAAAAGTTATCTAATGGGTCTTTACTTTCTTCTATTTGACAAGATGAGCTTCTCCCTCTCTTTAGTACCACTTACTTAACCACTTGACTCAATGTTTACTTTTTTTATCCAAGAATCAAGATGTTAATTTTCTTCCCTAAACAATGGATTGTAGGAAGTTCTTATCTCTAGGGCAGGAGAAGGGTGTAGCTATACTGGGCTATTTTCAGCTATCTTGGGGCACTTACTGTGAAAGATATGAAACTAACAGAACAACTTATAGCTACTCTATTTCCTACTATAAATGTCTACAACTATGTTAGCTTTTTGGAAGCTGAAAAAAGCATTAATACCAAGTCAAATACCATAGGGAGTGTTTCCATTACTATTCATATCATACTGAAAACAGGTAAAAATCTGTAAAGTAAGAAGTCACCAGTTTCTAGACTGTGTCACTGTGTGACTCACTGTACTTGCCTGGAAATGGAAGCTGCTGGCAAGCTCCAATACAAGGGGCAGACAAAGGAAGCATTTCTTCCCCTTCGTGTTACGGGGTCTGACTTCTCCTTGTGTCTAAACTGACATGGTGCCCCTAAGAATGCAGTGAGAACCAGTCATACTAACAGGGTAGATATGAGCTCACTGGAAGAACAGAAAAAGAGTGAAAACACACCATCATCTCATAGGGCTCCTTTTAGTAGTAGGGAAAAGAAAAACAAAGCGAGTTTTACTCTTTGCCCTTACTAAATGTTTATGTCCTCATATTTGTCTCTCTGTAAATATTCAGTGACAGAAAATGCAGTGATGCAAACCTAGAATCTGATGTTACCAGTAACGGCCTCCATTTTAGAGCTTTATATGGTTATGGGTCACAAGGATATTTTGCAAGTTCAGTCTTAAAGTTCAAGGTAACCTTACATTGTAATAAACAAGAGGCGTTAAGATATTATTCTTAAGCTTTTAGGTTGGCAAGCAGGGCTTACCTATATTCACCTAACAACACAGAAGATACCCAGAAGGGCAAATACTGAAAACTGAATCAGGGTGGGAAATAAAACTTTCACAGACAGTGCTTCTACCACCAACATTTATTTCTGTTAAAGCAGATTATAAATCATCAGTACAAATATATATAACTTACATTTGCTTGTAAGGCCAAAGTTTAAAAGTAAAGTTAAAATGAGATGGTTTTCACAAGTCACCAGAGGCAGAACCTGGACCAGCTGCAGCCTTAACCACAAGGTTTCACAATCAGTGGGAAAAAACAAAACCAAAGTTAAAAACTGCTAAGAACTATTGACAGACAAACATAAAATGGTTTCCCAGGCAGTCCCAGGATATAGATATGATTACAGTAAGTTGTCACAGTAGTGTTAGAACCAAGAGATTAAGACAAAGAAACTGCAGCAATATATGAAAGGAAAAAACCATACTATATAGAATATGTAGACTGATTCCAATAAAAAACAGTAAGTTTTCCCCATGGTTTTTGAACCATGACAATACTGTTCTTCAATTTTCTTTGTTTAAAACTACGATATAATGACTTATTGGTTGTGATTGTTGTTGCAATATGCTACTTACAATGAACAGATACAAGAACAAGCTAGAGCCCCTTTTTCCACCCCCCCAATATTACTTACAATAAGAATCAGAGATAAATCAATCTTATGTACAATTTCTTACATCCAACCCCCATTTTTTTAACCTTTGGCAAGATTACTTACAACTCATACAGCTTTTAATATCCAACTATTTAAAATATTCTAAATGCATAAAAATAAAGATTTTGGCTTTACTTTATTCTTTACATATAATATTCACTTTGTTACTCAAAATGGAAGCTCAACTTTTTCCACAAACCTAGCTTTTGCTAAGGTGACAACATCCCATCCATATCCACCCCCCCACCCTACCCCATTTTTCCCTGAGGGGGAACATCCAGGACTTGCAGGGCATCAGAAGGACACAGGTACAAAAATCTGCCTTCCTTTCTGTGTGAGATGATTGATGTTTCTGCAGAACAGGCTTTGGGACTGGGTGCCTTTATTTCCTCCATTCAACTTCCAGCTTTCCAAGTGAGGAGGGAATGCAGACTGGGGTGACTCCAGGATTCTTTTTAAGAACTGCACATTAAATTCTCTGTATGTTTATGTCCTCCCCATAATGCTCCCTCTTTCTAACCCATATTTGTTTTAAGGGACCTTTGGGATTATCAAAGCAAACTGATCAGAAACAGTCCCCTTTGCTCCCTTTATCCCTCTATCCTAATGTACAATTTATCCATCTCCCCCATAGGACAGCTTAAAGTTCAATCTCAAATGTCTTCTGTAAATCGCTCGAGAAGGGGTTAGTCGGGGAGGGATTAGTGCGCTGTTTTGCCTTGCTCTCTAGTGCTGCCCACTGTGCTTCAAATGCGTCTACCTGTGGAGCAGCCACGGGGGGCTGGGAATGCTTGTCCTCGGCAGCCCATTTCCCACCGTCGACTCCGTTGAAAGCTGCGGAGCCGTTGTGCTGCGCCGGGGGGTTGAAGAAAGGACTGGCTGTGGCGCTGCTGCTGCTTTCGTACTGCGGGAGCGTCTGCTGTTTGACAAGACTGGGGGACTGATGCGGGTGGGCTGCTGGAGTGTGGCTTGCAGTACCAAAGACGTTGGCTACCATCTGGGAAGGTGTGATTCCAACCACAGGGACGCTTGGGGCTGTATAGGTCATCCCATTGGCTACAGCATAGGGCTGAGCTGGAATAAATGCTGGCTGCATGGGCGGTACCACACCCACCGGCACAGGCTGAGGTGCGATGAAGGTGCTGACTGGGAAGGCTGGTGCTGACTGGGAAGCTGGAGCTGCTGGAGGAGGCTGGAGCAGTGGCTGTGGGGCTGGGGCTGAGGTTGGCTGCTGTTGGGCTCTCACAGTCTTTGAGACCTCTTCCAACCAGCGGTCAGCCTCTGAGGGAGTACGTCTGTGATTTCCTTGGAAGAGACTTGGTGAGGCTGCACCTGAGGAGGTGCTGCTCCATTCAGTGCCTGGGAAGAAAAGCATGGGCAAGTCACTGATATTTCCACTCCTCACTCTTTTATAAGTTAGAAAGGCTGGAGGGTATACACAAGGACAGACAGGCCTCCTCCCACCATGACTGAAAGATGCTACCAACACTGGAAGCATCTTTATGCATCCACTGCACTGTTCTGTTCTAGGAAGACATTTATCAAGAAGGGGTAGACAAGAGCTTTTTTGCTAAAATGCAGATTTATGGGTATTTTTCTTCATAGGAGACATCTGAGACTGTAGGGCATGCAGAAGAGCATGCAGTTATGAGCCTGCACTCATAACTTGGTGGCAGTGATCTAGTCCATAACCACTGGTTCATCTGACTGGGGAGTATCAGTTGCTGAATGTACAGCCAGGACTGGTGGACTTAGAACACAAAGCTATAGAAACTGTTTTAAAGATGAAGTCTGGTGCTCTTACGAGGCCAAGCAGAACCTACTACTTCACTAGCAAAGTTTCTCTTGTCAAGTGGCTCTTACACCAGGAAATTATGTTAGTTAAGATTGTAGCCTGCTACAACACATGTCCACATGGGTGGCAACCATTTCAGGCACCTCCCTACACCGTGTATAACTGCAGACAAGGCCTGGAGGAACAGACTAAACTTACTAAACAGGGGAAATGAATCTCTAAAGCCTTTAAGCAACCAACTTAATCCCTCCTTATGTACGTTAGTGGAAAGAATACACAAAAATTAATTTGGGTACACATCGATTCTTTCCCCTTCATACACACACACACATACGCAACTTCATTACTTCCTTTTTAAGCACTGAATTTTCTAAAATGCTGCCAAAATAAGAATCAGTCCAAATTATAGACCCAGAACCAGCAAGTTCATCGCTTCCCTCCATCCACTCGTGCAAAAGGCTACTACTTCCGTCTTTTGTTCCTGTTCCTTCCACTTGCCATTAAGTGGCACTGACAGTTGTCTCAAGGGCTTAATTATGCTTTTGATCCAAGTTCTTATAGCAGTGCACCGGATCTACTTCCAATCTTACCAGTGACCACGGCTGCAGCTCCAGTATTAGCAGCAGGAGCATGAGCCCAAGGATTGGTTTCACGAACTGGCATAGCTGTGGACACTACAGCAGCTTGGGATGGTTTAGCAGCAAGCACACAGAAGGCAGAGGCAGTGCCATTAACTAAAATGGGAGCAGACAACATCAGTGCGATTAATTCATGCAAGGCATGCACGTGACTGGAATATTAGTGGGCCAGGTCATACCTATCAACATACAACAATTTTAGACACTTCCACATGACAGCAGTTTGTGTAAATTAGCCAAACTGGACTGACAGTCAATAAAAGTAGTAAATTCCATTTCACCAAGCCAACACTTGTGAAGAGAATTGTGGGATTGAGAATTAATTATGTATTTTAAGAGGCCTTGAATTCTGATGACCAACGGAGGTTAAATTTGTTGTTTTTATAAGGAAGAGAGAGGGTTCACCAGAAGTTACTGCATGGTTAATTTTAGATTCAAAAGAACACATTTTAGATACAAGGTAACGATAACCACATTTAACATGGAGTGGTTCTTTTTTCACACAACTTGCATAAAAGCACAGCAGTGAAATGAAGATTAGCAGCTGCTATGAGTTCTGTCGATCCACAACTTATCTAAGAATTTGTGTGAAAAATAGTAATTGTGGTGGCACAAAATCTCTTTTCTTGTGAGATTTGGTTCCTATGACACACAATTGGTAAGGTTTTTGCAGTTCAGGAGGCAGAATGTTAAAACAGCCATTATCTCAATGCCAGTCCCTTTTACAGGTAACTATCGTGTGGTAGGTGCATGAATTTTTTGTTACAAACAAAACCACAGAAAAACTAAACAGACAGGATGAAAAAAGCCGGATGCATTCACCTAAAATACTGGTAACAGGACTTGCACAAGAAATTAAGACCACGTGTTACTGGAAAGCAACATTTTGTGCGTTCAAGCCTAATCCAGCGTGACCGCGGCACGCAAAGAAATCACAAACCTTGAAAGGCAGGAGACTGTGGTGCGACTACTGTCACTGGTTTTGTCATGGGGGCCGAAGAGAAAGGGTCTTCTGAGGGTGTGCTGAAAGCACTGGTGATCTGAGAGCACAGGGCACTAATGCTGTCTGTTTCCCCTTCTACCTCAGGGACTAAAATGTAAACAGAATTCATTAAATGGGAAGTTTAAAGGATACAGAAACAATTTACAAATACCAATGTGAAACTGAAATATAATTAGTTCCCTTATGTCCTAGATGGTCTTGCTACTGATTTGCACGACAGCTTTTTTTAAAATTAGTGTTGAAGATCTGACCTGAAATAGAACACCACATTAGTGTATTTTGTGACTAAGTCAAGAGAGTAAGGAGATCACCATTCCAAATTTAAAGGATGCTCATAGCAGAAGTAAAAGGGTTTTCTATAGCTTTAGTAGAGATCTAAATCTTTCAGTCTTAAAGTGCTAAAAATATCAAGGATTTGGTATTAAGATTTGGCATTCTGTGAAATAAAAATACTTATGATAGATTTAAGTGTTCCAACAACATACTTCTACAGTAACTACATGAAGTTTAAATGTGCTGACAGCAATGCAGAGCAGCAAGTTAATTCTGGAGTTAGAATGTTGATTGTTCCAGTTCAGCAGTAGCCGAAATCCCCAGCTCCTGTGCTAGAATCATAAAAGCAAAAGCTGAATGCTCAAATAAAATGGACACTCAGTTTTAAACCAAGTATCAGCATCATGTGGATAAAAGTAACATCTGGAGTAAAGCTGCCAGCTTACCAGATGTTCTCATTATTACTAATTGCATTGTTTATCAAAAGTACATATCATCAGTCCTTTGTTGCACAGAACTGACATAAGCAGGCATAATCAAGCACAAATAGTGTAAGAAACGTAAGATGGCTGGACTCAACATGCACCATACCTAAAACATAGGGGGAGGCATGCCCAAAAATTGTTTATTTGAGGGATAGTCCAATACAGTGCATGTAGTGTGACAGTAAGCAGCACTGGCAGTGGCATATATGGAAACATGCATCATAATTGTTCTGAATCATGAAAAATTCAGATTGTAGTGTGCTCATTGAGTATCACTAGTGAGTAGTGCACTATTGCTGTAAAACTGATCAACTCAGTGCTGGTCTTAAAGCACAGGTCACTAAACAAGGAGTCAGAGTAAGTTTTTTTGTTGAGTTTGCCTTTGCCACAATGATTTTTACTTCAAAGCTTAGAACCTCAAAACGAGCCCTGTTGCCAAGTGAGAGTACAGCTGGCCTCCAGGATAACCTAGCTAAAGGAACTCTAGGACATTAGGCAAGGTACTGAGCATCCCAGGTGTTTATGTTGGGATGACTTTAGAAAACCACACTACCATCACGTGGAAACTGTACAACTTAAACAGTTAAGTTTCTTTTAATGCAAGGTGAAAAGCAATTTCATTGTTCTCAGAAAGAATTCAGACAGGCAGAAGGACAGACAATCATCACATGATCCTCTGACAAGTGGTTAAGGCCTTGAAGGGATTTGTCTCTCAGGATGCCCTGACAGTAAGTGGAAGAACTGGTTCAGTGACTCAGAGGGAAGAGCCAGCACCTACTAATTCACCAACACCCATTCCTGGAGCACTTCAAGCTGTGATCCAGTATTTCAGACAGTGATTAGAACATTTTGTCTTCTGCATGTGGACAGTGCATTTGAAATTCTTGACTATTTCAAAAGCAGAATTTTTGTGACATAGCGATGTTTGTTCATGATAAGCGATAACATGAAGAAGAAGGATTTACTAGAAAATAAGGAGTTATTTGAAGCCACAGAGAAAGAAAGGAGGAACAGACAATATAAGCTAATGTTTCACTGGAACCATTTGGTTTTACCTGAGTTTTTCATGGGGAAATCGGTCTTCCTTTGCACTGTTGAAGGCAGCTCATTTATTCGCAAAGACAACTGGCGTTTAAAAGGAGACATCTTTTGGCTAAGGGCAGGGAAGCCCCTGAAAGACCCTTGCCTGGCAAGCTGCTCTATAGGGGCATGTCTCCGTGGGATAGCGTGGGGATTGCTCATTTCTTTATCCAGAGAGGCAGCAACTTCAGCAGTAGGAGAGGTTGGTGAGCCAGAAGAGGGGGCAGTATTGTTTGGTGCAGCACCTGGTGCTACTGTTTTCACTTCTGTTTCAACTGCTGGAGGAAACAGGGTGAGGTTAGAAAAGTAAAGCAAAGTACTGTTCAACTGCCTGCCCCTATTCCCATTTGTTTTGAAAAGAGAAATTCCAAGAATTTGCATAACCAGTACTCTACCAAATGAGTTTCTAATAGCACAGCAGAAAACTCAGTTCTATATAACTCCATGGCCTCCACCATGTCACTTTACATACATCCAGGCTCCAGAGCTTACTAAGGCCACTTCCCAGAAATTATAGCTTTACATATGTATTCTCTCTAGCTGTTCCTGAGACTCCAGCTCTAAAAATACTTGCAATTCATTTATGAGTAAGACTAAAAAATGTACGGTGTGTTTGAGACCTCTACTTTCCCTCACACAGAACCATGGCCAAAATATTACTACAAACTGTATTAAGTGACTTAGGGTGCCATAGCTCAGCAGCAACAGGGAACAGAACCCAGCTCTAGCACCTTCTTTCAAAAGCCACCCTGCCAGCCCTGCAGAATCAGCAGCAGCAGCAGCCAAACACACTGCACAAGCTTTAGCAGGCCAAAGGTAACAGCAGCACTTAACAAGTTAGACTGCATTCAGCGCTCAGGCTGCAGTTCCCCAGCTCCTCCAGAAAATAATAGAATAGCAAGGGGAGTTTTCCATCTCTAGGAGAACTCTCTCTCACTCATAAATGAATTGGGTTTGGGGATCATCAACACAGCAGGACAAGGGGAAATCTTACTATGCTGGTATGAACTCTTATTTTACCTATATCGTTTTCCAAATGTTTCAAGAAAAACAATTACTTTTTTTTGACATATCAGCAGAACAACTAGAAATCTGGTAAAGAGAGGAGTCAGACTAGAGATTTCTGAGGAGCTGGAATGGTAGGAGGAACTAATTATGTTGTCCTGCAAGCTTCAGTACCCGTGAGTTGCAGCTGCTCGTTCAAGTGAAACTTTTCTAATCAGTCTTTCTTGGAAAGGATTTCACACACCTTCATTGAGTCAAGATTTTGACTCATGCCCTCAAGTAACAAAGGCCTTGTGTTTAAGCTTCATTTAGCACATTCTAAAACTAACGTACGGGAACAAGCAGATGGATGACGAAAACAAAGATTAAAGTTTTGCAATCGAGGGGCAGCACAAAACTTGCTGTGAAATCCTCTGAAACAAAAGTTTGACTCCACTGTAAAGAGAGTTATGAACAATATTTATAATATTTATTTTTTGTTAGCTGTAGAACTCCACTACTTATAATAAAAATTGTGTAACAAGTTCTACACTTCAGTTTCAGAACACTAACTCCTCTAAAATCAGTTAGTTATTAGTTTTGAATGTAATTAACAGTGTAACAGTTGTGTGTTTTATTGGGAAGGGGTGGTTGTTTTGTTCTGTTTTTTTTAGAAAGCACTCTGTTCGTCCCCCATGCAGTACTATTCTATACATACACTCTGTAATCTGCCATAAAAATATTTAAAAAATTACATTATTTTCTAAGAAAAATGCATTTCATTTTCTGTTCATTTACCATAAGCTTTAGATGTGTCTGGCAAACTTCTCCTATTTTTATAATAATTTTGTAATAAAGCCTTTTAGTATAGTACCTACAGTGTTCTCTGCCATAAAGCAGGCTGACAAAACAAAGCAGAAGCAGCTTTCACATATGAAGCCACTTGCACCTTTTCTAGAAGGGATATGGGAAAATGTGCTCTGAGTGAATCTGGGAGCAATTTTTGCATCCTGTGAAGTGACAAGAGTCTGGGAATATTGTTTGAACATAGCAAGGTTCAAGAGAGGGAATGCTCTAAGGATGTTAAGCCTAAATCCTTGCACAGGCCTCAGTGCTGGTTTTGCTCGCTATAGATGATTGTTTAAGTTGTATCTCGTACCTTTAGCATCCGGCATCTGTCTCATAATTTCCTCTCTCTCTGCTTGTTCAGTAGCTGTAGTGACCCTGAATGACCCCTCTCTAGTGAATGTGGTTCTGCTGGCATCAAAGGTGGCAGTCACTCCACACTCCTTCTCTCGCTTCTGCTTCCGCTCCAGGCATGCTGCAAATGCACAGCCCACGGCATGACTCAACCTTTCCCCCTGCACAAGACAAAATTGCGTCGTACAGTAACCGGAACAGAAACATCGCAAAGTCATAACCTGTCTTTATAAGATGCATCTAATTCAGGCATTAAAGAGAACTACTGTAATTTGTCGTCTTTAGTATGGCTCTAAATTAAACCTGGTATATAAAGACACCCAACTACTAATGCACAAGCCATGTTCAAGAAGGCCACCCAGGAATGAAGGAGACTGCTGGATAACCTGTTTAGTTCAACTGTTACTAAGATGATAGTGTGATAATGTGCCTGCATTGATCGCTTGCCTCTGGATACATCTGTGCGCAAAGAAACTCTCCAGAAGCCATCTTAAGGTGTAAATCCTGAAGGACAGATGAGTGCTATTCTTGGAGCAAGTTTACAGAGGGCTCAGGGAGACACAACCTTTGTGTGTAAGTGTGAAAATTAAAAGTACAGTGGTGACTACTTACACCTCTTAATGGTCCTGACCAAATGCACAAGTTAAGAGTGCCTTCTGAAAAGCACTTCCATTATTCACCAGTGAGGTTAAAAGGATCTACTATCCAATAACTGCAATAAGGAAAGGAAATTCAAGTCGGAGGAAGTCCAGCAACCCAGCTGATACGGCGGTGACAGTTGAGTCAGAGGCACTATTGCTACCAGTAGCTCAACTCATCTATCATAATCAGTAAGTGAATTGACCAGTTACTCACAGAGGAAAATAGAAATGTTCCAGCTCTAACTTAAGTTTTACTGGGAATTTCTAACTTAATTGTTAAAAGAGAAACGATAAATTGTCAAGTACCACTACTCTGAACATGCAGCTCTGTGGAGTTCACACAATAAATCTGCATGAGGTTTCAAGCACTCTGTATAATAAAGGCAGGAATAACAAAAAGCAGAAAGAGGGAAAGGCCAGATGAAGGAGTTAAATAACTTACTTAAGTCTACACAGCAAGAAACTGATAGAGGTAACTTACTTTAAACCTTCCACTCAAAACACCTCTAGAAGCAAACAGAATGCTAATTCAATTCAGTTTAGCTCCATTCCTTAAAATTCGGATGACTTTTCACTCAAGAAAACATTTGCATACAAGAGACCGCATTCATAACCAGTCTGTATTTACTTTGATTTTATCCTGGAAAAACTGTCATCGCTGTTTCAGTTTTTGGCTGTAAATATTTTCAGATGAAAAAATTTTCCATCTATTCTTATAAGAGTAGTTCCTTTCTGCTGGAGATAGCTGAGGCTGACTGCATTCCTTTTATACACATGCTGAGCACCATTTCTCTCCACAAGACGACACCACAGAGCAATGGCAAATAATTCAGATATAGGGAATTAGAACTAAAATGATTTTCAAGGAGTAAGTAACATTCCAGCTGGAGTCAAAACATATTGCAGTATTCCAGGTACTCAATTTTTCTGACCATTACTTCTTGCTATGAGCTGGAAGAGTTGGGCACACACGACATTAAACTTACCGTGTCCTTCACAGCCATAAAGCAGTGGCATATCCAGCGTCTCGTTGTGCCATCTCGACAGATGTATGAGAACGCCCGGTCAAAGTTCCTGTCTGGTGCGCAGAAAGAAACTTTCTCTATTGTCTGATCAACTATAAGATCCTAGAGGAAAAAAATCCCCCCCACAATAAAAGAAACGTGAGGAAATATGGAAAAACACTGAACAAGTAATTTTTAGTAGTAACTGCACAAAGATGACTTATAGTAAAAAGAGGGTAACCTGATCTGGCTATTAATTATCTGTCAACAAAGTAACCATTCAGAATCTGTTCCCCTTAAGAAAGAAAAAGAACAGATCACATTTTCCAATAGACGCCTTCGGTAGAAGTGTGCCAAAGCACCACTTAAGAATTTAGGGACCCAAACAATTCCTATGATCTCTCTCTAGACTATGGAAGCACACATTTTTGTTTTGTTTTGTTTTATTTTTACAGCAGCTCCATAGTCTTGCAATCAAAAAGTCATTACTGTGCTTATAACACAAACTGAAACTTGTGGGAAAGGTCTTCAAGTGTGAAAAGGTCTAGCAGCTTCTACAAAAAGAGCAAAAACTGATCTGCCAACTAGCTAAGCAGCGATGCAATGGAAAAGCACCAGCAGCACTGGTAGTATCAAACATCTCTGATTTAGTCTCATAGACTGATAGAAGTGTTTTTAAAAAGGAGATAGTACGGTTTAAGACTATGTCATCTTCATTAAAAATTATTTTATCAACTTTTTTCAAAATTGTTTCTTTTGTTTGGTGGCTAGTACTTGGCACCTCTGCTGATGTGTTGAACCACCAGGAGGCAATAGTATATTCTCTTTTTAAATTTCATACTTTTAATTAATGCCAGAGTCTGCACATCTTATTAAAATTCAATTTGAAAATATTACATATATGCAGCAAGGTTTCTAAAAATAACGCATTATTACTTTTAAATGAGGCAATCAGTAGACTGAGTTCACTCACATCAGTATGTTTGTATTAGAAACTGAATTCTTGAGAGATGGCAGTTTTAGCCCTGATGAAGCATTCCATAACAGCAGCCCTGGAGAAGTCTAGCCACACAGCAGATATTTGACAGGCAGTACTGCGGAGGGACATGAATTATCTCTGCCTGCCAGTGCTGGCTTGTAGAAATATCTTGTAGGTTGACAAAAGTAAGTGTTTAATTATATGTATATAAAGCAAATTATTTCAGATTGACAAGAGTTAAAACTGTTCTGATAGCCACGTCATCTTTTAAAATACTAGAACACTTGTAGTAGGAAGCTTAAAGCTCTTATTTCTAATTGCCTACATCTACATAAAACCAAGAATCATTTGCTCTTACTTGCACACAGGTGCCTTGGTGGTACATACTCTGCTATTTCACAAAAAAAATATGTAATTTCACAATAAAAAAATTGTAAAATAATCTAGAAGGATGCCACAAATACATCAGCCTTCCACTTCAGACCAACAGCTTAGATATTAGAGACTATCAAATTTGATATACTCAGATACTATTTAGCTTGAGTCTGAAAGGCACAGCCCCCCTATTTAATTTACTCTCTTCACTGCATTCTTGGAAGCTCTTGTTCTTTCAGACCCATTGTAGGATTTGGATGCACTGGAAATTATATTGATTTATATATATATTATATTGATTAATGTGAGTTTGCCTATGTATTATTATTGCAACCTTCTGCAGTGGTGCAGAACAAAGTCAAGGGACTCTCCAAGTTCACTGTCAACAGAACTTACTGGGGAAAAATATGTTTTTTTCAGTAAATGCAACAAAAAATATTCCAAGCTTGTGCTACACTTGCCATGTTTTATAAAATGTGTCTTGAGAATAGTGTGGAATTAACTGGGAAAAAAATTAGCAGGCGTACATATGTTTACAAAGCAAGAAATGATTAAACTAATTACACACTTCAGTCTTCCTTTCAAATACCAACATTTGCATTAACATAGAGATTGGTGTCCATTTGAAGATATAGCACATACATTATCATAGAGAGATTTAAAACTTTTGCCCAGGGAAATCTAACCTTTGTTTTCTCGTCTACAACTCTGAGTCCATCTGCCGAAACCCACAGGACTGCTTTGACGGCCTTCTTCCCAGACTTTCAAGAAAAAAAAAAAGGGGAAAGAAAAAAAACAAAAACAAAAACAAAGTTTTATGCCAACATCAGACTGCCACCTGCTTCCCCTCTCCAAGAACCATAACATTAAGTGTAGATGAAGTCCACGGTCAGTAGGGTGCCCAAAGCTCAATCCAAGTTGCAAAACATTCAGAGAACCAAGCCAAAGCCAGTATTTCAGAAACAGCACATCGTGGGGATGGGGAGAGGGCACAGGACAGGTGAGGCAAAAATAAGGTGTACATCCACTGACAGTAAAGAATTCAAGACTGACCAAGTGGGTGAAAAATTCCACTAGAGTCAGAGGACACTAATTCATAAGGAGTTACACCACAGGTAGCTTCTTTAGCACAAGTTTAAACATAGGAAAATTCTTACCTGATATTTCCACCAGCCCTACCCTCTGTCCCAATAGTCATATGGCAGAATCAAAGCATCACCTTAAACCAGTGTTAAAAGCACTCTAAAATCATCAGGTACTATGTAACTCACTGAGCTCATAAGCCTAACGCTAAGATCAATAATCCAAACATGTTTCACTCATTTTTTAATAGCTAAATGTCAAATCTTGGAAGAGAGGTAGAAAAATATGATTTCTTAACCATTTGCTGTGTATCTTGAAAAAGCAATGGTGTGTGGCAGTCTGATACAGCAAAGGAGCGGTCTGGCTTTTATCCAAGACCCAACTGTGGGAACTTTCAGCTGTTGCAAGCTGAGGGTAAGTAAAAGTGGGAAACACAGGAAGGCTTCAGGAGCCATTTAAATTACAGATTCTTTCTAGACTGTTTACTTTTCAAGGGAAAGTTACAGAAAACAGTATAAATACCATATTCTTCTGAAACGAATTAATTCAAAACAAAATAGGTCAACATAATTCTACTGGTTGTTACTGAGAACTACTACTAGAAAAATAGCTGGGTTTGTTTTAGTGTTACTTTAATTCACAAGCCCCATACTTTAACCAGTTAATAAAATATTCTCCCCATAATGTTTTTTGAAGCACTGGGTTTACATAGTTTGTGGTTGCTAATGGCACCCACCAGAGACCACTCTAGGGAGTGAAGAAAGCAACAACAACAAAAAAAGATGAAGGGGTATCAGCTAGTGGCTTGAAGCAAGAATTGCAACTTTTTAATAATTTTTTTAATAGTGTATTGCAAATGTATATAATTTATATTCTTTCAACAAGTAACAGAACAAGGACACATTCTGACATAAGCTACTGCATGTTCCAAGTCTGCAACACCAATTTTAACACTGTAAGGATGAATTATCTTGGAATGAAAAGTCTCCAATTATATCACATTGGTTTCATTCTCAGAGAAAGCAGCAAGTGTGAAGAAAAAGGGCCTGGCAGAACTTTTGTTTTCTGGGGAGGAACTATCTGTCCCCATTTTGGAAGCAGCAATGACACCCCGGGCTTTTTCAAAAAGCTTGATGAGAACAGAGCATGGCACTGACTTGCACAGAAGAGCGTTTAAAGAGAAAAGAAAGAAAATAAGCACAGCATGAAAGCAAACTACAGAGATGTACTTGCAGAAGCCAGTTTCTAAATGACCATACAGTGTGGGTAACCCAGAAAAGGTTTCATTCAGAATCTGGAATGCCTAATGGAAACATTATAATTCCTAATGGAAGATGTACTTAAATTTACCATCATTTGTGTTAAAAATATTGCAGCATTTAAAAGTCACTTCTAATTTTGGTCTCAAAAGGCAGTAAGTATCAATACCCACAAAATACAGTCTGTATTTTCAATGCTCAGATAGCTCCCATAGCCTAAAAGTCCCTATTATTTCCAAAACAAATGGTTTGTAGAGGTCTGTCTCCTTGAACTGTTTTAAAAAGAGTATCAGTTTCTTATAGCCATTAATAGTCTTAAAGATCTTTATTTCAAGCAAATACAAACAATCAAGAGAAGATAATGCCTGCAGGTAACTGGTTTAGGTTACCATCATTAGAACAAGAGCTACACATCTTTCACCAGTAAACAATAAAAATCTTGTTCCTACAGAAACTGTGAACAGTTCCTAAAGTTTGTATTAAAGTCAAGTTTAACTGAGTTGGGTACTTCATAAAACAGTAATGATCTTCAGCAGTGCTACCCCTCACCTGCTATTTTACCAAGTGAGGATTTAGAAATAGCTAACATTAGGAACTTCATGTTTCTCAGAATAAAATGAAAAGACTAAAGGGCTTTCTAAGTCCCCTTTTCCCACCAGAAACATAAGTTTCCACATGCAAGACAACCTAACACGGGTTTGCTACATTAAGGGAAAAAGAAAACGTACTTTCATCTCCCAATTCCTTCTAGATTTATGGATGGTGGATGCAGTGCTAAGTGTTAAGAGCTCACAGTCTACACCCCAAACCCACTGCTACTATAGTTGGGCAATGAATGATTTTCCCGTTTACTGAACTTGCAGCTTATCTGTGCCTCCCAGTGATGTTTAAAGGAACATACTTCTCCAAATCAGTTTATATTGGATATACAAATCAAAATACTACTCCATTATGGGCGGAATACCGCCCAGTAAATCATGATTACAAAGTAGATAAGAGCATTTACACTTCTGGCACATACTGGACAAAGATCAGACCAGATACAAGATACTGCATGGAAAGCAAACTCCACTGCAGAACCGCAGCTTGTGTAATAAACACTGAAATGTATAGGCAACTCCAAACACAAATATTTAAAGTAAATAGCCAATATCCACTGGAATGGTATGGTCCTAAATGTTGCTACCTCATCTAGAGATCCAGAGCAGTAGCTTGTCTTCATATGAATTCCAGAGTTTCTGGATGACAACACTGCCTGAGGAGAGCTATGTGTGGAACCGACTCCTGGAAGCCTGATTTGTCAGTGCTGAGTCAGCACCAATAGAAACATTCCTGCTCAGCACTTCTGGGGAGGTCACTAACCTGCTGCAATACAAGATTCATTATCTGGACTAATTTCAGAGTCCTCAGACATCTCCAGGAGGGAGGGTAGGCACTCGTTCTTCCAGGCCCAAAGACAAAGCAGGACCATGGTGGGCTGGGCACAAAGGAAACCTCACTGACAAGCTGGCAATGCCCTAGAGATGGGCATCCACCAAACAAAAAGTGGCTACTCTATTGTAAGGTGGAAAATAAAGTTTTAAGGACACCAGAGCACAACTGAAGTTGCTCAATAATGCATTTTTTAAACATATCTACATTGTTGCTAGTATTTCTGCCTATTTTATTCTGTCCTGGGACTTAGAAACAGCTCTAAGATGTACGTGGAGTCTGAGGTATATATAAAGATTTTTTTTTCATTTCAGACTCCATATAAAAAACACTGTGTGATGAGAAATACACACATTCAGTGGAAGCAAAACATAAGAAAGATCATCAAATCCGTACCACTACACTTTTCAACAGAAAAGCTTTAGTTTAAAAAGATGAAGAGCTGCCTAAAAAGGCATCTTATTTGATAACTGCAGAAGCCTAACCCAGAGCTATTAACAGACATCTCATTTTTATTTAAATCTGAAAAAAAAGTATTTTCTATACTAAGCAATTGAACATTTCCAGACACAAATCTATCAGATTTACCTTTTATGAGGAGAAAAGTATGGACAGGGAAAGCAGCAAACATGTCTAGACTGACTTTCCGAGGGCTGCTAGCATGTTTTAAGCAGCTCTGCAGTTTGGAATATTATATTAATCCCAATGCAAGGCATCTGGGGAGAAATTATAGATGAGACAGCCAAAAGATATTAGAGTTATTAGTATTTCTCAATTATTAATAAGAGAACAGCTGTCCCTTTCTTTGCAGATTTCCCTAGATGCGGGCTACTGTTGTAGGCCAAAGCTATAAAAAAGGCCCTGCCATACTGGTGCTGTGGGGATATCTAAACACTGTGGATTTAAGTGATTTCAGTGCTAATTAATGAAATTCACAGGTTGAAGTAGAAGTAGGTCCTTCTTTGTCAAAATATAATATAAGACAAAGCAAATCTACAATGATGTAGTAATGTATTGGACTTCATTAAGAAAGCAACTAAGATGTAATAGGGAAGATGGCATATTTAAAAATTTAAAAAGTCAAAGAAAGATTTTTATCTAAGTGCTATGCCAATATCTGTCCTTCTACATCTTTGCTCTCTCATGTATCCTAACATAAGTTAATAACAAGCAGAGAGAAAACTAACATATCTAATCAGGTTGAGGTAGGGGTTTTTCTGTTTGTTTTCAATTTAGCATTTTGGGTTCGAAAGCAAACAGCATGTTTTGACTCCAGTCTTTGTAGATTCCAGCTCTTAAATTTCATTTGTGCATAGAAATGATCTCATTAATCTGACAGATCTGCCATCTACATTAGCCCCTCACCATCACTACACTTTAGACGTGTGCTTTCCTAGATCATAGGAAGAAAACTGAATTGGGGAAACAGCTGTCCCTGTGTGACACGCATCACTAACTGAGTGAACAGTGAAAAAGAAGCAGCTGAAAAAACCTTACTTACTCCCCAGGCAAAGCCAAAACAAATCTGAGACCACAGAATAATCTTCAAAAGACTCCAGTATGCATGGATGTTACAAACCTGTTAGTTTCTATTTAAGCAAAGTTTCATTTTATAACAAGATACTTCAGAAGCCGTATTTTAGATTAACTCCATATGAAAGCTAAATTAAAACGCTTTACAAAATTTTAAACACAGAGGGAGGAAAGAGATGAGAGGGAAAAGAGAGAGCGGTCTTTCTGCCTTGTGGAGATGTAGACAGCAGGAATAAAACCACCCAGACAACAGTAAAGTACATTCTTAATAAGGACAAAGAGTTGCTTCTCTTCTTGTCTAAGACACTGTCCTCGTGAAAACAAGAGCAATGACAGAAGCTGTAAACTGAGTTGAAATTAGGAAACCATAGTAGGTAAATGCCTGGTCTCATCTCCCTATACCTTTGAACTAGGACTGTCCTCAAAAACGGAAGGTTTAAAGAGATGGCACACTGCCTTCTCCCAGTGCTAACATTGGGGACCAACTCATGGTGTCAAGAAGCTGAGCACGAAGCACTTACAAGGCACAGACCTCAACTGTTCTGTAGGTATTTGCCCAGGTGATGTAGGTTGGCGTAAGTTTAAGGGTTTAAAAGGAAAATTTTAATTTTTTTTCAGGAAGACCAAATCACTTCAGAACATTGGATCTCCAATACAGTTCACAGAGATTTAAGTTTCTGTTTCAGGTTACTTTTTAGACCATATTCTTACTTTGAACCCAAGTCTGTTTTAGAAGTAAATATTCTGAAATGGATTTGGGAAGTCTCAACAGTGCTATACCAGGGATGTAACTCCTTATAGTGCAAGCACAAACAAGGCATTAAACTTACTTTTCCAAAGAAGCCTTTGAAGAACTTCCTTTCCTGGAGGAACAGGGGGGACAAGTCGAGCGCTATTACTGTAGGTAGCTAAAATGTCCCAGGGTTTTCAAACCAACAAGCACACACAAGAATAGGGTTTGGAGGGAAAGGAAGGGGGTTTTAGAGTTATCCATGAGAAGGTGCGACAGGCAAATGTGAAAATAATCCCATGAAAATGCAGATCAAAGGGCACACACACAGTTCTAACAAGCTACTGCCCTGAAATTGGTGGAAAGAAGAGAACCTCAGCCCCAATTTCATGCAAAGTGGTTACTTTATTTTCACTCTCCCTTGTTTAGTCCCTTTTAGTTAGGTTATAAACCAAACTTGGCAGCAGACACAGTGGTTAAACAATTAAAATACTGTATGAGCTCTTGTGAAACGCAGAGTTCTAACTCCAGAACTGCAGTCAGGTTTGCTCTGTATTGATCGCTCTTTCCCACGCAAATGCTCTGTAAGCTGGAGAAGCACATATGGCTGTTATAAAGCAGGGGTAAATACTGCTTCATTTTATTCCTTTTATTTGTTGCTCTGGTTTACACGCTACTCTTATGCTTCACGTCTTACGCAGTCTTCATCGAAGAATGAAGAATTTCATGTTACCTTGCGGTAAAACTAAAATACAAATGAGAGCCCTTCCTCTTTCTCTAAAGCCTTCCAAGACTTTATGTAATATTTATACAAATACTAGTTATTCATTCTACAACTCTGAATGGATAGGCTGAACAGTCTTTCAAGTCAGCTCAGACAGGGGAAAGACAGAAAAGTGCAAAGATACCAAGGGCTGAATTACAACTTCCTAAATTTCGTCAGCCTGGAAGCGATTATACTGCTTGCTATGTTTGCATTAAGAAAAGGGCAGCAAGCAATCTTAAGCAAATTTGCATGCAGTTTAGTTTACCAGCTTTATTTTGTTATCAGATTGTGGAAATTAAACTAGAAGATCTGAACCGATTGGCTGAGAGAACACTTCCCCAGGCCTGGTGCTCTGTGAGCACAGCCACATGCTGCTCCATGTTTGAGGGAAGCTGACATGAAGCATAGAGCTGTTCCTGCTATCTTTTCAAATTGTTTCACTTCTAAGAAAGCTTTTGTATAATAGTAATGAAGAGGAGGTGGAGAATTGCAGATGAGACAGGGAGCATCTCTGTGACAGCTCCTGACCCCACATTTACACTGTGCAATTCCAACCTGTTGATCACTGATAATATTATATTAAAAATATTACCACAAATATCCTGAGGCAGTGTCTCCAGAATTGATTGATAAACAAGGTTATATTTAAAACAAAGCTATGGTTCTGACGCAAGTCAACAAAAGCCAGGAAACACAAAGTTAAGAAGGGAGTGTCAATCTCGACTTTGCATTTCCTGGCCTCTGATGCTGTGTGCCTCTCTGCCCCATGTCCTTCTACAGTATGTTTTACCAAGTATCTGCAACATTCATGTCAACTCATAAAGAACATCTTCAAGTTCAGTCAGCTGAAAAGCTTAAGAATTTTTGGAGGCAGGAACGGTTCTGTATTTGGACAGGATGTGCTGAACACTAGGAGGGGAACTAATGGATTAATCACAATGTAGTGTACATAATGAGAAGGGGTTGGATGCTGCTGCCAAGTTGAGCAATGACTATTGCATTACACTAAATAACAGCTTTTTAAAGACAGCAAAAGCTAAAGAGATTCACCAGAAGCTACCTCATTTTTAGGTGATGGTTAATTTTACTCTCAGCAAAATGCTTGTTAAACAAGATTTTTTTTTAAAATAAACTAGACAAGGTTAATGGAAAAGGCATCATGCAAAATGGGTTTTAAAAAACACTAAGTTAATGTAGTTTAGAGATAACTAATGCATATTTTAAAATATTAAATTATGCCTCTTTACCTGCTAAAACAAGAACATATATTAAAACAAATGCATCATTTAAAACAAAAAGTGGCAAGTTAGAAACCATACTACAAGCTAAAGCTGATTTAAAATAAAAATATGACATGAGAGAGTATACTTTTGTCTTTATATGATGTTACCACACCTGAGTCGAATACACTTACAAGGCCCTTAAAGTTACTATCCAGTTGGCACTAAATATTTTAAATTCAGTTAAATGGTTATGAAGAAACCATTTAGAGCTTAGTGTCCAACTACAAGGATCTTACCAGATAGGAAATGTATACAGAGTTAGCAATATATCCCTACTAAGGGAAAAATGTAAGCTACATTGGTAATACCCTTTTAGGGGAAAAATGCAAGCTCCATTGATAATATAAACCCATGTTAATAATAGACTAATAGCTGAATACATGGATTTCTAATCTATTAATGAGACTGTAGTGCCATTTCATCTGACAGAAAATTACGTATTTTTGGTGTGCAGTTTCAGAGCTACAAAACTGTAACAACAGAATACAAGCATGGATGAGTGATTCACGAGCTTAAAGTGGCTTCTTTTACTCAGTTGTCAGTTAAACACTGTCCGAATAAGATGCTCACCCATTAACTGGTTTCAGGTTCTGCAAGACGCAATACTCAAAAATAATTATGCCACATAAAAGGAACAGGTAATAAAAAAATCCCTGAAAGGTTATTACACATGATAAAGAGACAGAGAGATTTGTTTGCATATTTTCTTTCAAAAAGCAAAGCAGTAATTAAACTGATTAACACTGTTCTATATTCTTGACAAATCCCATTAATTTTTTTTAAAATCCAGGAGTCAGCCCTATAAAAGAACAGCCTTCAGTTCCCCAAATGAATTGCCAACTGTTGTAGAGCAAGAATTAAGAGGGAAAAATATATCTATTAAAATAAGTAAAGACAGACAGAACTTAATTATTAAAAGCTACAAGACACAAGTATTTCAACAATTCTCATTTTTATTGACTGGATTTATAAAACCGACACCTTACCTGCAGAGAAAAAAAGAAAGACTGAAGTAGCTGAGATACATTTCGATGTAGTTTAAGCATACAAAAAGTGAAGTCCAATTTCCCTTAAGCTAGTCTTTCAGTATGAGAGCACTGCACCTTAAACTTGTAATTCTTTCAAAATCAAGAGAAAGCCCACTAAAATAACTAAGTAGTGTGAAAGAAAGAGACTACCGGAAGAACAAACTGTTTTCTTACCACATTCCTTGCATGCTGAAACATTACTCAGTGTTTGGCTTCTGCTAAATTAAGAGAGCATATTGTACAGAAAAGAGCTTTCAGCAATAGTGGTGTCCTAAAGAAATGCCTCTGGTTTAAAAACTAAACGCTGGGGAGAGGGGCATGGCTTGAATTGCAGTGAGCAGCTCCAAATGAACCTTGGATCTGATGGAGTCTAGCAACTACAGCACATATAAAGTACTTTCAGTAACATGAATCTTCCTCTTGGGGCCCAAAGTGAATTTCACCTCTACTTCTCAACTTCCAACACTGACAAAGGAGACAATGTAAATAGCAATTGTAAGAGATGTGAGCTTCTGTTCAGTTTATATACAGACATCAAAAACTTCAAACTGCAGAAAAAAATCAAAATTATCTGAAGAAAACTGTTTAATTTAGGAGAATGGGTAGAATTCACACCATTGACAATGTGGACTAATGACATAGCACAGAATACAGAAATTAAACTATTTATTTCCAGGGAATGCACTGTAAAAGTTAGATATCTAAGTCTGACATTTGAATCAATAATTCATGTGATCAAGAACCATAATCCTGGAATTATCCAGATTCTAGAAGAAATTGGGTGCTATGCTTTTACTATGTCTCATTAATTATAAGCTTAGCTACTCTTAACTGACTTGTGGACTTGTAAGATTTTTATAACTAGAAAACAGCTACTTCATGGCATAGCTCCCCAAGGAAGAGAATGAGAGAAGTTCCATAACGTAGATACTGCAGTGGTATTTGTTTGCTAACAGAAAGTATTCTGAGAGAACAAAAACCAAAAAAGGACAAAAACGGATGCAATTCATTATGTGGTCAGTATCTGCACTTTAAGGTACATAAACTAAATCCAGAGAACAAAGAAATTAATTTATATTTGTGTGGCCCTTTTTAATAAAAATCAATCACCAATCACTGTGGACTGAATGGGAACAGATGGGATGCGTCTTTAACAGGTTGCTATACATTAGCTGAGAGAGAAAAGAATGAAAAGACTTGATTTTAATCAGAGCATTAAACCAATTCAGAAACTTTACAGCACAACAGAAGGCAGAAAAGATAACCTATAATCTTCCACTGTGTGCTAGAAAGAAGGGAAGAACAGGTCTAGATGGAAGCCATTTGAGCTCTCAGATTTGGCAAGGGAAAAAAAGGGATGTCCAATAGCAGATATTTTAAGTTAGCAAAAGTGCAGTAGAAGTGTTTGATGGACTTCCAGTGATTTTGTTGAGCTGCAAGGATACAAGAGTTTCTTCCACTGAAGGCACACTGAAGAATATATAGCTAACACATGTAAGAGAAATGATGACAAGGATGGAAGTTCTCCATCTCCATTCAAAATTGAAATTTTTTATGTCCTTTCTCCTGTTCTTTTCAATGATGTTATAGCCTCAGTTCCTTGATAGACTGATCCCTGCCTTTCTAGAGTTTGCTATTTCCGCAGGATTTTGTGGTATTATTACTTCAGGAAAGAGATGACAAGACCTCTTCAAATGAGCCACAGAACTACAAAGAGCTTTGAACGAGTGCCATTTACAGGAGCAAACGTTCACAGAAGCCAAACTAAGAGCAGCCCACTTCATGACATACCAGAATTAGGCAGCCTTCAGGCCACTTTGAGCAGATGCAAGCCAGATTATTTCATGCATGACTACAATGTTGCAGTGCATTACAAAAAAGCAGCCTAAAACAAGTAATATTTTGTATAATAATGGTGAATTAAGTCACTATTAAAGTGGCAGGCAACAGAGGGGAAAGAGAGAGAGGGGGAGAAGAAAAGAGAGAGAGGGAGAAAGCTGTTAAAAAACAATGGTTCAAGTCCCATGTGGGTACCAACTTAGCCTGAAAGGTCACAGAGAATTTACACATTTGTTTTGCAAATAGTTTCTGCAAGTAGAAAGAACAGTTGTAACTCTCCCTCTCATCATCAGATTAGCATGTCCCCCTAACTGCAGCAGTGGTCCCAAAACCAGCCAACTGTTCTCCTAACATGGGTCAAAAGTTCAGTCCTTAGCTGGGGCACTGCTGCTGAACTGACCTTTTCCAGTAACACTCACAGCCCCAAAGCCAACTTTGTCATGAAAAAAATATACATACAGATTTCAGTCTCTTCACAGCATCTTCACAGATATGCATTCCTCTGGATTCATCCACTTCGACATGTCCCAAATACTGCAGGAAAGAGAATAGGGAGAGAAAAGCTTAATACTAGTTCCTTAAACTCCCAGGGTTTTGATGAATCCAAGCTCTGAATTCATCTGAGCACAGCTGAGATGACAGACACTAACAGCACTTTGCCAGCCTTCTTTTGAGACCTTCATTTGAGGGTTTGACTGGGTATATAATGTGGTGCACCAGCACCAGCAGAAAAGCATAATACAACTAGGAATTTTGAGGGAAAGACAGACTTCCCTTACTCAGGGGAAAATATGAAATTGAAAAGTACTAAAAACTGTATTTTCCTGCTTATTCAGAATGAGCTTCAGACTTTTCTCTTACCAGCATAGCATGAAAATCTTACATCAATATAGGGATGACAGTGAATAACTTAGTTTTGAATAATGATAAATATATTTACTATCAAAAAATGAATTACACTACACGCACGGTAAGATGAATAAATATATTCGAATGTTCATGTCCAAATACAAAAAATTTCAATGTTGCAAACAGAAAAAAAAAAAAAATCTTTCCTTGCTCCCTTCCCCTCTATCCTACCTTTTTTAAAATTGTAAACCAAAATTGTTTATCTTCATTAAACCAACAAGCTGTTAAGTGGACACAGAGACATTAATCATTCTTACAAAAAGGTTGGAGTTTGATTTTTTAAATTTTTTTTAATTTGTTTTTTAAATATGCAGATTTCAAAAATGCATATTCATCTTACCAAGCACTACTTAAAAAACAAAAACAAAACAAAAAACCCCCAGCAAAATAACACTGAATAGAAACCTTAAGTTTCAAAGCTTTCAAATTTACAACCCAGAACAATATTAGCCTATAGAGAAAGCAATTGCAGGAAATACATCAGAGTGTAGTGCCTGGGATAGTTTAATTCTACATTCTGTAACTTTCTGGAACTTTTAGCTCTAACTTTTCCAATTTCCTTACCTTTTCCAATCATAGTTCTTTTTGATAGGGGAAGGAAATGTTCTCTCAGAAAATTCATATTCTTATTCAAAGTACTTAACTCTTGAACAAAACTATTAAAAGCTTTCTGAAGTTTTGTAATAAGAGCTACAGGTCAGAGAAAACTTTCCCCGATTTACGTGAATTGTATGCAATTCAGCATTTATATTCTAGGCTAGCTAGAGAGTGAATAAGTGGTTTTAAAATATAAGAACCAATACTTGTGTCACGCAATGCAGTAGTGACCTAGGTTTAATAATCTATTGACACGTCCCACTCAATAACAGAATATTCTATCATGAGTTACCTGAAATCTCCTAGATTTTGTTTCATTAATTAGGATACCATACTTAGCTAGATGGACAAAAATATTTCACTCATTAGCACCATACTGAAGCAGTCTTAAATTAACATAATAGATTCAACTAAATGGACAAAATCAAGACTGTTTTAAAGATTTAACAGAAATTGGAAAGTTGAGGTCTTTTCATGCAAGGTAAGGTGCTCCAGAAGGAGACTCTACATATCATTAAACTGCTGAAAGGTTTAAATATCTTAAGTGACAGAGGGCTTTAACATTAAATCTCACTATGTAGCGTTTTCTTCAGAGTTAAATGTGGATGGAACAATTCTATGAGAATTTCATTTAAACCAGCCCTCACAGCTGGAGAACAACTTGAAAAATAAATTGCATAGACACTAGAAGGTAAATAAAAGAGATCTGACACTTTAGAGCTTTTTGAAAATGAGCTCTGTGAGGCTGAAGCCTTATAACTGAATGCTGGAGCTGCCAAAGCAGCAACTGTACTCCCTCAGCTGAGCTTGTGGAACTCTTGCACAATATCTTGATTTCTCCAAAACACAAACTAGAACATTTTAATCCTAAGAATATGCAAATAGTAACAGCTAAAGATGTAATTACTATGTGTCTGGAAGTATGTATGTATATTAACAACTATCATAGATGGATATTCAGTTGTGCCATGACTCCTCTGGAAATTCCAGAGTCCAGAAATGAAGAAATTCTGTCATTGTAGATACTTGTCATGAGAAAGTTTTGGGTTTAGTAACTTCTCTTTAAAAAGAGAGTGATATAGACAGAATAAGACTGAAGTTTATACTGGACAGAAAAAAAATACATGTAGGGAATGAGCCATCTAGTTTGCACAACCACTAAGTATCAGTCAAATAGAAGACAACTTTCAGATTTCCTGAGCTATCTGCACATCTCATTTACTCCGGTGTAGACAAAATGTTTTTAACTGAAGATCCAAACCATTCAGTCCCCGTTCTTGGCAACCTGCCTTTTGGTTGGAAAAGGGAGAAACAGAGCAGAGTAAATATTGCCTCATATCACACTCCAAAACAGACAACCATTTTCCCCTGTGTTGCCAAACCTCTATTCAAGTCCCATGCTCCAACTTTCAGCAATCAGTCATGCCACTGGTGCTGGAGACAGCAAGTTTAGCTGCAGTTTTCAAACACTGCTTCCACCCCAGTGAATGGGGACATTATTACACGTATCAAGTGCATCTACCCACACCAAGAGGCTACAATCCACAGACCTCATTGAGCATCAATCAATTCTGAATTATAAAAGAAATTACACTGTCACACAATACTTCTTTATTATATGGAGGACAAAAGCTGCTTTGTTTGCATTTACACATTACACTTTCAGTCCTTCATCAAAAAAAAACTTCTTTTTGCCATTGCACCATTTTTGCAGAAACCAGAAGCTCATCGTTATCAGTGGCCTTGCATATTTTACAGGCAATTTTGAATTTTTTCCTGCTTTGTTTTTTTCCTTTTTCTAGGATGGGGTGGTGGTACATTAAGTCCTTATACATGCCAATTTACTTTTAAGTTTCTTTCTTGTAAAAATAAATTTCAGCTGTATAATCAGAACGCTGTGGGCCTCTTCTTCTTTTAGCCAAGTGTCCCTTAAGCAGTAGGCCTCCTTCAAAATCTTCAGGCTTATTTCTAAAAAACTTTTTCCCCTGCCAGGTTGAGAGCAGATACACGTGGCTGCTGTATTTAACCAATGCTACAATATTTATCTGACTTTTAATGGGACATAATCAAAAAACTAAATATTTCCTTAAGAAAATTGGCAAAAAACTGCTTCAAAGACTGAGACCTTTTCTGGTATGCTTACATATACACAGAAGTATCGAACTGTAATTATATCACAACCCAGCCTTAAATTTGAAATATCGGTTCAACTTATTAGTGCAACAGCATTTTAAAAGTGACATTTCAAAATTTAATAAAGGAAATACAGCTACTACTTAAGAGTCTGAAATTAAACTTAAACACCAGAATTCAAGACTTAGAAAAAATAAACCATTGTTAAATTCTGTTGTTCCACTACAGTTAAGAGATTACTTGGAAACCACTTTAAAAAGCAGAAACATAAATCCCACACTGGTATAAACAACCTTTCAGGATCTCTTAAAGGAACTTCCCTTTCAAACTAAAGGAGAAGAAACATACTGCAGAAGTGCCTGGGCTTGCCCTATGTAAGTGAATCTGCAAATCTGTGACAGCACATTATCACAAACACACTCAAGGGTTGGGACACACAACAACTGCGCACACAAAAATCAATGTGAACTGCCTAAGCCATACTGTGGTGGATGATGACTTCAAGAACAGTAAGGAAGAGGGTACCCCGGATATGTCTGCAAAGAGCACTTTTTGTCACAGGGATTGCTGCAGCCAGTGTTCCTGGAGAAAGCGAGTACTTTTCCATCAGGAAAGTGCACATAGCAGGAATGCAGTATTAATATTGAATGCACTCATACTTAATTTCCATAGCAACCAATGAATGATAGTCATCACATCAGCAATTCTCGGACATAAGATGTTCTGTAAGAGATTTAATCGTTATACCAGAAATTAACCACCAATGCTTTTACAGAAAGCTAAAATCCTTGTGGACAGAATCCACATACAAAGTAACATAACATAAAAGCTCTAATCCAAATAAAATACTTTCAGGGGCTGTTGGAGAAGCTCTTAATGCAAACATTACTAAAGAGAAGTACTGCTTATATTAACATTTTCAGAAAACAAAAAGGATGATGGTACAGCAAATTAAACAAAAAAATCAAAAAAATTTCCCTCTTCACCTCTGATTTTGATGTTCTCTTTCACTGATGGTGGTTTTTGGTATCTCAAGTTAAACAGAAAGCTATCGACAGAAGAACAAGTCACATAGCAAAACATCCTTACAACTTGAAAAATGCTTGAGAAACTTTATTCTTTTTCAACATTTTAAACTTTTTTCAACTTCATCTAAAAATGAACAATTCAAGTTACCATATTAAGTGTTTGTGGTGAAGCTGTCAGTCCTACTGTCACCCCCCAAATATATGCTACTGAAATAGCTCCTATAAAACATCAAGGGGTCATATATCAGGTCAGAAACATTGCTGATGAGAAACAAAACAGATCTACCATCTCTGTCCTAGTACAAGAAATAATGCCCTCATTTTCTTTGTTTATTTTCATTTCTTTCACAAATACTGATTGACTCAGTTTTCAAAATTTCAAAGTTCAACAATAATAGCTGGCAAAAAGATCCTTCACCAGAGCTCCTTCTACCTAGACAACTCGCTCATGCCACTTTGGTTTCCAGTCTGGTAATATGCTATTACACCCTTTCTTTGAAACAGACTCAGCTACACAAATAATTGGGCGTTCCCTCTGTATCAGCAGATGTTCACATGCGCTGTTTACTTTGCAATAACAGATTAGGTTCTTCGGATTACATTTGAAACTAGATGGACACAGAAAACGAGCTTACTTGAAGTCTTGTCCAAGGTGTCCTGTGCTAGGAAACTAGCTGCCACAGAGAAGAGCACACCGGCATTCCGTGGTACTTTTCCTAGAGGCAGCAACATTCCTCTTTCTTCCTCTCTGTAAGTTCTGGGGTATTAGTTGCAACAATAAGACTGACTACTTGACATCTGTGTAGATATGCTTCTGGGATTGGCATTGCTCAAGATTTAAAGCCTGAGCTCCAAAGTTTCACAGTGAAATGCTGTCTTGCAACTAGACAAAAGCTTAAATCCAGAAACCCTGGATATGTCTTAAAGCTGAGCTACTTTTCTGCTCACTTCTGTAAGATTTACATTCCAATGCTGAACACTTTATTTCCCTCCTCTCACACCCAATGCTCCTGTCTTTTTTTAATTTATCAGTTTGAAACAGATGTTTGCTTAGACAACAGAAATTCTATGATTAAGCCTCAACAAGGTTTAATTTTGACTACTCAAAGCTATAGGTTAGTTAGGATGCTATGCACATCACTAGAAATCAAAATGTCTCATCAACCTGTTAAACACCCCAAAAAAGGAGCTGTAGCAGCCTAAGCCTGCTAAGTGTCTATGAATAGTGTGGATCAAAAGAATCTAAAGCAGTATCCATACCGGCAGTTCTTTGTGTCTTTCACTTCACATCCACCTAAGAGCCACACTGTGCATTTCACTTACTGATTCTCAGGTGACATTTATCATTGTGAACAGAAACAACACTGTGAGGGAATAACAAACATTTCCCGTTAGGAATATTGAAGATGAGGTACCAAAGTTCAATACAGGATATACAAATGCTATATTCTTCATATTCTTACCAATCCCTAAAATGAGGCAGAGAAGGAACTCAGGAGGTTATGTAGGACAGCATTTGCCTCAGGGCAGGATCTACTTCCACATCTACATCAGAGCATTCAGCCTTGAAGTATTATGACATTTCTGTAACTGGAGATCAATAGGCTGCACCTTCTACTCTGTAGTTTATATGCCTCACTGTTAGAATGGAACGTTATTTTGCCAAGCTGTTACTGCTAATGCCTATCCTAAATTTCCCTTGATGAGGTTTTCTCCTAGCCCCTTCCCAGCTTCACACATGTACCGTCAGACTTCGGTTTTTCATTGCTTGTTCTGATGTGCAATTCCTACTTTTCCAGGAATTCAACGTTCTTAAATAAATTTAAAACTTTATCTTAAAAAAATAAAAGAAAAAATAGAAGAAAATCAAGTGTTGATAGCACCAAGTTTCATACACACACTGCACAGGTGTAGTCAGCTTGTACCTTTTCTTCAAGTCCTGCAAAAAATTCAGTTTCCATGTATGACACTGGAGATCCCCTAATTTTAAAAAACAGAATTAAAAAGTATAACCCAATGAGAACTTTGATTTCCAACACCTAAATTACATTTAAAATGAATATTTCTGCGAGGACATCCAAACCATTTTTATGGCTCTAAATGTTAACTGTCATCTTTAAAACAACTTGAAGTTTATGAAACTATTTCAGAATTTGACCTTGGCCAAAGACAGGAGGTTTTTAAAACTGAGCTAGAAGCTTCATTTAAAATTCCTTGTTTGCAAGGCTCTTCAAACACAACTGAGGATTGGACATGAGAGTGAAACGTTTAAACATTAGGGATTGTGTTACATTCCTTTTAATTGTGACAAAAATGCAGAGGAATATATTGTAGGCAAGCATCACACCTTCCATTACAGTCACCATTCTTTTATAATTACCTGTCTTCAAGCCTTTTTCCTGTGATGTTATATGCCGCAGGATTTTAAAACGTACCATTGCTTGCTGAGGGTTAGCATTCAACAGAACGGTCATTGTTCATTGCTAACATCAGTTCATGCCTTCAGAGGTAGGGATTTCTAGTGTTTAATGTGTAAGGCTGTGCAACATTTCAGAAATCAGCAGATTTGTCACATTAACTTCTTAAAAATACTTAACATAGTTTCCAAAGACTATTCAAGTATCTCAAGCTTTTACAGTCAAAAATATCACATGCCTAACTTAAAGGCACTTCAGTATCAACATGCTGGTAAATCCTTCCACAGCTACTATTATTTCAAAGTAGAAGTGCACTTAAGGCACAGAACAAAGGCCACAGCTACCTGTGCTGGTACCAGTCTTTCTGACCTGGTGGAACAGAACGGCATGCAAGCTGTATTTATAAACTTATTAAAAGTAAGAGGTAATTTTAAATGTGAGATTTATAAATTTGACGTTAAGCAATGAAGTCCAACACGCAAATTCCCAAATTAAAGAAGACAATTGGGAAGCTATGAGTGGTGTGAGAGCACAAAGCAAAGTGAAAGAAATGGCCTGTCTCCTCCGGATAGTGGTTTCAGCAGGGCCACATATGGTTTCGTGACATAACACACTGTTGGGTCATCCCAGGGACCCCAGGGATGAGAACTGACACTCACAGGTCCCAGTGAGCATACTCCCAGGCCTCAGTGCCAGTTGGTCCCTTTTCTTCTGTCTCTGCTTGAAAACAGGGTAACACAGTGCCTT
>NW_016690181.1:590840-685118 GCF_001604755.1 Lepidothrix coronata
CTCCTACCAAAGCAAGGCTTACATAGGAAACAGTGGAAGAGTATTTGCTCTGAAAAGTCAATTCTTTTATATGCGGAAGTACAACTCTATCCATACAGTTTTTATTTATCAACACTAACACAGAAATCAAGATCCAGTGGAAAGGCTAACTTGAGTGATAGCAGGCACTCAGAAGAAAACCCTGGACTTCAGAGATAGAAATGTGGTTTGTAACTCTCCCACATGGGCTTTTTTCACTGATATACCTAGTCTTTCAGTTGGAATAAACAGAATAAAAAAATACAAGTAAACTTGCAGGCTATAGGCAACAGTAGCTTTAGATACCTTAAGGTCAAAGGAGACCGACCACCAAAAACATGACAGTGACAGTAATTAAGTTATCCAAAATGCACACAACTGTTGTGTCTTCTACAACCACAACAATCAGCTGTTAATATTCTGTTTAACATGTCCAGTTGGTTAGAACCACTAAGAATTTGCAAATGTTTGGTTTGTTTAGTTCTGTTAGGTAGGAGGAAATGACCTAATTTTTCTGATATAAATTTCACAGGCCAGTTACTCTAAAGTACATTTGTATGAATGAAAACCACTTACCCAGAGGGACACTCGAAAAGGCATTTCAGACAAAAGAAGCCCTAGTGTCAAATATTTTAGTCATTATAACATAGAACAGCTGCATGTTCTCAGTGAGGTAGTGTCTGGAGCAAGAAAGCAAATTTGAAAATGTGTATGTCAATGAACTTCAATTTTTTTACAACTGTGATGTATACAATTGTGTAGAAATAAATTATAGCACTGATAAGCACAGCTGTAATGTCTGTTAGAATAATACACTTCTGAATAGTTTAAAATACAATGCCTTCATCTAAGGCCCCTATGTCTTGCATGTATCTGGCACAGTTTTTCTCTCAGAGGAAGGATTCGCTACTGAAACACAGTATTTACTTTTCAGTTTGTTAGGACAGTGGAAAAAAGAATTTCCCCCTGAAAATACTCTTCTGCACAGATTTTCCAGCAGATGTACCAGTGCCCCATTTAATAACAGGGCAACTCTTGTTGTACATCTATAAAAGCTGCAATGTATCATGATTCCAACACCACTGAAGTTAGGAGAGCAACACCATTTAGGTTCCCAATGGAATAGCAAAAGTCTGCAAGTAACACTTTTCTAAACACATCTTTTTCATACCTTTGCTGACAGACAGGCACCTGTCTCTGCTGATGCAGTGGAGTGCAAAAAACCCATTCAGTCATACACTCCAGCATCTTTCAACGTGCATTCAAAGCAGTTTACACAGAAGAACATTACAGGAAAGTCAGTAGCCATTGCACAGCCCTACTTTGAATGTGTCAGATTACCACCACAAGTATGGTCAGAATTCCAACACAGAGAACAACTATCTGTAAATACCTCAACACACATGAAGATCACTGAGAATATATGATCAGTAGCTGGTTACACATAACACAGCCTCACCAACTAGTGGAAAAACAGACTGTTAAACAGAGTTAAAAAAGAGTGACATTGTCTTAAAGTAACAGTACACACCCATGATTATCACCATCTCCAAATTTATGAGCGCAGCACTGGAAAGAACAACATGATAGGTTTTACCAACACTTTCCACAGAGCACCTTCTCTACCAAAACAAAGGCAATCCATAGGTTTCTCAGATTTGTTCAAAATTCAACAGCACACTTAAGGACTTTAACAATAAGGATCAGTGTGGACATCGCACAGGAAGAGCTTCAAGAACCGTGCCAACATAGAAAACCTTTCAATAACATTAAATGTGCTTGCAGTACAGCATCCTCAAAGCTACTGGAGACCCTGTCCAACACTAATGGAGTGAAGCCTGGAGGCAGGATGAAATCCTATTTGCAACATGACTTTCAAAGTGCTTCCACATGTTCTGTAATGTCTAGAAAAGGATAAATCTGCGCTAGCACTCTACAAACATCCCAGCTCTTGGCAAAATATAAATGCCCAAAGGCAAGAAGTTAAAACACAAGCCAACTTAAGAGAGTGACATATATCTTGGTTTTTTTCTTTTACAAAAGAAACTGAGAGCAAATTTTCCCATAACACTTGCACAAGTCTGCTCTCTCTCGAGGAAAAAAATAATAAAAAAGAAGAGAATATTAGTCTTACCTAAATAAAATAGCAGCATTAGGAGAAACATGCACGGTCACTACTACATTAGTTTCGTGTACTTTACTTTCAAACAGAAAACCTTACAGACAGCTGCAGAATATTTATTAACAATTCTCAGGTCTTCACTGAGCACAGGTAAAATTTTCATAATCCCTGCAAAAGCCAGACTCTGGTCTTGCCACTCAGTTACACTTTGAGCTCCAAAGATTTATAGATGATGATTTTTAGGGAGTGGGCAAAGCAGTTCATAATGAATAAGGACAGACTTACACCACCCCGAAACTATTAAACTGTGGTTGAGCAGCTACATTACAGGCAACAGACCACTCTAGAATTCCCACTGAGGAACTTGAAGAAAATTAAGGCATTTTCACCATCTTTCAGACTTGAATGCACTCCTATTCATTAACCATTTCCCCCAAAATATCTCAGTTTATCCTACTTCATTGAGGAGCATCAGGAAGAAAAGTCACCCCATCAGACATTTAAGGACACAGGAGACGGCATACTTTTCCTGGAATGTATGAATTTAAAAAAAATACCCAAGAACAGCATAACAGGATACTCTTCTTCAACAGGACAAAGTTCTATTCTTTCTGTGAGCAAAATATAGTGCCACCCACTAAACCGATGACTCTACATCTGGTTTATCTCGTTCACTCACAATGGCATACTTCCTGCCTGTATCTATTAAACACCAGTTAACACCCATTTTGCCTCTCAAGCCTAATAAAAATTTCCACTTTGTCCATATCAAGGCACAGTATTTTGGATGATAAATTCTAATCAAATAAGGTATAGCGCCTTTTAATATCAAACTGTTCTGAATTTAAGTTTTCATCTAATTGCAAATTCTTTAAATATTAATAGTTTACCATTCTGACCAAACCAAGAAACGTCTGTAGAGATGTGTTCAGCTTAGAGTATTTTTTCCAAAGAACAAATTAAATTAATTCAGTGAATTCCAACTAAAAGTGGACTAATAAGTGTAAATAAGTCCCATTATGATGATAGGATGCAAAGATTCATCCATTTCTATGCCTTTTCAGCACAGAATAGCTCAAAACCTTTTTTTGACTTTGGGTACATGTGCCCAGAATAGATGAATGCTTTATTTAATACAGGAAGCATTTGTCATTAGAAGTGCAAGTCCTGACTGAGAGTTTTAAAAAAAGTCAGTCTTTAAACAGCGAGCAGTGGTTCACACTCTTTGTGTTCAGTAAAGGACTGAAAAAGTTTGAATAAAACTTAATGCCTAGAAATTGAGCACGTTGCTTTTCACCCTGTATAATGCTTAAACTATGAAAAAACAACCATCCTCAGACTTACAACTCTTTTCTCTCCTAGACTGTGTTAAACCTTAATCTAAGTTTGAGCTTCCACAGAGCAGTTACTTTCAAAGCTTTGGCAAAACACCATCTCTGTTTAGCATTAAATTACAGTTCCTTCCTTTTAGCAGAAAAATAACACAAGACAAAGACAAATCAGCAAGCAATCACAATATATGAGAAATGTTGTACAGACTTGAGTATATGTAAAAGCAACTACAATAGAGCATAACCTAGTGTAAAAGTTACTTCAAACTTTACTATATATCTGCACAAATCCACAGCTTCACAAAAATATGAAACAGTCAGTTTCAAGAGTTCCACCTAGCAACATCACATGTTTAACTATCAGACAGAATTACTTTAAGCATAATAAAGATAAAAATTAATAAAAGGTCCTTAGGCATCAGAACCATAGACTGTGTTTCTTGTACATACATATTTAATCCATTAGCTTTCCCTAAGTGTCATCTGCTTCCAATTTATTGTAGATCTAGTATTAGTGTACCTTTAGGAGAAAGCTTTTGATTACAAGGGGAGTATATGCAACAAGACACCTTAAATTTTATACTAATTTCTATTATGGTATTTCTTAAGTATTAATAGTAAATATTATTCTAAAATATTAAAATACAGTTTCTTAAAAAGGGGGGGAAGCAGAATTGGACAAAGAAAAGAAAATACCTATTTATAATACTCTCATAATCTGGAAGAAGTTATCAGAATTCAAAAAGGTAATTTCAGTTTCACGTGTATTAACAGTCTGTAAAATAAACACACACAAAATTGTAGCACAGAAGGCATTCTCAGAAGTTAGCAAGTGCTTCTAACCTCATGCACTGGTCAAAACTCCGGGTGTTACTTGACAGTGTTTTCACTTCTCAAGAGGAAGGACTGCTTTCCAATCACAACCCACCACCTACCTTACAAGTCAAACCGTAACTGCAACTACACTTTCAACTTAGAGAACTGAGTACCCTTCCATGCAGTTCAAGAGGTCTATCATTTCTGCTCTTCCAGAAAAATGAAGACAAATATTATATTATTCCTCTGCCTAGCTACCTGATTTATTTCAACTAGATAATGATGTAGGATATCTCACACTGATTTTCCGAGGCACTTGTTACACGAGTCACCTGGTTTTAATAAAGAAGCCATACCCTTTGCAACGAGAGCTGACTGTAAAACAGGTGTGTAACAAAGCATGCTGCTGGTTATGCTTGCCAAAAAAACCCCCAAATTTTAATTCACGGCAAGAGTACCTCATGGATACCCGAATGAAAGGCAGAAACTCTTACCTTAACAGGAAAACTACACTTGCCAGTACGAACGCCTTCTTCATCAGTCTGCCACTGATGGGGCCTGCTGGCCTCTGGGACATAGACATCTTTCTTTCTCCTAAAGCTTTGCCGTAATTTGTTCATTTCTCAGATTTTCACGTCCTAGAAGAAGAAAAAAAAGAATACTGCCAATAGGTACCAAACACACATTTAGCCACTTCGGGTCAATCGCTATCATGACAAATGTCCCTGTGAAAAATCTGAGCTTTTGCAAAGATGAACAGAAGTACCTGTGAAAGGAGAATATTTTGAACAATGATTCAGAGAAAAGTCAGATATTCACTTCAAAGCAGAAAACACAAATCCACATTATTTGTTAAGTAACTTTCCACAGCAACTGAAACATTAGACCCAGAAATAACTATTACTGGGAGCATAAGGTTACCTAAAATACACAAAGGAGAGGCTCTAAAGAGTGATGAGCATGAAAACCTGTCTCCCCAAATATGAACACCTACCTAAAGCAACCAAGCAGGACAACAGTAGCACAAGCTTACAAGGCACTCATGCAAGGCAAGGATTCATAGCTCTAAAACTGCTCCTAAATTAGGTGCTTCTGCTGTTCTTTAAGTATGAGAGATAGTTTCATGCTTTTACTGAGTGGAACAGTCCAGCCCTTGCTTAGTCTACTGGTAGAAGTTCTTACATTTAAATGAGAAATTAATTTCTTCAAAAGGGGAAAATAGTTCTGTAATCACACTTCCAAAGCCTAGAATTCGAAGCTTTTTATATGTTATTCTCTTATGTATCAATTTCTATATACAAGTCAGTCTATACTTCAGACATGCTCATCCTTATTGGATTCAAACTACAGTTAGCCAAGACACTATTGGAAAAATTACTACTAATAAAAAGACTCAATATTCAGTGTAAGGGCAGGGATAGGAAGTTGCTCAAGGATTCTCAATCAAAATTATCTAGTTATAAAGAAGTGTTAACTTCATTCCTTCATAGCTGCAAAATGCCTGACATTACTAGTAACCTAAAATATTTTCTTGAATTTACTTAGGCAGATTCAGAGATTAGAACATATGTGCAAAATAAAAACCATGCACATTTCTTACCACTGAACAAGCTGAAGCAGCAGCTCTCTCCTGCTTTCAGCAGGGACAGAGTTAATTTTCTTCCTAGTAGCTGGTATAGTGCTGTGTTTTGGATTTAGGCTGAGAATAATGTTGATAACACACTGATGTTTTAGTTGTTGCTAAAGAGTGTTTATACTGAATCAAGGTCTTTTCTGCTTCTCACCCCACCATACCATTGAATGGGCTGCAGGGCACAAAAAGTTGTGAGGGGACACAGCTGGGACAGCTGATTCCAACTGACCACAGAGATATTCCATACCATATGGCATCATGCTCAACATGTAAAAGTTGGGGGAAGAAAGAAGGAAGTGGGGACGTTTAGAGCAATGGTGTTTGTCCATTACTGTGATGGAGCCCTGCTTTCCTGGGGATCGCTGAACACCTGGCCTGCCCACGGGAAGCAGTGAATGAATTCTTTTTTCTCTTTGCTTGCCTTTTTTTTTTAGCTTTTGTTTTACCTATTAAACTGCCTTTATCTCAACTTTTTCTCACTTTTGCTCTTCTGATTCTCTCCCCCATCCCATCATGGCAAATGAGCAAACAGTTGTGTGGGGCTTAGTCGCCATCTGGGGCAAAACCACAACACTCCTCTATAAACACGGTTTCTTTATGTTACAAGCCAAGAGCCATTTTAAAATCTTTGAACTTGCAAAGCCAATTCTTTAAGTTTTAAGAGGAGTTGCAAGGATTTATTCTCCATTAAGGCTTAGAGAGGCATTATAGCAATATAGTTATGTATTTTGCTCTACAAACTGCAGATGGAGGAGTCTAGGCACCACTCAGTCTAAAGGAAACAGAACACATTATACACGTCCTGCAGCTCACAAGGCAGACACACACTCTTGCCCCTGCTGCAGACTGGCAGTGCCACAGCATGATGAGCAAAACTGCTGCTCCAGCTGCTTCAGTGAAGAGCATAGGAGTGTGGCCAGTGCATGGCCCAGAGCCCAGCTGCCTGACCCTGCACTCGGAGAGTGAGAAATGGGCATGGATACTCCATTCTGCCAAAAGAGGTAACAGACCCTTAAACCAATACAGTCAGATGCAGTAAGGCTAATGTGCCAGTTTCAAATTTCAAGGTAACTCTGAGCCTAGAAAACTTCAGTGAACAATGAAACAGGAACTGAAAACAGCACACAGCCACTGCATCGCCTGTGAAAAACCACAGTCTAATTGTCTTATCATAACATTTGCTTATGTGAGCATTCTGTAGGACTTCTCCCTCCTGGGCATTGCTTTTGCCCATGAGACTGGTGCCTTATCAGTCATTTATTCTGACCAGGAATCTCAATCCACAGGGGAGGATGAGAATAGGAGTTTCTCAACTACACTTTCTATGAGAAGCTGAAGTGGCATTTTGCCCAAAGTATTTCCCTTTCAATGAAAAACAAACCCATTTTCCTTCATGTTCTAATTTCTGCTATATTCAGGGGTATGAGTGATATAGGGAGCATAGAATGGGGTAAGAGGGTTAAGGAATGTGTAAACAAGGGTGCTAGAGAGAAAGGGACAAGGGACAAAGGAGGGAGGGTTGCTGCTTTTAAAATCTACTTATAAAACTTATAAGGCTTACCAATAAAAGAAGAATAAAAAAACATTAGGGGCTTAAGGCATCATCACACTGGCAACAAGCAATTGAAAAACAGCTTATTCTATTTGATAGAAATGCTGACAAATAGCAAAATTAATTTCTGATCAGGCAACCAGTGAGTTCTCTCCAATGCCCACACTTGAGTTTTCTGAAATGCAAAGACTTATGAGTAGGTTGCAAAGCAGTCTGTCCTACAAGCACCTAATTTGTTGATAACATGCATGTCTGCCCCATATAACTAGAACTGTCATCTGATGGGAAAGTGTTAAGTAGAACAATTCACACAGGCTGAGTATTTGAGGATTTAGGAGAGAAGCACATGACTTGCTACAATTTAAGAGCTGAAATTTTTACTAATTTTGTCTGGAGCTCAAAACCCCTGCGCTCTAAAGAAAGATGAGTGAGAGTTTTCTACTTGAATTCTTTGCATTTCCATACAAGCATAGCATGCTTGCTAACACAACAGACACCAGCCTAGGCTGCAACAAGCAATCAGGATATTTTCTACTAAACAGACAGCATCACTGATATTGTACAAAGTTCTATACTGTTTTGGGATTATGTAAGATGAAAGTTATCTGTCTCTGATAGATATATTTAGCAACTCAGTTTTGTCCTCTAATTAAAAGTATTTTAAAATCACCCAAGAAGAAACAAATCAAACCACCAAAACTACTATTTCCTTTTCACTTTTACAAATCCAGCTTGGACCCAGAGAGTGAGACTACAATGGAAAAACAGTATTTGAAGATAAACCTGGTGAGAAGCCAAGACGGGGAACTCAAAATCTAATTAAATCACAAACCATAACATTACGTCAGAGACAAACTGCTAATAAAGACTGAAAGCACTGAGATCTTCTGGAGAAAAGAGGAAACAGAGCCACTTTGGGTCCTGGTACATTTCAAGGTTATCTCTAACAGGCAGCTTACTGCACAACGGCTCAATATTTGAATGGTCATGTCCACTGGAGAAAAAAAAAACAAAAACAAAACCACCTACACAACACGAAGACCTTCATCACTTTTGCAATCCAAGAGATTACAATATGAGACTGAGCATTAGACCAGTTCCCAAAGCACCATACAAGCACCTACAAAAGGCATTAAAAAGACAAGTGAGTTTTAAAATTGCTGTTGCCATTTATTTTTATGCAAATTGTTATATTTTGGAAATAGAACTCCTAAGCCAATTTAAGGAGAGCTTTAGCACTATTATTCTTTTGACCAGCAGAAAAGCTACCATTTACGCCTGTTTCAGTCCACTGACAGCTCAGGGGCAGCGTTGTCAGAAACAGAGACAGAAACAACATTGTCACGGATAAAAATGCAGGTTGAAGCAACCTTGGCTTCATTGGCTTATGCATCGTCAGGTTATGGCTGCAGAACAAATGACTGCAAGATAAACCAGCATGTTAATTCATGTCTTGCTAGCTGCTCTGCTGTGCAAGTGTGTTCACTTTTACCCTTCAGTAAGCACAAGCCAGCAATTTACCCTTCAATGAGAGATGGGTAAACTTTCATATTAACTAAAGTTAGATCAGGGCAAAGCTGCTGATGATGCAAATTTGGAGCTCAGCTTGCCTTGCAACAGTTTACCCATGTTTCCCCTTACCTTTAGGTAAGCTGTTCATTTAGATTTTGCATGAATGTTTTTTGTATAGCAGTTGCAGCTACAAGGGGATCCAAACTACAGAATCTGCAGGGCAGAAGGACAATATGAGTACCTGAACTGTGTCCATAAATTTAAGTGCTTAGATTTTAAGCCAGGGCATACTACATATTTCACCCTAAGCAACCACTTACAGTTTCAACACCGAGGACAAAGAAACAGCACAAACCCATTTTTTAATCTTTCTTCTGAACTCTAGCCTTCACAAAGGTTATTTAATCTGCATTCAATTATCTGTTATCTTTTCTGTTTGCAATGGAAAAGGACAAAAACTAGTATTTAGTCTTCAGCCAGTTTTTAAAAAAGCATTCAAAGGGTTTGAGATTACTTTTGTTTTCTTTCAGAATTTAATACTGCTTCCTATTTACTTTACTAATTTAGAAAAAAGAAAGTCATGGGTCAAATAAGGGCAAAGTACCTTCTGCCTGCAACAAATACAGAGTACCTGGGGGCAGGAGGGAACACCCGCCTCCCCACTCCCCCCACCCCGGAGTTCCATCCTCCTGATTTATAGTACAAAGTCCTCTTGCAAGCCTGAACCACCAGCAGTAGTATTGACACTTGAATCAAATTCCTGGAAGTGTGCATTTCAAGCAGCAGGGAAATATAGTTTTAAGAACAATGTGATATAGGGATCATTCTAAAATTTACAAACCTCCATCATAAAACTAATTCAATTAACATTTTACTATCAGATTAAGTAATTAAAAAAAAAAAAACAAAACAACAAAGAAGCCTCAGTCACACCTCTATTGCCTGCTGGACACACACAGGTGAAGTATAAGCAAATGCACAGCTATCAGCTCCTGTGTGCTCTTCCCCAGTGAAATGCACCTAACATCGATGAAGGAACAAGCCAAAAAGAGCCTGAAACCTAGAGCAAGATCATCCATCTCTAATGTGGATTTTGCATAACAAATACCAGGCATTTTTTGACATCAAAGGTTTCTGAATCAAGATGCATTTTTCCTGCCAAAGCTACCTGATACTTCAGACCTAAGAAGACATGCAAATTATCTTAATTTCATTGAAAAAAAACGTGTTGCCCTAACCTCCTTACCAGGAAAACACTTCAGAAAACATTCCTCCGCATGGCTGTGAAGACCTGTGTCCTTAGAAAACTCGGTGGCTCTGAGTTGTTGTGCAAGTACAACCTGGTCACACCTGCTCACAGGCTAATGGTTAACAGCTATCTTTTGAGCATTATCAAAATTTGAATCTTATTACAAAATCCATAAGGGTCTGCATCAGGAAATGCACACAGTCCACACTTCTGTATTCCAGAGGAGTATTCCACATCTCTTTTTCCTATAAAAGTCAGTTCCCTGCTGACACTTCAGCGTTATTGTAGGTCTTGGCTATAACCAGGACACTAGGACATCAGCAAGGAAATATGCTTGTGTCAGGTCATTTTCTTGGGATGATATTTAGGTTTGGCAGGCCTACCTGCAGTACAAGCACAAATAAGAAAGAAGCAGTTCAAAACATTTAGATCTATTTTGCTTTCTAATGTACAGTTTGAATCCCTAAATTTAAGACGACAATGTAAGAACATTTCATTTACAACAAAGAGGCAGGCTAAGAAAGCAAGTCGATTGCTGCCAAGGTAAATAGTCTGTCCCTGTCTATTATGAAGCTGCCAGAATGGAGTTTTACTTTTCTGAAAAATCCTTTTTAAGCATTGCTGCTAAACAAACGGCCTCCCCTCCTCTCCCACTTACACAGTACAAAAACATGTAATGTCCTATCTCTCCAAGCCTACTGCAAAGGTTAGCCAAAACTTGCTGCAATTGCCCTGCAACAGCTTCTCTGCAATTATTCACCAGCACAAGAACACAGAGTACCCTTATCTTCTAAGGAAGAAAAGGTCACCTCATGTGTCAGATTTTGAATGCAGAACTTTGAGCCTTTTTGTAAGTTTAGATCCCATAAAATCTAATTAAATCCAGCACTGTCACACTGAAGCAAATGAAGGCATGTAACCATATGAGCATGCTCACTAAAACGTTAACAGTCCTGCTTTCACAATCCAGTATGACTAACCACATTATTCACCACATGGCTTTCCAACCCATTTACCCTTTCATTACCCAATTATGATCTAATAATACAACACTACAAGTAAGCATTCTAAGACATCAAAATATGCATAAAGATGAAGCATTTCTTCATTTGTTGAGTGAATAAATACATTTTGTTGTTGTTATCATTATTATTTAGAATTCAAATTAAGGGGATTTTCCTTTTGGAGATAAACAAAGTATTGGATACATAATTAAAAGACTACTGAAACAAATATACCAGATGTAGAAAACTCACCTTCCAGCAGTGAAAGTAATATTTAGATCATACTTTGAAAACACAACAGAAATTGAAACCTCAAAATATTTATATAAGACCGAAGAGGTCAGAGCTGTGACAATTATGTCTCTGACAGCATTTTTAGAAATCGTGATGCATTGTCATCATAAGCTGTGAGGTACTTGCTGTCTCATTGCTGAGCTAAGGTATCATGAGAGCACACCACAGCTGTTTCCAGAGCACTTTAACAAGTCTATTTGTACCATGGATGAGGGTGGAAGGAGAGGAAAAAACAATGTTATGACAGCAACATCTTACTGGCAAAAGCCAGAGTTAAACAAAAATTGCAGACAGCTTATGAAATACCAGGAAATGAAATAATGAGCTGTACTGCAATACACTGTTAACAACTCTGGGGCTAAAACATTCAGCTACTAGAGGCCCTATCCTCTAGGATTTTGTAAAATAAGCTAGACTTTTCAAACATAAATAGCCCCAGACTGCATCAATTAAATACAGTACTCAGTATTCCACAGTGTTATGTAACAGAAATACCACCACAGCAAACACTCAGACTCTTAAACTCTCACAAAAATACAAGTTTGATCATTGCAAGGCATAAGTTATTCCTAAAGATATGCAATGCTGGTTCCAGCAGTTGTAAGAGAAATAATTTGCCTCTCACAAACCTGTGAAGTTCAGCAAATGAAAGCAAGCAAGACTCATTATCTCCATCAATAACTATTCTAAAGCAAATGTACCAATTCATCGGACACCACAGCAACTACAAGCTCTGACTACGGTCCTATAGAATATGCTAAGAGGTTTAAGTGCAGATATATAAGGCAGTAATCCTCTTGTTTTGTAGGTTCACCCTAAAAATACCCTGCAGACTGTCAGTCACCAGTGTAAAGCAGGTCTCCTAAACACTTCATATGATACAAAGCTAATTGAACTATATTATCTATAATAACTGAAAATAAGTAAATGTTTAGCAAAGAAACACTAGCCATGCCTTGTGGAAAGATGTTCAAGTCATTTTGCTTTGTAGCTCATCTGCACACATGTGAAGAATTTTAACCAATCAAGGCACATCATTTCCAAGTGAATCATTTACATTAAGGGCAGATACATATCAGACAACTCAATGGTTTGCAAACATGAACATCTCAGTTTAAAAGGTATCCTTACGAATACATGCTGAATTTTGAAATGAAATTAGATATTAAAGAAAGTACAAAAAGGGCTGAAAGAGCAGAAAAATATGTCCCTTGATCACCCAAATCTAAGACCTGAGAGGCGCAGAAAGGTAACAAGGATAGCAAGGACTATATCAACACCTTCTGTTCAAGGACAGATTAGATATATCAAAAGTCTTCACCTCAGAAAAGCAATTTGCTAGTGGGGAAAGACAGAAAAACTATAGTATCACACATGTTAGAAAATTAAATTACGATTTTCCAATTCTTATGTTGTAGAAACAACAAAAAACAATAGAATTCTCCAGCAGCCCAGGTTTCAATAAAAAGATATTTCCTCGTGATACAGAATTAACTTGCACAATTCCTAGCTCTGGGAAATTTTACAAACTAAAAATAAAAAGGGATTAAAAACACACACACACAGAGTTTAATTATTTGATCAAAACTTCCAAAGGCTATAGTGGAGGTGTAGCCTTCCATTCAGGAAATCACCCAGTCCAATCTGACCAGCTGGGAAGTCTTACTTCATGTCTGCCTTAACCTTCTATTCTTCCTTGGGATCCAACACCGTATCAAGAGAATTACTGTGCTATGGAGCCTTTGTTGCGAACCAGTACAACTCACAAGCTGGTTTCCCTTCACAGCCAGTTCAGCTGCCTAAACCCCCATGTCGCAGCTGTCACAGCACCACAGCAGAGTTGTTAGCTCACAGCTACGTCTGGACCACCAAGAGCTGGCTCACTACAGGTGGCAAGGATCTCCCCTTCCCAAACCCACAGAAGGAGAAGTTTCTGTAGCTCAAGACATTCAAATGAAATGAATTCGTATATTCCAGATAGCTCACAAAATTTGAATTACTGTGGCAACAACCCATGGGTGCACTAGTCAACCTCAATTACAAAATGAAAGTTAGCCTAAACTGCCACAAAGTTTGTCATTCACAGAATGACGGATGACTCCTCGTTATACCATCACTGCAGTGGGCCCAAGCACTTCAGTCAGTCACTGCCTGGCAGCTGTTACATGGCAGTCCAAGACACTTCAATCGCTCCCATCCTCCAACAGTTAGATAAATATAATTAAGGTCCTTTTATCTGTGCATTCTCCTCAGCTTGTTCACGCGAAGTCAACCACACTTTTGACTGCAATCAACGCAGAGAAGGAGGGTGAGTGTCACAAAAGGCATTTTAATAATAATTTATAACTCAAAGTAAAATTCTGAAGGCTTTGCAACATGCTTTTGTGGGAAATGGCAGGTTTTGTTCATAAAAATGAGCCTAGAAGAAAGATGCAGCAACTTTTTCTGGCTGATCATCCCTTATTAAGCCTAACAACACAAAAAGTTCACATAAACATGGGCAGAATCTTCTTACAGAACCCACTCTTGTGTCCACCATAGCAACTACGGTTGACTTGTAAGAACATAAATTTTACTTCACACAAATCTTATTTATTATATTAGGAATTAAAATTAACATTTGTACACTTGTCCAGTGCAAGTTTTGAGTTTTCCATAACTCTTTTCTCATAATAACTCTTCACAAAATATTACAAGGAACTAGCATGATTATTTCCCAAATCCCTTTTACACAAACATAATCAAATCAGAAGCTAGCTTAACAAAGCCAGACAGATACAAGCTATAAATTCTTTTAGGCACACAGGATGCAATGTTGTCTGAATTCCCTCACCAGTTAAATACCTTAAAAATATTTTGCACCCTCTCTAGAGTGCTAATACAAGCCACATGTTTCATCACCCACAGAAGAATTCACACAACATCTAAGGAATCTGTTACCATAGTCCCTATGAGAGGTCTCTAAATAGGGTATTCTAACACAATTCCAGCTTTCTGGTACAATTTTGTATATAGACAACTAGCATTCCTTATGATTAGACATAAGTAAAACCTCATTTCATGCCTAATGGTTCCTGTGTCTGCTTATTGAAAAGCCCTAAGATCCAAGCACAACTTCCGTGGCACACTTAGTGATTTTGAAAATTACATATAGCAACATAACTGAAGAAATATGTTTTATAAGCATTTACCTTAATAAAATCCTGATCTGTGTAATTTTGTGCAAAAAAAATCCCCAAACCCAAGTATGGTAGAATCAGTTATCAGAACATGAAGTTCATACAACAATAGCAAGAATACAATGACTTGGTGACTTACGTTTTGGTTTTTTCCCCCTCAGGTTCTGCAATAATAGTTTTCTTAAAAATCCCTCTCTCAAAATCCTTCTCGCTTGAAACTATAACCTTGATTCCATGGTTATAAAAAATATGAAGCTATGGGCTGAAAAAAAAAGAGAGATGATAAGGTCAAGTCCAATAGGGGCTATAAAAGGTTTCATCTGAGAACTTATGTCCTTTTCTCCCTGTACCTAAAAAGACAATGGATTTTTAGATTATTTCAAGTGTTTCTTTTAAAGAACAATGCCACAATCTGGAATTATTACACCATTATACTGATTTGTAACAACTCCAGTCAAGGCTGGATTTTCCTCAGTCTAACTGGGGAGGATTTGGGTGGTAGATTTTACTGGTCAAAAAAAATTAAGGGATAAAAAGACAAATCAATCATAATGCATTTAAGGTTTTGGATTTTTTGGAAGAACTCCAAGTCACATTTTTAACACTAGCTGTTATAAACAGATGCATACTTCCTTCCCCACTCCCTCTTCCTATCACTTGGCATTTAAAGCCTTTTGCTTGTGAGGATAGTAATCCTCACAAAGTTGGTCTTTATGGAGACAGGAATTTAACTGCTATTGCTACTAAATCTCACAGGCACTGTTTTTTTAAACACTGATAGTAATCTCGGAGACATTTCCTTTCACAGAAATTACCAGATTTCATGATGATCACTAAAATTAGTAACACATTATTGATAATCAGCAATAATGTATTATGAATCCACAATTACATGCTCGGTGAGAATTATCACATAAAACTTGAGACATCTATAAATCCAGGGGTCCCCCTCCGAACTGGTTATTTATACTCCCATTAAACTCAGTGAAGAGAAAACACATCTCAGTTATACAAACCCACTTTAAGTATACCTAACAATGAAAATATATTTTTCTAACTAAATAACTCTGTAGGCATCCAAAGAGAGAGTTTCTACCCTTTTCACCTAAAATCAATTTGTAATTAATCATTACAAAATTCCTTAATGATAATGAAGATTTTTTAAAATCAAAATATTAATCAAAAAATGGAAACAATATGTTCAATTCTCTAACAATCTAGTCAACATATTTGGTTTTCTGAGACCACAGTGAGATCTTAATTTCAGCCTATAAGCAATATTTAAACCAGTTAGTCCAATATAACATTCCGGGGTGGGGTAAAATCTCGTTTCACTACCTGAGACAGACTGCTCCAAACTTGTAGAACTGCTTTACCTACCAAATACACTACAAGCACTCACATCAGCATTTTATCCCCTAGTCAAAATTAAATCTATGGTAGTTCAGAAAACAAGCCACTCTTTGGCTTAGGGTATAATGGATTCAGTCTTACTCTACCACTTTCCTCGTGATAAAATACTGGGATCTTAATTCAACTTTTTTCTGTTAGCTTTCTCTTACACATCAATTTCAATTGTTAGCATACAGGTTTTATTATCTCTTTCAAGATCAGCACAGACCTTCTGCTACAAAAAACCAAACATGCATTAAAAGCCAGAATGAGCCTTTGAATGTGTGTTTTCTTCACAAGTTGTATCACGTCTCAAAATCAACGTTAAGAAAAGGCCAGAATGTGCATTCCACTGAAATTGTCTGCAGAATCTAGAAATTAAGACCAAAAGTGTTCTTAGTGCAATAAGACACAGAACACCTATTACTGAGATGAAGTTTATCCAACTGCACTTTAATAGCTGACCAATTCAAAAGACAAAGTTTAGACGTGCATCTCAAAATGTTAGTGCTGCCTTTCAGGGTCCCAGTTTATCTATACAAAGAGCTAAGACTTTCACCTATTTCCATGAATACCAAAATCCCAAAATACTCACATTCACAAAACTCCTGTTTCACCGTTGCTATGAACAGTTCTGCCACCTAACTGATTCTACACTACTTCATTTATTTTAGCCCTGATCTGTAAATAAATGGTACATTTAAGAAAAACAGCAAAAGAGCATGAAAAAGTGCCTTTTATTACAAAAGCAATATCTGCTGAATTAACTCAGAAATATCTCAAGCCACCAGTAAAGCACATTTCATCAGCTAGGACCGCTAAGAGCTACAGAAATATTGCATATTGTGCTGCAATTGAGCATCTATTAACTTTATTTAGAATAAGGGGGCAGCTGAGACATGGAGAAAAAGACAAAGATATTCATTATTCAAACAAACTGAGCATTTGGCTTTTTTGTCACAGCTGTTCAAACTCAGGAATAAAGTCCAATATTAATATCACTCTGAACCACAGATATAAGTCGTTTTCTTATTGGTATAGAAATTACCTTTCTCACTCCTGTCTTGATCTTAAGCAAAGTAGGATGCTGTGTATCACACATGGGATCATGCTTCCACCTCCTTCAGAAAGTTAAACATATCCACAGCTACACAGCCGGTCACGTTCTCCCAGAGGGAGATCAGGCTGCCCAGGAGTCAGTACAGGAGTACAGGCAGGGCTGCCAAAAACAGTGGCAATTCAGCAGCTCCAGTGCTGCCAGCAGTCCTCACGAACACACCAGTCTGACTGAATGACCTCAGCTAGGCTGGATCTGTGAAATCCACAGATGTCTCTCACCTTTCTAAATGAAATGTTGTTGACTACAGTAAAGCAGCTACAATGATGTACTGCAACACATACAGTTCGGTGGCAGAGAGTTCCAAAAAGTGCACTGCCCATAAGTAACACATGCTGGAAAACCACACAGCTGCAATAGCCTCTTGAATCATAGACTAGCTGTCATCTTTCCAACTTTAAATTGCTTGGCAAAAGACCAAGAAAAGTCAAACAGGAAATAAGAAGGAAAAATTGTTTTCATTCTCATGTCCATCAGAGCAATCAACGAAGCTTCAAGCTCAGCACAGACAGAAATATCACCCAAGGACCCTGAAATCCTGCACCCATTGGCAGCCTTTCTACATCTACAGCAAAGCACACTGCTACCAGTCACTCCTCAAAAACCAGACACAGCACAGAGCAAGTGGCAGACCAAAGTAACCAAGGCATCACTCAAACGAGTTTCCTCTGGATAATATATTCAGATTCTACCATGGCCATATTGTGTGTTGCCTGCCGATGGAGGGTCACACTGGCAAACAACAAATTTCACTCCTGCTATGGATGAGCTTGACATAGAAGCAGTATGAGCTCTGCAGTCCAGGCAAGTAGGAAATTGTGCTGCTGCTGCTGCCCAGGTTGACAGATGAAATAATGTGCCTTGTGTAGCCGTCTTGGTACAGAGAACATCACCTTACCTCCACAAAAGACAGCTGCCTCCTGGGACGGCAACAGAGCGTGGCAGCAGAAGACAGGATGAAGAGGAAGGCAGTCTAAAAACGCCTGCAATGTAACAGCTGGCACCCAGCAGCAGGGCAGGCATGACAGGGACTCAGTGAAAAGGACAGTCCAGAAAACTTTTAAAAAGTAAATCCTTACACAACGTGTAGTTTTCCCTTACACAATAGGCAGCATATACAACATTGACAATGTGGATAACACCATTCAGAATGTCAAAAATTATATAGGAGACAACACCACCTTTCTTCATGGCTAGGCTTTTCTTCACAGCGAATCAATTATACATTCCTTAATTACAATTCCTCTATGTACATTAACCTTCACCTTATTTACTACATTCACAGAAACAGAACTTATAAGGAAAGCATAAAAATAGTGAGTTGGTGACACAGGTACTGAATTGAGGTAGAAAGTGAGCTTATTCCACTCTAGGAAAATCAGATTTCCGAAGGAATTGTCATAATTTCTTCTTGCTGGCAAATTCCACAAGAGTGGATCTTGACCACAACCCCTGCTTATGTCCCTTTGACATTACCAAAGTTATACACGTTCCACTTGGCCAGAAAATATCAGTCCACATGGCAGAACTTAGGAAGTCCACTCAAACTGCACCACTTTTCCAGCAGCAATCTTCACTCCTGGTTAACTGATGGCAACTAGTGTCTTACAAAAATGTATCAACAAAGCACTACCAAACCAAAGGTTGCCTACATCAGAATGTGTTGGGTCTCCCTACTTACATTTTCTAGCACTTGCTGGGTATTAAGTACCTCGCATTACTCCTTAAAGGTCAGATTTAATTCCAAAGGCTGATCATCTACTAGGTACACTGCAATTATCTTTATTACAGGGTTGTCCTTCTACTGCTTATGGTTTGTTGTCTATCTTCCCAGCTCAAACTTCACCTCCTGATATCACCTACACAGCAGCACCTTACCTGCAGCTTTCTGGAGCTGCACACATCACACCAAACAAACTGCTAGCATGACATAAAGGCAGTGGTCTCCTCTGCTGGTATTATTTTTTGGAAAAGGAGAGTGTTCTCAGACAAGAACTACAGAACTCCTCATCTGCTAGAAGAGGTTTCTTTTGACATCCATAGCAGTTTAACCACTGTAGATAGAGATGTATTTATACAAACCCTTCCCTTCTGAATACAAGCATAAATACACAGCTTTGCCAAGAGTGAGACTTTAGGAGTTGGATTCCTACTCAGAAAGGGAGACATCACAGAACTTATATAAACCAGGAGGAGAAAAAGCCAAGTAGCTATTACATATGTTTCTCTGGCCAACTTAGTCTCATGACAGTAAAATTAATCAAGTGTCTACAGGCATTTGAATCACATGCCTCAAAAAGTACTGTTGGAAGCCACAAACCACCCTTCCTCAAAGTTCACACTAAGCACATTTAAGAGTAACACCCAACTGATATTTTGCAGTGGTCAGGTAAAGTTGATAAACTCATAAATATCACCCAAAAAGATCAATTATCAATGCAATAGCATGTTCTTCAGTTATCATACTCAATATTTTCAATAACTAAGGCTTCTTCAATTAAATCTGTCAAGTTGCAAAAGTAATAACACAATCATTTCTAAGGGCAGCCTAGTTTAATCACTCCTTTTTTTATTAAGGAGAGATGAAGTATTTTAACAAATTTAGAATTCTTATATTCTTATTGTTCCCTCACAGTCTATAAGAAAATACTCTACAAAGAAAGGGGCCACATTTGCAAAAATCAGGTTCTCCTTTTCCACCTCTCTCTGTTGTGAAACCACTGGAAGTTCACCACCAGCATTGTTTATAAAGGGATTATACAGAAACATTTTTATAAAGTACACAGTGTCTGACTACACAAGCCGACAAAACTCCCTCAGTCTTGAGTTTGAGCAATGCCAACGTTATTAAGTGACAACAGTTTCCAGTACACTCATATTCACGTTGCCTATTGGAAGTTCCTTGTCACAAGAGGGGGTTGCAGTCCATGCATCATGTCTGACAGCTACTGTGGGTTTTCCCATGTTCAGTCCTCATTTTCTTTACTGTACTTGATCCTTCTGTAGTCAAGCTTAATTCGAGGGTGAGTCCTGTCTTGGGCAATTAACTTGCATTTTAGAAGCTTCTCAAGATTAAACACTGCAGCCATCCTGACTGGAAGTAGACTTACTAGTGTTACAAGATGAAACCTCCTTAACCATGAAATTACAGCAGAAAGAATAGGATGAAATTCAGCATACCCGGGATTGCAAACCCTAAAACTGACAAGCCACCACAACTACAGAAATTTTTATTCCCATGACTCAGTATTTTAAAAATGTATGTATTCAATATGTATTGAGTTTGTGAACTACACCAGGCCTTCCTTATTAGTCATATAACTTCTCTCTCCCTTAAATCTTACAAAAAAGAACTAAAGCTGAAGGTGACAGAATAACTTCAGAGTCTGGAATTAAATGCTTTGATAGCCTCTAACATGAACTTCTGAAATGCAACGAGCTGCTGTAACAAAGCCAACTGAGGTTATCTTGGATTGTCCTACAACCACACCCAGGAATGCAACGCATGCCAAAACTCAACAGTTGGTCACCGACGTAGGCGCAGGAAGAATCACAATGTGCACTGAGTCGGTTTCTCACCACTGGAATAATACATTTAGGCGGATTTGCTATAAATATCTAGTTCTGTAGATACAGGAGGAGATTGCAGCCATATGTAGGAGATCCAAATACTAATTACACACAAAGTTTCAGCAATACAAAATTAAGGAATAAAAAGAGATTCAGGAAATGGCCTACTTTAAGGCCTGCATGTTCTGAACTCTCACAAAAAGAGAGCAATCAAGAAACAAGGCTGTGGAAAAAAATCAGAGGTTTGGGCTACAAATTCCCCTTGACTACTACATACCAATGCATACAACTCTGTTATTGAATTTCTCTTTTCTAGATAAAACAGGTAAAATATGTGTGAAAAAAAATATTATCTGGTAGCAGATGGCCCTGTAACACAGGACATAAGGATGAAGTGTTTGTCACACTGTCAGGCTAAGGAGCATCAGCATCCTCCCTAGAGGCTCCAGTTTTGCACTGCAAACAAAACTGCAGCAAGAGACATTTCCATGTTTTCTGTCTCAGAGAGGGGCTGCAAGACTTGCACTTGTTCTGCCTCATTTCTAGCCTGCTTCTGCAGTGGAAAAAAAAAATACAGGTTACAGACTTGACAACACGCTCAGAGTGAATACAGGCTTTATTAAAATGAACTTCTATAATTCCTGATCTAGTGGTAATTTCCAGAAAAACTGAGATTAGTCTTTAATAGTTCCGGTATTTTTAAAATACTGCAAGTTAAAACTTGGGACATCAGTGCTGATCAGATATGCCAATTCCATCCTTCCTTATTAATTAATAAGGCAAAAAAAAATCCCAAAATATTTGAATTAACATGTAAATTAACTTCACAGAATATACCTAAAATCTGCCCACATGTAGGATCATAGATGAACATAGATGATCTGCTCCAGTTTTTGCAGTTAAACTGCTCTTACTTGAATCTTTTTTTGTTGTTTGTTTGTTTCATTTTGGGGGGAGGGTTTTTCTACTAAGAATATTTTTACTTTTCAAAATGTTCTCTGTAGTTAAGTGTCTTTTCTCGAAGAAGGAGTTTTAAAATTTCAGTATTGTTACGGCCCTTGTCTAGAAGCCACCCTGGACTTAAGAAACAATTAACATCTGAATAGAATAAAAATTATCTTACATTTCACAAGTCAGGACATCTAAAGCAAGTTTGTAAATTTTTTTCCTGAAGGGGTAGAGGGGTGGGGATAGTGCAGGACAGGGCTATTTGACACACTAATCTCCCTGATGCTGGAAAGAAGGTTAGAAAGCATTCCTAAAATATTGGATAGTCTTGACTTCGCAGTAGGAAGCTACATTTCCTGTTGGATAATAATATCACATTATGTCGGTAAAATTAAAATAGCTACAGCACATGAAGCTCTCAGTAGAGCTCCCCTTCTGCTTGAAGGGAGACTCGGGAAAGTACCAAGGGAATAGCAACGCACCAGCAAGAGGCATGACTGAACACCTCGGCGAAATCTAAGCATCCCAGGTTGATGACCATCGTGCAAAGTTAACCCATGCTCACCCTGGTGCAAAATCAGAACGGAGCCTTCTGACACTAATTCTCTTTCCTACAATTATTTTGGGAATGGGAACAAAAAGAAACAATGTGTTTTTTGTAGATATAGTTACTCAGAGATTATGGGAGCAGACAGTGTCTGTCAGTATTACTAACCATGGATTATGTCCATAAGGACTAAAACATGAATAAAAAGAAATTACTTCATCATTGGCACAGCTATTGCTAAGTGACATCTTATCCAGCTTTTACGGTGGCAAATTATCGACAGGCATCACAGAAGAAATGGATTTTGAGTAGAAGTCTGAATATTATTAGCATTATGGATCAGCTTAATGAGGGTGATGTCTAAAAGCGAATTCGAGCAAGGCTCAAATCTTCAAAACAAAGAAACATTTAAAAGTATCTACTAAATACAATGTAAAAAACCCCAGTGTATATTCAATAAATTTCAAATGTTCAAACTGTTTCAACATACCAGCAACTAGTAACCTTTTCTAAATGTATTATAAGCAGTTAAAGATTCTCACCCTGCATACAATTAGAAGTACTAGGTAAAGATCTAACTAAAGTAAAAGGTTTAGGTAGAGATGAGTTCAGAGAACTAGAAAAGCGCTTCTACACGATATTCTCAGTTACATCAGGATACACATTTTAAAAAGGAGTAAACTTTCTGATGATGCCTCACAATTAATTTATAATCTTTCATAGAATCTCTCAAATTTTAAAACTCACAAAGTTTTAAGATAGAAAGATGTGGTATTCAGTTTTTAAGAAATGATGGGGACGTTCACAAGCTTAGTTCAGGGAATAAACATATTACACAACTGGTCAAAGAAAGCAGAACTGACTGAGAGCACCCTGTTGTACCTCATTCAAACAGAAGGGCTAACAAATACCTCCTTCAATAATTTGAATCCAGTTCATCCAGGATTTGAAAACTACAAAACATTCACTTCTACCTACAGAATTAAACTGATGGTTCCCATAGTACTTTACTTACCATTTGAAAAAAAAAAGTCTGTTGTTTTAAGGAGTCCATAGATTACTACCCACAGAGACTCGGCCAGTTACACTACAGCAAATAAATCCAGATGATACAGTTCTCCAAAATTCAGAGCACGCAAAGGTAAAGCTCTGCAAGAGCGAGAACGCAAGGCAAGAATGCGGCTGTGACACAGGCTTTGCTGGACAGGCTGCCCTGAGACACTCCCTGCAAATTCTCTTCACCACCCACGTCCCCTCACATTAGGTATACAGACGTGAGACACAACAGGAAGGGCCTGGACAGCCTTCATCCTGGGTCAGGTACACTGAAACACTTCTGGGAAACCTATACCAAATGGACCTGGCCTCAAAATAAAGGCTACATGCAGGGTACCTAACTTGGATCCGTGAGACACTGCAGTGCACACAAACCAAAGCCATCTTCAGCTGCCTGGGTTTGCACAGGTTTGGTAGCACCTACATCAGTTCTGAGAAACCTGACTCCAAAGCAAACATTTTCTAACAGACTCCTACAATCATAATATATTAGGACAACTCAATCAGAAGCAGTAGCTATATTCTGCTACAGAAACTAGCATAGCATACCATGACTGCCATTTATTACATTCCACCAGAAGCAGCATTGACACTGTCTGTATAAAATAATCTACTGAACCCCTTTTTTTCTTTTCCTGCAGTTAATGTCCTCGTAAAGTCCATACTTCTGTGACAGAGAATGGAAACTAGTGGGGTTTAGTAGGCAAAACCAGTCCTCCTCTTGGGTACAACTTCAGCAAACACCATGCCTTTTCTGCAAAGCCTGAGCAATTGCATCAGTGGGACGGGCCACCGCAGGTTGCTTGCTCTCTACAGGAGATGGATGCCTCATTTCCCTCTGCATCTTCAAGGCATATGCAAGGCTTTGCCAGCTCCAGCTGTGAAAACCTAAGAAAACTTGCAAAAAACAGCTGACAAGGAGTAGGGTAAAGTCCAGAGTGAAACATTTTAAATCTGCTCCCAGGTATGTAAACTGTGTAATATATTTAGTTCTATAAACTGAACTGAGAGTTATTCATGAATCCTGCTTTCCCCCATGACATCCAAGTTTGTCATGCGACTGATAAAGCTACTTTACTCTTCAGTGCACACCTATAAAAACAACTGTGCAGAGACAGGATCCCAAGGTGTACTAATGAGACAGTTACAAGCCTAGACAGCAGGAAGTTTCAGCCTATTCCAAAGAAGCTTAATACTTAATGGAAGCATAGAAGCCTAGAATTACACAGCTAAGTCCCAATATAGGTTTTTACAAGATTACAGCTAGAAAAATTCACCTGTCCTGAAAAGGAAAGAGGTCAAAAGGCAGACCAGAGATAAAGGTAGCCAGGAAGACATTCCCAGAATTTCTCACTTCAGCCTCTTTTACAGAATTACGGAAGTCATTGGTGGCTTTTATTCCCCCTCAACTCCTCAAAAATATTCAGTCAATACGGTTTAAGTAAAGACTGGAGCAAATATCCGGACAGTAAAGACTGGAGCAAACACCCAGAATAAGTATCTCTGGAAAAGTGGTCTACAAATACTTAGAAATACTTTTTTTTAAAATGTCAGAAAACATAAAAAACACCCATTTGGTTATAACTACCAGAGTTGTTTGATAGTGGTATAGGTCAGCCGCTGCATTTTTGTCCACTTTTCTTAAATAAACTTACTTATTCTATCATGCCAAGTACAAACTAATGCTTGTACACTGGATTAAGAGCACAAAACCAGAACTCCCATACAGACAGTGGAAGGGAACCTGATCAACCTGAAAAGATGCAGTTTTAATCCCAACCTGAAGTATTGTAAAATTTAATAATGGCCAGTCTTCGTGAGCGAAGATTTGGGAAAGGTCATTAACCCTTCGAGCCTGCGCAGTGGATTTTTTAGGTGAGACACAGCGTGCGCTGAACTGAGCCCACCCTTTAATCCTGAGGTTCATCTGCCGGGGCCGAGCAAGCTTGGACAGTGGCAGTGAGGTCCCCAGGACGTAGGTTTGTTTAGAGTGACCTTCTCTTAGATGGATTGCCTCACAGGGCTAACGAGCTCCATCTGCCCGGGGGGCTGGGAATCGAACCCGGGTCGCAGCGGTGAGAGTCCTGCACCCTAACCACTAGACCACTAGAGGCCCCATTGTAAAATTTACATAGATGGCAATTGTGGTTGCCAAGGGGGGAGGGTGAGAAATAGTAAGTTTTCTTTCATTTGAGAATCCAAAATCCTTACAGTTACAGAATTCAAATCAAGTTTTAGGCAACACTGCCCGACCACTTCCCCAAACCTGGGGCAGCAGAGGTAGTGACTTCAAGATGACATATTTATAGCACACAAAACCCCCATACAACTACTTATTCTATAACTGAACACCAAAACAAGATGTTACCATGAACACAATGCCTCTGGCAACGTACCATGCATTCAGATGGACACTGAAATATCTTTTAGATAACTGCACTTGATCTAATCTGGAGTTGGTATTTCCTGGCCAATGATGACTAACTCTTCTAAACCATCATTAAGTATCAGGAAATACCCACCCACAACATCAATCAGTACTTAAACATACACCAAAGTGTTATGTTTTGAACATGTTCACTCATAGCTATTTATCCTACAAGCATATGTGTGTATTGGGGGGAAACCCTTTCCACCAGTCTTCAAGTAACCAAAGTCCCAATATTAACAATAAAATGTGACTTAGGGCCAGACTTCCAGCTTGCTTAACTTGCAAAGTTTCACTCTAAGATAACACTGGGCTTTTCTACAGTCTTATCTCACTCTCTCATTCACACACAAAAAGCCACCACAATTAAACTGATCCAAATCACTCCTATGCTTGGGATGACGGGTTAGAGAAGTGCTTGGACTAGTACTATATGTACTTTGTGAAGTGATGACACCAGTCCTACCCAGCTCTTCCATCACAGCCTCCCAGTCCTGCTGCCCCAATCGATTTCAATCCTCAACAACCCATGCAAAGCAGAGAAACAGATGACAAGTGCCTCTCTCCAAACTCCAGTCTAAAGGAAAATCCATGCCTTTTCATCTCCATTTTCTGTTCCATTAAAAACAGCAGAGGAAAGAAAGCACTTCTTAGCTAAAAACAAAGAAAAAGAATCCCTGGAAGACAACATCACATTTATATTCAGGAAGGCTCAGGAGTGGACAATTGTCCTCTTCATTTCTGTAGAAACCAAAATTAAAGGCTCTCAGTAGGAAAGTCACAGCTATAATCCCCTCTTCCCCATCTCCCTGAAGGTACTAACAGAAAGTTTTCATCACAGTAGTCAACACATCACTATGCTGTGAATATTAAATCTAATCCAAAAGTCTCCCATGATTTCCTCTCCTATCCTTTTCCTTTTTTTTCTCCCTTTAAAGGGAAAAGATTTGCCTTCCAACTGCCACAAGTGCACCAAAATTATGTCTAATTCACTTAGAATTAAAAAATAATTTCATCTCTGATGAAATTGCTAGGTACTATTAATTACTGTACCATTTTTCTATTAGAATTCTACACACTTAGCTTAAGTTGGCATGTGGTTTTCTGCAAGTCAACCACTTCTTAATTAAAGCCTAAAGTCCTAAAAAGTACCAGTACTTGAAACTTCTATTTTGAAGCAAGTCTAGAGCTTGTGTATCAAGAATGATTTTGTTTCAACAGTCATTTTGGTGAGTAGAGTCTACTGCCTGAATAAAGCAGCTTTTTGTTTGTTTGATTTTTTGTTTAACATGAAAAATCAAACCTCTTATGAAAATTGATATTCATTCCCAACCCTCCTCCCAAAAGAGCTAACCACTTACAAAAGAGCTAACCACTTATCAAACCACTGCATTAGGTCTTCTCGCAGCTCTTTTATTTGTAATCAGAAATCAGACTTACATTCAGACCTTAGGAGGAAAATATCACCACCACCACAGCACAACACACATGCACACACCCCCCTTCATAATTTCATTTTAATTTACAAAGAGAGCCTCTTTGCACTCATCTGAAAGAGTGTTACATGTTGGCAGTAAAATGGGCATAGGAGCAGCTAGACAGACAACATCAGCCACCTGGATGATAAAAGAAGGAGAATAAAATACTGAAGCAAAAATTCGTGGTCCTTAGGCAGAGCTAAGATTAGTGTGTGTGAAAAGAATCACAGGGTCAAGCTGGAAAGCCGTTTGAGGCATGATTGCTCTTTGTGACTGAAAGCAGTCACCTGGGTGTGTGTGGTATGTGTGGGGATAAGAAACATCTGGCTTGGCTCGATAGCTCGGACCCAGAGTCTGTATGTATATATACGGGGTAATAAAGTTACGAGAGTTAGTTCTGCCTGGACAAAGTCTGTCTCCGCTTGGATTCATTTGCCGCAAACGGGATTCAGCTTTTTTGGAGAACACCTTCAGGACAGATTTTCTGGACCCCATAAGCAGAGTGCTTCACCTGGGAAAACACATTAAACTGCTGGTTCAGAATTCAGTTTGCAGGCCAGTGAGCAAATAAGCCCCATCTGCATTAGCTGGCACGATACCTCCCACATTCCTTGTGTCAAATAGTTCTTGAAATGTTACATCCATGCCACTGAAATTAAACTAATGACACTCTTTTAAACTGGGCAGCAATAATGCAAGTAATCCAGAAACAGCACTCACCTAACACCAACTCATAACCCCATAAGGACAGAAGGGAGTTACTCTACAGAGGAAAGTTCACAAGAAGACTTCAGCAGAAAACAGCTTTAAAAACAAACCAAAACAATCCCCAGCAATCCAGCTCTCTAGTTCTGCTATAAAATTGTCTAACAGTCAGTCTACAGAGATGTGAAGGATGTCCACTAAGAGTCATGACTGGGGGACAAAAAAAAAGAAAGGAAAAGGAAGGGAAAAAGGAAAAAACCAAATACTACCAAAAGCACCCCAAAAACCACAAAGAAACAAAAAACTGAAAAGACAAAAACAAAACAAACAAAAAACCAACCAACCAAACACCTTAGCATTTATCTTGCTAAGTTTAAAACAGCTGTGTCACATGGAGTAAAACAACCTGCTAAACTATATCTACAAAGCAAGGGTAAAGTTTTAAACTAATTAGTACAAAGGTCTTCAAGAAATTGAGCTTTCATAAATTACAGCTTTGCACACAGTTCAGTTTACAATGTGGACTTTGTAAAGATTTGATACTTTCCTAGTGACGTGTTCCTGAGTACACAACAATATGAGGAAGTGCTGTAGCTGATACCCCTCTTCTCTGCAGACAATCACATATCAAAGGTGCATCATTGTTTAAAATGGCTCCAGTTCTTAAGGATGAAGATCTATTCCCTGTCCTGTCTAGACCTCAAGGGAGGGACACACTGTCCTCCAAAACATCCTGTCAGGAAAGCAGTAAGAAGCGTGCAAATTTGGAGATTAGGATAATAAATATTCTTTAGCTAGTTACTTATTTCGGCTTTCACAAAAACTGTATTCGAAAAACATAGATGCTTTTCTAACCAAGCCCTGTCCACTTCACAAATCCTGGTGAACTAGGAACAATGTATTTGTGAAGCTCTCTGTGTGGCAGTCTTGTGTGAAATTTTTCATTTGTTACATCCATTCTCTTTTGAAGCTACATGTTCCCTGGAACTGATTTAGTGGAACAAAAATGCTATTAATTATTTCTATTTCTTCCAATCCAGATATTTGGAATCTATCGGAATATAGTTCAGATCTGTTCATTAAGGAAACTGGATGCGTCTATTCAGGAAAAATGGGATGTATACTGTTTTTGTGGGTTTTTTCTGTGTTTCCTTTTTTAGGACTACATCGCCAAACCTGCAAGGAGATGCCCATGACATAAGGTACAAGGTCAACAAGTATTTTAATCAGGTTCATTTTCCTTATTTCTTAGAACTGGCAATAAGTCCTCACAGAACAATCTATTTAGGTCAATAATAAACTGCAGGGCTCCTAAATAAAATGGTAATATTTTACCTATTTCCCTCCTAAGTAAAATTATTGCTTTTTATTGGTCAAAAATTCTTATCTTCTCAACTACACAACTAGTAAAAGGACTGGTCCAGACTCTTTGAATAACTTCGAATGTGGTTTTACTGTGTTTTTATTATTAGATCTTTATATTTAGTTACTAGTTCCTCAAGATGAAGCAGTGATCTCTGCATTTTGCTTGAAGTTTATGCAAGTGGAGAGCACTGAGCAAATAAGAAACATTATTTCAATTTTTTTTTTAGTAAAATGTCTTCTGAAAACTACACAAAAGCTTAATTCAGGTTAAAGCTATAAACCCTTAACAATATTTACTAGAATGAGACAGTTGGACAAACTTGCTCTCATATTTAGTTCAATCACTAAGTGTCAGCAATCAGTTTGCATTTCTAGATACTTGCATTTGAAACTGAGATGGGGAGGGAAAAAAACCTGGCAGGTGAGATCTCAAACACTTAATATTTTTTCCAGTTCAAGTTTTTCATACATTAGATAAAATACATTACCTCACTTTTTAACATCAGGTTAAGGTAATGACTACGAATTTTTGAGAGACAGAATGTAATTTTATCAAATAGCAAAGAGAATCGTGGAAGCAACACACAGCAAAACACAAAGCCAAGTCACAGAATCAAATTTAAGCTTGCCTATATTAAATCCTAGTTCAAACAGTGAAGCACACTTTCATATTGTACTTTTTTACATAATGACAAAGCAAATCCCATAGTCCAGACTGAATAAACTAGATGTCAAGATTTACAGATTCCGCTTACATTCCTTGCAATATATACACAGCATTTCCTAAAAAGTAAAGCAAGATTAAGATCTCCATTTCTCAGGAACTAAAAGTATCACTAAATTCACAAATGCTATCTTAAGTAGGAATTAAATATGTTATTATATGGAAAAGATGCATAAGCATAATTTTTTAGAAAGTGCCACTACATTATGAGCTGCTACTTGGGCTTTGAACAAACTTGCAGGCAAAAATATCCCTTCTCCAAAGAGCTGCTATGAAATTGTTTTGTTTTCACTGTACTTTTACTGTCCAGCTTAGGTTGCACTGAGCAAGCTCTACGTGCAAAAGTTAGCTCTTGAGGTCCAACTTCAGACGAAGCAAAGTCTATCAAAAAAACCTCGGCTGAATTTTCATAAGCTTCTGGATTGCTTACCTACCTGTAATGCTATGGTCCCTTATTACACTGTTCCACAATTACCTCTACTTAAAATAAGAAACCAACTCTGTTAAAAACACTTCTTAACTGTATTGTCACTTTAGGATCTTCAGCAAACTACACTGCAGTTATGCTACTGTACACATCAGGGAGCTGACTGACTACTACCTCTTTAAAAAAGAAAATCAACTCCATTTAATTCCTGCTTGCATTTAGACATCTGGAATCAAGTATATACACGAGGAAGAACCACACAGATGCAACTATATAAATATTTTTCTTATCAATTCCCTGCCAAGAGCATCTCAAAATTGTAAGATCAGTTTCACAGACAAGAAATAAAACTAGGTTCACACAGGCAGATAGACTTCCAGAATTTGAGTACCCACATCTGGGGAGAGAGGTATTCCATGGCCTACATACAGTCCCATCTTGGATCACATTTTGCAGATTTTGCTTCCTATGAATTTCTGGAGTGGAGCTTGTGTCTCCTTAAACTGGCATAATGATTATCACTGATTTTATCATAAGAATTTCTGGCACTCACTTCAAATAACAATCCAGCAGACAACACACATTCCAACTGGAATTATTAGGATTAAAACAGGAGCTCCTTTCTATTGACATATTCCTTCCAACATAGATTATCTAAGCAATTGCCACACTGATTGCATTTGATTGGAACATGATGACGCATAGACACTTAGGTATATTTGTCAGCAGAAAATGTTGCAGCAAATTTAAGTTTTCAGAAGTTTGATTTACAAATAAGCTTGAGAATGCCCCTTTAAGAAGTGGATATAACACGGTATCTTGGAAACCACAGACCCTAATGGATTAATATTTCTAGATTCAGAAAACTTGGGGAGACTTTTTTTGTTCACCTCCAGCCAATCAGCCTGCCTTCTCACACAGACTCATGATACATGTGTGATTTCATTATCAAAATGAATACATATGGACATCAATCACTGATGCACTTTCAAAATCCACTCCTAGCTCTGACGCATCTGCCAAGCCAACCTAAGTAAAAAGCTAACCACAGAAGTCCATGAAGGTGTTGTGTCTATAGACAAACATCTGCATCAAGTATTAGTGGCACCAAGTTGAAATTTTTCTTTGCATAATCACATTAATCAAAGTTTTATGTTTGGGGGGTTTGGTGGTTTTTTTGTTGTTGTTGTTTTGGTTTTTGTTTGTTTGTTTGTTGGTTGGTTTTGTTTTTTACTTTGGCTTAACTATGTTGACGAGAATCTCCATTCCAGAAACTAACTATAATTTAGAAGCTTGTGATGGCTTTTTCACTCATACAGCACCATTCATGAAAGAAAAAAGCCATTGAAGGATGTCACAGTCTCAGACGAAAATAAAGATGGACTACAACAGACCAGCACAAAACCCTAAATAACAGAAATTGATACACTGGGATTTTTAGCAGAGAAGAGCGTAGTTCGCATCATGTACCTATTCCAAGTTTTTCTCCTGAACTGTTATGTACTACTAAGATCAGATGCAGCACTGATGCTACAAAGGTGTTGCTTTTCGCTCCTTTCAAACAATTGTAGTCACATTAAAATTTCACTTTATGAAAAACCTTCCAGAATTCACACAACCACTACTTAATGTGCAAGTTTGGCCATGATAATCAACACAGGTCACCTTCAAGTCCTTCTTCTGGACTCCAATTTCTTGTGTCAAATGCTTTAAATGGCATCATACAAGATACTTAACATACACCCCAACACTTCTATTAAAGCTATTTTGGTCACCCAGAAACGCAGACAACCTAAGAGTCTGTTCTTAGTCTTCATCCTCACAGGTTTTGTCTCCTCACAATTCTCTTTTTGTGCAACCACTAACTCCAGCTAAAACATTTCAAAAGACGAGAACTACAAACCAAGACATCTGAAATACTGAAAGAGATGTGCTTAAGCAAACAGTAATGTAAAGTGACATTAGTTCTGAAGACCTAAGGACAGCTATAAAAGACGTTGCACTTTCACGAAGAAATAACTTGCAAACCAAATGCAACTTGTGGCAGCAGGGCTTGACTGTACCAAGCATAACAGACCATGGGTTCAGCAACACAGGGCTAGACAGCAGTAACTCTGAAGTTTTCAAGGGGCAAACCATTACATAAGCTGTGATTAAAACCACTTTCACATTCCTTGCTTCACTCAACTCTGGCATAAAGTAACATTTAAATAATGGTCCAGAGCTGTGAAATTCACCTCCTTGACACTTCGAGTACCCTTAAAATAAATGTTTCAGTTTTGTTATCACATTCTTCTCTAGGACTTTGACAGTTCTCTCCAAACAGTTTTGCATATTTTAGTCTAATCACCACATGTAAATGGCAGCATGCTGCTCAAGGCAGAGTACAAGCAGTCTGCCAACAGCTGGCAATGGTATGAAAAGTGAAGTACCAGAAGAATGATGCTGGAATGCAGACGCTCTTCCTGCAGATTTGCTTGCGGAACTTTTTTGAACATGAGATTCAAAGATTCATGAGATTCCTGTCAGCCCATTTCTTCAGCCTGCCAAGGTCCCTATGAACAGCAGCACAACCGTCTGTTGTGTCATCCATTCCTCCCAATTTTGCATCATCTGCAAACTTGCTGAGGGTGCACTCTGTCCCATCATTCAGGTCATTAATGAAGATGATCAACAGCCCTGGCCCTGCTACCAACCCCTAGGGTACTAGTAACTGGCAACTAGTAACTAGTACCAGCACTAGTAACTGGCCAACAGCTGGACTTCACACCATAGCTCACAACCCCTTGAGCCCAACATTTCAGTCAGTTTTAAATCCCCCTCCTTGTCTGCTTAGCTACCCTGGATGGCATCAGCTAGACTGTCAACAAGGGTGTTAAGGGAGAAAATGACAAACAAACTGTTACGGTCAAACAGTACGAACTTCCCTTTCCTCCTCCACCAACTCAGTCATTTTGTCACAGAAGGCTGACAGGCTGGTCAAGCACGATTTCGCCTTTTGTAAAGCCACAATGACTTTTGCTAATCATGTTCTTGTTCTTCATATGTTTGGAAATGGCTTCACAGGAGAATTTGCTCCATCATCTTCCCAGGGTCAAGGTGAGGCTGAGCAGTCTATAAATTCCCTGACCCTCTTGCTTTCTTGGAGGCAAGAGTAACATTTGCTTCCTTTCAGTCCTCAGGAACAGTCTTCTATTGTCTCAATCTTCCAAAAATAATCCAGACTGGTTTTGCTGTGACATCAGCTCCCTCAACACTCATAGGTGCATTCTGCAAGCTCCCATGGACTCCCTTATAGCAAACTTGTTTAAGTGTTCCATTACTTGGTCCTTCTCTACTGAGGCTGTCTTCATTGCTCCAGACTTTCCTACTAGTCTCCAAGGCCTGGGACTCAGAAGGCAGATCTTACCAATAAAGACCAAAAAAAGGCCTCAGCTTTTTCCATATTTTCCCTAGTCTCCCTCTGGCTGCTGATATACTTGCAGAAGTCCTTCTCATTGCCTTTCATGTCCCTAAACGCTTACCTGAAAACAGAGGTCCAAAGCCACTCCCAGTCATATCTTTTCTACATTCCATTCCTACACACACACAAGCAGAAGGTGAAGCAAAGTTTGGATTCAATAAAGGGTAAAATAAGGGAAAAGGCACTTCTTGAAAAACTTCTTACTGGGCCCATCTTAATTTCACCATTGTAATACAATACAAACAAATCAAGGACACCTTAACCAACTCCAAATTGCCTTTCTACTCTGTTTAACCTTTCAACACAAGTATCATGATAACGATGGCAGAGTTTGCTCCTGCAGTCAAAAACAGAGCACCTGACTGACAGATGTGATATCAACTGAAATGAACACGATTAGGTAGCCACACAGCTTCTTCTCAACAGTAGCACAACCTCCCTGTTTATAACTATGATGAAAGTGAATTGTTACCTTCAGGAATCTAAATGGTGCATCCCCGTGGTTATGTATTCTGTGTTTCAGAACATACAGCTCTTTCATCTTATGCATCAACTCATACCTTATGGCCAGCCCTGCATTTCTAAGGCAAGGCAACATCATGCACATACCAAGAGGTGAAGTGTTCTAACAAACAATTTAAACAACTCACTAGGTCTGGAGAGGATGCATTAAAGAGCTCTGACTGTACATAGCAAATGACTGAGCTATCAAAATGTACATAGTGAAGCCAGCTTTATGCCACGGGATAGTAAGTGTTGAACTCTCATGTAAAGGGTGCCAAGAGCAGTTCTGAGAATTAGAACAATACTTTAGAGTGATATGCTGGCTTAAACAAAGTGTCCCAGTGAAACAGCAGCACTAAAAGCTCTAGAGAAGTATACACTAGCTGATATTAACGGCTTGACATCTGTCAAGAAAATGAGATCATCTTCACACTTATAAAAAGCAGTGTATTCTCAAATTTTAGCATGTCTCAAAATAATAAATTATTTCAAGCTTTCTAAGGGGGATAAACAAAACCCAATTTTGCAGAAATCCAGAAATACTTTAGTATATCCAGCTGGAGGCATCCCAGCCACTCTGCCACTGTGTGATACAAGGCAACTGTAAAAGGCACAAGGAATCTGAACATCTGTAAAAACACCAACAAAAAACCAAATCAACCAACAAATAAACAAAAAAAAGAGAAAAACAACAGTATGTCCTGAACCAGTTCCCTACAAAGCAGTGGTTCCCAAACTGATTTAACAAGTTTATCAAAAAGCCTTTGAACAAAACTTTAATTAAATCTATTCCAAAACAAGCACCCATTTTGGCTCAGTGCTCTAGGTAAAACTCCAGTGCATTTACAAGTATAATCAGTTTGGCACAGTTCTCTCTCTTTCCAATATAAATACAGCTTTTTATGTTTGACCCCCAACCTACACTAAAACTCAAACACATGCAGCTGTTTCACCTGCTTCTTTTCCACAACCTGATCATCAAAAGTAGAATGGCAGATGAAGAAATTATGGGCATGGTACCTTCAGAAAATAGTCAGAAAGGGGTTTTTTGTGTCTGTTAAAGTGTGGTAGTGAATACAAAGATCTGCCTAAGCAAGTATTTTTACTAGTGGAAATACATCACACCTGTAAAAATCAGTATTGTTTTCAAAGAATCATAGACCAGTCTGGGTTGGAAGGGACCTTTTAAAGTTCATCCAGTCCAACCCCCTTCAGGGCACATTGTCAACTAGATCAGGTTGTTCAGAGCCCTGTCCAATCTGACCTTGAATATTTCCAGGAATGAGGCATCCACTAACTCTCCAGGCAGCCTGTTCCAGTGTTTCACCAGTGTCTCACTGTAAGACATTTCTTTCCATATGTCTAATCTAAATCTACTCTCCTTCAGTTTAAAGTCACTACCCCTTGTCCGATCACAACAGACCCTGCTATAAAGTTTGTCTTTCTTATAGCCCCCTTTGAGTACTGAAAGGCCACAACAAGGTCTCCCCAGAGCCTTCTCCAGGCTGAAGAATCACAATTCTCTCAGCCTTTCCTCATAGGACAGGTGCTCCATCCCTCTAATTATCTTGGTGTCCCTCCTCTGGACTCGCTCCAACAGGTCGATGTCCTTCCTCTGCTGGGGACCTGGATGCAGAACTCCAGGTAGGTTCTCACCAGAGTGGAGTAGGGTGGCAGAATTCCCTCCTCAATCTGCTGGCCACACTGCTTTTGATGCAGACCAAGACACGACTGGCTTTCTGGGCTGCAAGCACACATTCATTGCCAGCTCACGTCCAGCCTCTCATACACCAGCACCCCCAAGTCCTCTTCTCTTGATCTGTTCATCCCCCAGTGTGTTACTGATACCAGGTGCAGCACCTTGCACTTGGCTTTGTTGAACCTCAGTGAGGTTCCCAATTCTCAAGTCTGTCCAGGTCCCCCTGGATAGCATCTCATCCTTCTGTTGTGTCAACCCCACCACTCAGTTTCATGTCACCTGCAAACTTGCTGAGGGTGCACTTGATCCCTTTGTCTGTGCCACTAGTGAAGACACTAAATAGCACAGACATCTGAGGGACACCACTTGTCACTGTCCATTGGGACACTGAGCTGTTGACCACTACCCTATGGATGCAACCAACAGCTCAGCATCTTAATGGACATTGGTGAAAAGTGGTTTAACCCATCAGATTCAAAATTCCATGGAACAGGTACTAAACAAACGAGTAAAGAAGAAAAAGAAGGTTCTATGAAAATTAGTGTTGTTTATTTAAATTTTATTAATTTACTAGTTACCAGTAATGTTTATCCGTTCAAAAAGCAAAACTGTATTACTTCTCAACACAAGAAGTGAAAATCCAGGTATTAACATGAGATCCATAACATCTCAAGCCTCCAAAAAGGCCAGGACCCCCAAAGCCACATCCATATCCAAACAATTCTGACCAAGTATTTGAAAGCCTATCTTGAAACAGGACTATGGGTGACACTACTCAGCACTTCGTATGTCTAAAGCAGCATCTGAGCATGGAACACAGAGACTGCTTTGTACCTCGCTTGATGATCCCTGTCAGTCCCTTCCAACTCAGAATGTTCTGTGATTCTATGAAGTTATTTCTGCACATATCCAAAGAAAAAGTGTGATCAACTGACAAGAAGCAATTTTATTAAAATATTTTAAAATAACTTTGTCCAGAAACATGTAACATTCAGTAATTAGAAGATAACTACTAGAGTCACAGTATTTACTTTTTTAGGAAGACATGCATAGAAAAAGCTTCAGCACAGCAAAGCAAAAAATTTTTACTGGTGATCCACAGGTCAATGCAGCTCATCAGACAACTCCAGTTTGGAGTAGACCAGACAACAGGAGTAACAGTGAACACTTCCAGGTCACATTTCTCAAAGAACTTGCTTAGGGACATTCCATTTTCAGAAATATTGATATGACCAGGACAATGCTACCAAATTTTACAATTTAAGTCCCCACCAGGTCACCTGTCTGCATTAAACTGTACATAAGCATACTGTGACTTCTGCACACACCTCATGGGAAAACAACCAGCACTAAACTCTCATAAAGGAAAAAACAAAACAAAAGGCCTCCAGGAGCTGAATAAAGGAATTTTCTGCTAGCTTTTCCGAAGCATATTGCTGGTTTCATTAGTTTTACAGTTTGAAATTTCAAGATCAATAAAAGCAGCACAGGAAAACTTAAAACAATACTCCCAAAATACCGGATTACAAATGAAATGAAGAAACTATGACCCAAATACACATATTTTACATTATGCTGGTTACCACTGAACAAGAAAAACTGGTTTGCCCACATGGACAAAAGAAAAGTATTACTTGCCCAACCAATGTTTCTCTAATTCAACTTTACTAAAACGAACATGCTCTTTAGTCTGTTCTTGAGGAAAATTCAGTGACTGTACAAAGTATCTCAGGTGGTCTACAGGTTCATTTCAAACATGCAAAGGGCAGAAAATGGCAACAGTGGTCACCCGCTAAGGTGATGGATGAGATAAAGAAGCCATAATGCCAGCATATCACTAAGGATTTGAACTTAACAGAGCTGAAGGGTTCATGTGGTAGTTGGATATTTGAAAGCCTTTGATGTCACCAACAGTTTTGAGAATAAAAGCTGTCAAAATGTAAAACTGCATCTGTAAAGCTGAAGCCCAGCTTCTTAAGTATCTCTGAACTTTCCTAACAATTTCCTAGAGAAGATATTTATTTAGATACTTCCCTTAGGTATCTGCCTTTTTAGGTATCTGACTTTTTTAGGTATCTGCCATCACCTGAAAAGCTTTGTCAGCCAGATGCCTTCCACTATCTAATTACCAGCTGTTCTGGTTTTTTTTCAGAAATGCTGTACTTGAACTTTGTCAGAAAAGTTATAATTTTGTGGTGGGCTGACCTTAGCTGGAGGCCACGTGCCCACCAAAGACATCCCCATCATTCCCCCTTCTCAACTGGACAGGGCATAGAAAATACAATGAAAGGCTCATAGGTCAAGATAAGGACAGGGTGATCACTCACCAATTACCATCATGGGCAAAACAATCCTGACTCCCAGGTCAAGTTTGCTTATAATTTAATTTATAACCAACCAAATCAGAGTAGGACAACAAGAAAACTTTTCCCTGCTCCAGCATGGGGTCTCTCTCATGTGAGACAGTCCTCCATGAACTTCTCCCACGGGAATCCTTCCTATGGGCTGCAGTTCTTCATGAACCCATTGTTCCAGGTCGCTTCCACAGGTAACAGTCCTTCAGGAACAGACAGCATGGGTCCCCTGTGGGGTAACAAGTCCTGGCAGCAGACACATTTCAGCCTGGGCTTCTCTCTCCACGGGCCTACAGGTCCTGCAAGGAGCCTGCTCCAGCACAGGCTTCTCACAGGGTCACAGTCTCCTTTGGGCATCCACCTGCTCCAGCATGGAGTTCTCCAGGGTCTGCAAGTGGGCATCTGCTTAACCTTGGACCTCCAAGCGCCGCAGGGTCACAGCTGCCTCCCCATGGTCTTCACCACAGGCTGCAGGGGAATCTCTGCTCCAGCACTTGGGGCATCTCCTGCCCCTCTTTCTTCATTGACCTTGGTGACTGCAAAATTGCTTCTCTCATATTCTCACTCCTCTCTGTCTGCAATTGTTCCCTCGCAGTAACTTCTTTCCCTTCTTAAATTTGTTATCCCAGAGGTACTACCACCATTGTTCTGGTGGGTCTGCCTTGGAGCCAGCTGGCATTGGCCCTGTTGGACACGGGAAAAGCTTCCAGCAACTTCTCATATCCCACGAACAAAACCTTGCCATGCAAACCCAATACATTATTGCATAAAATTTGAAGACGCCATAAAAAAGGAAAACTAGTATTATTATTTATGCTCCATTTTTAGATATCCTTGGCTATAAAGAGTCAGCTTCGCCCCCCTAACCCTCCCACCCCTCCATTTCTCTCTTCTCAACTCAGAGACATAATTCTTTAGCCTTAGATGTAAAACATCACAGAGAAATATCTTTAAAGTTAAATATTACTAGCTTTATTTAAAACACTTATATAAATATTAGTCCTGAACGACTTTATTATGCATTTAAAGGAGAGTGTTACTTTTTATAGACTTTTTTATTTTGATAAATTAAATAAATAAAAAGTGGGCTGCAGATGAATCAAGCTTTTTAATTCATCTGTGTCTATATATAAACAGAGGCAAAGCAGAAGAGTTACTCTCTGTTTGTTTTAGAAATAACCACATATGTAGCATTCCAAGCCTGTTCATAAAAGATCTTCTGTGTGCAGCATGTGGAGCCACTTTTGAACCTTGATAATGGGGTTTTACATACAACAGGCTTGAAAGAATCCTTCGAAGTGTCAACTCATGGCAAGTAGATATTTTCAGCTACAGTACAAGGGGCATTCAATAGGTTTGATGATGGAAAGTTCTTACCATACTAACACACAAATTACAGGTTTCTGCTGTTCTTCCAAATTCAGCCAACAGAGACCAAGATTTCTGAGAAACCACAGACCAAGTTAATACTTGCTAAAAATAGAACATGACAGTAGCTTCAATCATGCTATCATACACTTCTTGTGATAACATGACATTTGCTGGGTTTTTTTCTTACAGTTAACTCACTGTCATCTTTCGTAATAGCCTGCTCTCAATGGAGAAAAGATGATAGAGAAACACACATGGAGAAGGCACGATGAGCTTACACAACAGACGTTTCTCAGCTCTGCCAGGTATTAGCTACAAAAGTCTGGGCAGTTAATTCCCTACTGCCTGATTCTACAGTTTAACTATATTTGGTTTTATTTAAATAAGATGATGAAGTTTTTTAATTTTGTGTATTTCTGTAGTCTGAATTTGTGGTAACAGTTTAGTTTTACATCAAATCCAAACTCAAGTTAGTGTCGTTAGTGTCAGAAATCTTTATGCATATCATATTTCTCTCTCTTCAATATCAGATTGAGAAAGACAAAAACTTTTGAGTGGGAGGGAGCAAGAGAAAAAGGGAGGAATGTATCAGCTTGCCAAAAATGTGCCACAGCCTCTACAATACAGTGTTAATAATTTTGCCTAATACAAATGCAATAAAGTTCAGCATTTCATATCCAGAGTCAATCCTTTTCCTATTACTGGACAAAAGCCACCATAGACTTTTTTTTTTATTTTAAGAATGACTCATTTTACTATTCCTTTAAAGTGAAGGTTGCCATCTGAGGTTTCCAAAATTTTTCAAAAACTGCTTTCACATGTATGGAACAAACTATTATTTTAAAGACTCTGGATTGCTGTTTCTGGCTTTATTTCCAAAAGTTTGGACAGCATTTTGCACTAAAAAAAGCAGTGAAGTACAATAGGTTTTTCAACTTCTTTGGAAAAGTGAGCATAATACAATACTGGATTCCATCTTCCTGAGAGTCACTTTAAGAGAAGTTAATTTAAACAACTTAAAGTAGACTAATATGAAGCATATACTATGCCTAATTTGGAGTACATATAAACCAGTTCATATCTGGTAAAGAGGAAAGGGCAGGTTTTTACTTGCACAGTTCAGCCACAGAATTTCACTGTAGAAATATTTGATTTTATACCCTGCTTTTTATACTGTTAGTCCTACTATGTTCAGATAATAAAATACTTTTAGAAGGAACACTCTAGAGATTCTAATGTTTGCTTCCCATCTTGGAAGCTCTTGCAATGTCCATACTACCTATTCAGTAAATAATGGAAGGGCTGCTAAGCTCATTTGTAACCCATGGTTTCTTACATTACTAATTTGAGAATTAATCAGATCATATAGTAATACAGCAACGAAATCTTTCTTTTCTCTCTACTCAGAAATCTCCAGACCTCCATAATACAAATATTTAACAAATAAAGAATGAAGTGCAATCTCACTATTTCACTCATAAGCTCTAAGCTTCTGTCACAAGAATCACCACAATCACAAACTAACCCCTACCAGCATGATTTCAGAGTTAAATAAAGGCATATAAACCCCATAAAATTTATCTGCATAATCTTAATTTCAAGTGGGTTAAATGTTTACCTTTGTGATTAACAGGTAAATAGGAGCCCACCAGGGAAAGAAGAAGATGCTTCTAATTTCTATTTGCATACAGCAGAGATTAGCATGAGGCTTAATACTGCTAGTATTGTACTTATGCTTGAGAAGAAGAATATTTAACAGTAAAATCTGTGAGTATCAGAAACTGACAAATTCAGAGGCAACAACAAATGATCAATTCCTTCCAACTGTGAATTTATTTCAATATGGATTATGACAAGTCAAACATAAGATCATAGATAGACAAAAAGGAATATAAGCTAAATTTCCATCACAGAGGCTATCTTGGATTCTACTTATGCCAGTAAGAAAGTGAGAGATAGGTCAATACCTGTTGCTGCAAGAAGAAATGACCTCAGAACATATGGGCAGGGAAAGTCCACTGGCAGTCCACTCAGCATGTCTCCCCATTTATCACTAAGTATCACCTACAGTTCAGGAGCCCATATTTTAAGATAAGCTCATCCCACTCCCACACATACATGAAAACTGAGTTCTTATACTCTACTTAATTGACTTCTGAAATATATAACAGAAAATTAAGCAACAACTAGATCGTAATCTAAATGACAAAGACTTCAAACTTCTTTTCATCTTTTGCTTTTTTCCCACTAGATCAAGTAGTTGGGATTTAATATTAGGCTAATATTTGTAGCATACTTTTAGCCACTGGAATAATTTGCCAAGGCATATGAGGAGAAAGCAACATTTGAAGTTTTAAAAAAATATGCAGATGTGATTTACAGCATAAGGTATAATTCAAACAAAACACAGCCCTGCTGCTTTAGGTCTACTTTGTGTAAGTATTTATCACAGACAGACACCAAAAGAAACTGTATTGCTTCTAATTTCTAACTATAAAATAATTTGACCTAGTAAAAGATTTGCCATTAGACTACATTGGTGTAGTTCAAAATGGGGTCTCTAAAAAAAAAAAAAAAACCACAATGAAGAAAACAAGAGAGTCAACATAAGCCTTACCTAAACACCAAGAAGTTAAATGTGGAAAGAGCGGATAACTGCATGCCAGAGATGAGACTGGTTGCATTTTAAAGGTTTCATGTTTCTCTCTTTAAAAAAAGGGAGGTGCTGGAGTCATGAGGGTGAGTAGGGATCCAGGCCAAGATACTAGGTGCCCAGTCCCTAGTGCCTGTAGGCCCAATGAGCTCACATGGTATGCCTTCATTTAAGCTAACACAAATTGTCTAAAGAGAAGAATTGTTAAGGAGTGTTTAGACAATAAGAATTAGACAAAAATTTCAGTACTACGATGGACCAAGTTCATTAATGACAACTACCCAAAGATACCTGGACTGCCTAGATAAGCCCATGTACCCATAGGGTATCAGAGTCCTTACCTCAGACAACAAGGAAACTCTGTACCTTGTTATCTTGACAGGGAATTTCATAAAGGCCAGTACTTGGGGTGTGTTTGGCACAGGCAAAGGCCAAAAACATAACAAGCTCAGTACCTGCACCTTAAACTAAATCACAAACTATAAAGGAGGGGGTCAGTTAGATAACATTTTGACAGAATAGTACTCCAGATCCCAGAAAGCACTTAATTTAAACAGAACTCTGTCTGTGACTCAAACCCTGGACTAAGACACACTTCTCTAAAGTCTAAGCATTTGTCTTCACTATTGTTTTGGTTTTCTCTTTTTTTTTTTAATGTTTTAGATACTCAGAGTACACTAGGAACAAAACCTGTTCAACTTGGAACTTCATCGTTAAGTATAATTAAGGCATCATAACACAAAGCATTGAGAAAAGGTAAACTGCAATATTGCCAATTGCAGGAATTGTTTCAATAGACCTGTATAAACTATTCAGAGTGAAACAGTAAATGCTTAATTCTGTCTTTGCTTGTTTAGTTTGTGACTGTATTAACAACAACAGTTTTTCCTAATACTAATAGTTTTTCTACTAGATAGACTTCAAGGACTAAATTTAAAACACATTACGTCAATTACTAAACTGCATTTCACAATTTCTTTTGGATTTTGGCAACATCTCCCCCAGTTATTAGAGCAAACCTTTGAAAGACTCAAACTTACTCTCATACTGAGAGTTTCAAAGAAATTGATGTCTGCCTTTATTCAAACAACTAAAGAAGAAAAGCAGAAAAGACTGCTTAAATACAGATGTAAGAGAACATTTGTACCTAACTGAACTTGGTACTTTTTATTAACAATTACTAGGCCTTATCTTAGTCCTGTTTCATTTGAATACACATTTTCAAGAACACCCATCTTAACAAAGGGAATGAAACCTGTGAGAAATTCAGCCTTTTCTGTTCTCAACACCTAAATTGCCTTCAAGTTTGAGAGCACAATAGAAGAGATAATGAATAAATACAACCCCTTTCCCACCTTACTGGTCAAGTATGTCTCTACTACCTTTACAGATTACCTTTCTGTGAAGAAAAAAATCGCCTTCACAACCAGTTACTCCAAAAGCAGAGATCCTACTTTGCAAGTCTGCATGTTTTAGACTCAAATTCTACTGATAAATTTACCTTTTGCAGAATTTTTTTTTCCAACAGTGCCAGACGTAAGGATACCAAATAACAAACTGCTTCAGTATCACCACATTACCCAATTTCCAGACATATATATTCTTTTCACTATATAGCTATTATTTTTATTTTAAGTTCTATTTTGTGACTGAAAGATGTACTAAGAATAATACAGAAGACTAATATAAAGCTTATGTAGAGATGGAGACATCATGTTTGTTTGGTAGCAGTATTAAGACAAATAATGACCTCTAAAATTACCTTACTCATTCAAAAAGCAAGCCCTTTTCTTAAAAGTTGATGTTACCAGTTGTTAACAGGTTAACTTCTCAGTGCTTCTAAATTTTTTGGGGGGAGCATCAGCTTGCTTTCAGCCTCCTACAGTCAGAACTAAAAAAACCCACCACATACCCTTTAGGCATTGTCAATCGGCACTTCTGGTTCACACTGCCATCATCCCAGTAGAGCTGAGGCTCAAGAGAAAAACTGGAAATGGCCATTTTTCCATCTCTACTGTTACCAACTGACCCAAGATTGTCTCTTAGCAACCAGGCTGAAATTGCCTTTAGAAGAAGAATTCCTACAGACACTTCTTCATATTTTAAGTCCTGCTAGTTGAAAAACATTAGCCATTTTCAGTCATAGTTATTTTCCATCTTACCCAGCATTTAAGAATTATGTTGTCTGCTTCAGTGGATATATCTTCACTCTCAGCAAAGCCAGTCACAGAGGATTTCTGGGTGTTTAAGTCTATGTATTTTAACACAAATTCTAATTGTTAGATTAATCTAACACTGCTGAATTTGTGAGCCTGAAAAGCTTCAGTTGGCATGACTGAACTAACTGCAAAATGAAATTACAGACTTATGACTTGTCATAACCGTGAGATCTTTCCCCCACTTTCATATCCAAATTTGATTTTAAAAGAATCATAGCAGACCTTCTGGCTCCAGCATCCATAAAGAGAAAAAAACCCAACACACAAGCTTTGCAAGTCACCCCTATTTAAAGAGATGGTCCTCACCTTGTACTTAAAACCTCTAATTACTTAATTTCTTGTATATCTTTTCTCTCCTTGAAGTATACCCTTTTTGTCTTTAGGAACTCCTGTATTTTTTAACCCCTGAGGAAAAAAAAAAAAAAAGAAAAAACTTAAATAAGACCATGGGAGGAAGAAAAAAACACTTGTCCTACACCTGCCTCGTTGCTTACGTTAACGTTGCGTGGGACCTGAGAGCCACCAGGCAGAATCCACCTTGAACAGCAAGAGTTTTAAAGCAACACATACCTTTGCTCATGCTGCGAGTACTTCTTTGGTGTAGACACCATTATCTCTGTGCTAATAAAACAAACCACTTCATTGGAAAATAACTGTGCACTGACTTTTCTTCCAACGCTTTTGAAGGAAGATCTTCGCTTGCGCAATTTAGTCAATTTAGTCAGAGCCTGCAGGTCAGCAATTGCTCTGAAACCAGAATCTGATCTTTGACCTACAGCAGCAACAGGCAGTAAAGTCCTCCTGAAAACACTCACGGGACTGAGAGGAAGGGTGTTGATCTAAATGCACAAGAGCTGGAAACCATACCCAGGTAAAATCTTCCTCTTAAGCTCTGCCTGCTTTGAGCAGGCATGGCACATGCAGAAATAACTATGAAATGTTGTTTCATCTACTCAGTATGAAAATGTGCCTTTCCAGGATAAGATCTGTCCTTTCAAGTTTTCTATAAGTTTTAAGCTTTCCCACTTGAAGAATAATGGGAAACCAGGTTTGACAAGAAGAAAATTGATTTTATTCATGATCAAGTTTTATGAAACAAGTAGGAAAAAAACCTTTCAGTATCAATTATAAAAAGGAGGACTTCATGCAGACTATTTCAGAATCAAACAAAAGCTGCTCTCCAAAAGCCTCACATGGTTTTTCCATTAATATGCAGTCTCACTTTGAACTCTCAGCCATTTTCATACTTCAATTTCTGTTAAACTCTTCACTTTGAAGCAAACCTGTTCACATTTATAGCCAAGAGCTTGTTCGTAGAGAAGTTGCATCGGAACAGTTGCAAAGTCAGAATCTGAAATAACTGCTATTCAGAATTAAACCAGCTGAACAAAGCTAGCTAGACTGAAGGCAACTCACTAAAGACAATTCATTCTCACTATATAATTTGAGAAAATCAAATTAGTTGCATAAGTAATCATTTCAGGAGGCAGTGTCAACTAATAACTTGGATTATTAATCACTTTCATTACCCTAACATGTCCTCTGTATTAAACAGTGCTCAAATGCAAACATTATTTATAGTTTTCCTCAGGCTTAGACTGCTCTGCAGCTCTCTTCCTAAGGTATATCTGTAGGACTGTGTCCATGCCTAAACACAAGTCTCACATTAGATTTCAGGCAGCCCACTCTGACACCTGTCAGAACACAGAACCTGTGCTCATGTACAAGCTACTGCACACAGATGAAGGCATCAAGGAATCTTAAAAAAAAAAAAAATTAAAAAAACCCAAAACTGTTTCAGAAAACAATGCAAGAGTTGCTTGCCAAATTTAGAAGGAATTTTGATCTTAGGCTCCAGCGAAACGGGGACAAAATACCTGATGCTGCTTTGCTTGGCACAGATAAAGCCTCTGACTTTAAAAATCTGAATGCCTGTCTATACATAAATTACTAGAACAACTGGTAGAGGTTTCCTAGAAATACCAGAACATCCATTTTTGAAGACAGCATAATACAAATAACCCCTCACTTCTTTAGGCATAAAAATAAGAGTTGCTCAACACACACACGCAGCTCATTGAATCAGCTTCAGAACATTAACACCCGGGAGACCTGACAACTCCATTCGGCAAAAAGTTAAACAGTTATGTTGGGAAGCTTTGGGCAAAATTAATTTTCATAAAATCAAAGCATACATAACCCCCCTAAGATTTTTCTAGATCAGCTGTCCTCATCACAGAACTAAACAAACTGGGAAGCAACATGTTTCAAACTCTGCTATTTTACTGCCTATTTAAAGTCAGACTTGCACACAGCAAAGCTCAATCACCATTCTTTAGAGAAACGGGAGACTTCAGAATAAGAGTTGGAAAATTCCATAGAAATGGTAAGGATAAAGTATGAAGTATAGCTGAACAAACACAGCAGGCATTTTTACCAAGGAAGCAGACCAAAGTGTACTTAATATTCAGCTTCTTCTCCCAGATTATATGCAATGTGCAAGTTTACTTCAAAATAACTTTTAAAAACAGCAATTACTTGTCCTTTATCATTACAGAAAAGTTGGCTGGAGCAGACTGAAATTAAACACTTCCTCCTATCCAAATAAATTTTCCTGAGTCTATAATCATAAAGCATTTCTTTCATGGCTAAAATTCTTTAGCTCTTCCATAAATACAAGGTGTTTACCTCCCTATTAACTGGTCCATGTGATGAATTTTCCAACTTAATTGAACTCACCTATACTTCAGGTTTCCTTGCACAGGCTACTTAGAGCTAATAATTATTTTTTTTCTAAAAACTCTGTATTCTTCGCAGACTTTAAGGACTAATAGCCTGACAATCAACTACAATGTTACCAGATGTGTGTACTTGGTACTGCTACAGCCTTTTGCTAGAAAGGTGTTAGTTAACATTAAAGGTACTGACCTGATGCTTCACTTACACAAAACCTGTAACAGGTTAGATAATAGTGAATTGATAATTCCACTTATTTAACAAGTGAAATATGGAATTTTACAGATTGTACTGAACAGTTAAGGCAAGTGGCTGCATCTGCGCTCCCCGGTGCCTCAGGGTTACAAGCAAAGAAATACAACACAGCCTTTCTGAAGCAAGAGTTGATCCAATGAAGACATTTCAGAAACTAACATATAAATGCTTATTTCCATTAGAGCATCTGTCTCAAAAAAATCAATGCTCAGAGCTCTCTGTAAGAGGTGACTCCTGAAATAAGGTTTCATAGGCAGACAGCGCAGACAAGAGCTGCTTCTTCCTTCCCCTGAGAGGCAGAAAGAGCAGTCAGCAGTGGGGTAAGATGAAAACAGACATTAAGGGACCACAAGGAACACCCACTGTCCTCTCACAGCCTAAAGTTTGCTATTGCTCAAGGTTCAGTGTAAGTGAAGTTCCCTAATGGACATGTTCTCATGCAAGCCCAGCACTTGTTCCATCCAATCAACCCAGCTACAGCACCACCACTTCCCACATAACAACAACCCACCTGCCATTGGACCAAGCTGCCCTCATTTAAAGCAAAAAAAATCACACGTACCAAGCAAGAGTGTTACATGCATACGCTTAGGAGAGGAAAAAAAAAAAGCACCCATAGTCACCAAGTCAGTCACAACTTCCATCAGCCTCTCCTCCTTCAGAAGGGGCCCTCACAACTGGGCTGGAAGGCCATGTTTGCCCTTAGCCCACCTCTCTAGTCCACTATATTCTTTATTACTTTTTCTTAGAACCAAGAACATTTTCAAAGTGATGACATAAAACACTTTCCCCTCAAAAAAAGTTGAAACACTGTACTTGTCCAAGAGCAACTACTTTTTTGTTTACCACCTGTGCAACTTGTCCTCTCAAAACACACAAACAACTTTTTTTGCTCCCCTATCATCTCAAAAATCATCAACATGCCACTTCCACATGGAAACTAAGATAGGATAAACTATCTGTAAATTATCTTCTCTATTCCCTGCACTGGAGAACCTAAACTATGATTCCTTCACATTTAAAACCAGGTTGCAGGAGGTGGCTGTACCAACACAACTGCCCATTGCTTCCCCCAGTTCCCATTCTCCCTTACATCAGCATTTACCAGACCACTTGGAGACAATCTAGCTCACCACAGCAGCAGAAAATACTTTTTGCTGGTTTCATTGAATGATTACAGTTTATGAAAAAGTCAAATACCAAAGATGCAGCAGAAACACACAACAGACAGTGAGAACATTTCTTCCAGTGGCAGCAGTGGGGTTAAGAATGCATTAGATATCAAGGGCCACCCTTAGACATCCTCAGTAGTGTCATTACCAGGATCAAAAATACTTGTTAGTGAACACGACTTGCTTGGGAAACAGATTTTTGAGTTAACAGGCCTTGTTTGTTTCTCTGAATGTGATAACACTGCCTAGGAGTAACATCTAGCACCTCCTTCAGAGGTATCTTAGAAGGAATAACCCATTAACCATAGAAATGTTTTAAACTTCCAAAGAGGCTTACAAGTATAAATCCCAAGGGTTATAAGCTAGAAAGTAAGAGGACTTGAGTCTAGACTTTTATTTGCTATGCTGAGCAGTACTACTCTTTCTTTTCAATGAGATTCTCCCATTCCTAACTTTCCACCATGCACCACACTCAGGAGAACCAAACCATGATTCGCAGCTTGGAGCCTGGCCTGCCAAGAACTTAAACTTTAATGTTGAAAAATTTAAGTCTTCTGGATTTAACACCAAATAACCTATCAGTGACTAGATCTGTAGAACAAAATTAGAATTAAGCCAGATCTTACAAGTTTGCTTTTCACTATAAGAACCTGCACCTTTTGCCTTGAATTTTCTATGGGAGAAGGGTAAGGAAAATAAGAAAATAAATAAAAAACCAAAAAAGAATAGAAAAGAAAAAATCAGAGAATCCATGAACCTGCTTCTTCTTTAACAAACTTGTGCTGCACTATGGAACATGGTTTGCAAAATCAGCAAAGAATTCGCAATTTTCTTCCACATCCTTTACTTCCTGTGAACCACAAGAATTCTATTTTGAATGAGTCTTTCACACTGGATTTACTTCACTGATTTCACAGAATCATACAATCTGCTACTGTTCTGCCTCTCCCCCTTCCTGCTAATCTGAATTTCTGATATTCAGACATTCCATTAGTCACAGTTAAAAGAAATGTTCCTACCTGCTTAAAGACCACTACATAGTGATCTGTACTTACTACAGAATAAAGGAGAATTTTAAGCATATTAAACTATTCTGATCACCTTTCAGACAAACCCTGAGTGATATTTCTATTCCCAAATAGATAAGTCATGAAAACCTTAAATGAAAGTGAAGTACTTCCCTAACTTTGCTCTGGACAAGACTGAGAGTAATGAAATACGTTACAGTCTAAACAGTAACCATCTCACACATTTTCCATGCATCTGAACTTAAGTGATCCCAACTTCAATACAAAATTATATATAATGTCAGAAATAATATACATTAATGACAGTGCTCTTAGTTAAGTCCTTTACAAATGTTATTGGGACTAAAGACCTGTGGGGAGGGTATGGGGACATGATTTCTTATCTTCAGGAAAATAAAAACAACTTCTAAATTGCATGAAAGAATTAGCATTAAAACCCAGGAACTTCTGTAACCCAGTTCCAAACTTAAAACAGCAGATAATGAAGTCCCCAAAGCAAACACAGAATTATGCCATACCTAATTTAATAGAGCAGTGCAGCTTTCTTGAACACCTACACATAAATGAGACTGATTTTCATACACTCCATACCAGGATTACTAAGGGAACATTACCTTTCTCTTTCCTTTTCTTTTTTTTTTTTTTCAAACTGACACCTGATATGGCAACTATTATGTGTTTGTTTTTAAAAGATGAAAACACAGAATGTGGTGCTTCTGAGAAAAAAATAATAAAATGAAAAAAAAAACAACCAAGACCATCCCTGCTACTTCCCTAAACTAATCACTGTCTTCAATCATGACAAGGTGCCTAAATGAAGCAAAAGCTAAGGATTACCAGAATTCAACAAATTCATTGCTTAGATCTTAAGAGTTATTAAGTCCTGAGTGGAAGGGCTATTCACAGTTCCATGTAAACAGCTATGGACAGAAGCAATTCCCAAAGTATTTCACACTGGTACCATTTCCAACTTTCTGAAAAGAGAATATCCCAAAAATTAGGCCTGCAGCTTGAGAGCCCTGCCAGCCATACATGCTTTACAAATACTGCACCACATGGTAAACCAAGGAAAGTGCAGTATAAAACCACAACTTTTGGTCATGACCTGCTGGCGACATCCACAAATGCCACAAAAGATATCTGAAAGCAAGTTCTGGAAGATGGAATTAATGCTAACCTGAACTTCAAACTACGACAGCTATAGACATTTTACACCTACCACAGAACAGCAGCCCAGGATTTGGGGGTGATACAACACAAGACCGGCAGATGCCAGTCCCTTTCCACTGAAGAAACTGGGACAGCAATTCACAGAAGATTGATCTAGTATCTCTGCACAGAACTAGACCAGATGCAATGCCATCTCAAATAGAGAAGTCAACAAATCATTAGCTATGTCATGAATATAAAGGCAAACCTAGTTGCAACTTATCAGTTTTTAGACAATATGTCTCACAGCAGAAAGATGCACATTAGAAAGTCGAAAGACTGTCTCTCAAAGAGAAAAGGAAGCTTATGCAGAATTTACTTAGACCAAACACTGAAGCAGTACACTGAACAATAAGTAACCGTTTACATAAAAGCCACATTAAGACTGAAGTAAGCATGTTTGTACCTTTCTAGACGTAACTGGAGCCAGAGACAATGTGTGAAGGGGAACAAAATAAGCAATCCCATAGCCTAGCTCTGTAAAAGAAATGCTTTCTATTCTTTGTAGAAAATCTGAAAGAAGGAAGATTTTGGGACTACTTTTTTTTTCTCTCTAAGGTAACATTATTAGCATCGTTACAAGATAAACTATCTTCAAAATCACCTCATTAATCACTTTATCATTTGCCTACATTTTGCCCACACTAATTGGTTCCATTTCCCACTTGATCTAATGCCACAAAAAACAAGACATCCATTCAGTTAATATTCTTGTGGTTAGAGGGCTGCACAGCCCTCACTTGCAGAAACCTCTGCTTCTGGGGCCATTATGCAGGGGGACAGAACTAAGTCTGGCCACCAGACTGTGACGTGCTATATGGAGAGCAAGAGCTAAGGCAGTGAGCAGAACAGCTGGTTTAGATAAAATCTTAGCGTCTACCAGAAGCAGACAGCAAGACAATGTGGTAGCAGTCAGGAGATCTGCCATCACTGATGGATTTGAGATGTGTTCTCCTCTCTGAAACTTAGATCCTATGACAAGATGATCAGCGTTAGGCTGCTCACAAAACTAGACCTACAGATGCCTCTCTACCGAAAAAGCATGGAGCCAACATCACCTGTGCCACAGAAATCACTTATAGATCTAGAAGAAACACCAGTGAAGAGCTCCTGAATGAATAACCTTCACCTCAGGTGGGATCTTTTGAGGGTGAGTAAGGCAGGCAGGACCACTTCCAAAACATGCTAGCTCACAGTTTCATTAGCCGAATGCACCGGATCCATGTCACTTCCTTTTAGCAACAACACAGCCCCTCTGTTCATCCTCCTCCACCCAAAGCTTCAGGGCTAGTGTTTGCAAAAGTGGAAACAGGGAACTGACCCTGCTGAAAACAAACCTGGAAAAGGGAAATTTTTTTATTGTTTATTCAATTCAAGAACAGAATATACAATCCTGGGATGCTAAACAGCAATTCAGAAGTGCAAGAAGCTTAGCTCTCATCAGGCAAAACTGGAGATAAGTCACGATCCAGCATCTCAGACAACTCCAGGATACATCATACTTCAAAAACGTTTCTCACCTCTGAACACCTAATTTATTTTTTTGTCTGAAATGCAGGAGATGAAAGAGAGCAACAGACCATAAAATCAACTAACTTTTTTTCCCCCAACAAATTGACAATACTCATTCAAATCAAAGCAGTACAGTACACTATTGAGAAATAAGGCACAAAAAATGAGGAATAACAAAATTAAGGCAGAATCAGATTTTCATCCTGGATTTTCTCAAAAACAACTATTTTTATCTACTTCTGTATCTTCCCTAGGATATCCACAACAAGAACAAAATTTCCACAGTTCACAGGATCTCACTGTGTTTGGTGTATTTTGACATCAGCACTGCCCATCTCAGAAGAAAGGAAGAACTGTATCTACAGTATTAGAACAGCAATTTCACAGTTAAACTAATATGTGGTAGAGATTTTTTTCTTCTCCACTTGAATGATGAACATTCTTTACACCGTATGATTTTCAGAATTGGGTCCTTACCTTCAAGTCAACAAACACTGTAGGCAGACAAACAATGCTGCCTTTTTCTAGGTTCCTGGTCTCTGCAGGGGCAAGACACTGAACACTGTGTGGGTATGACTGACTACTTTGAGAACAAACTCTCTGAATGCAAAGTAAATGATGTCCAAAGCAAGAATTAATTACACAGAGAATAACTGATTGCAACCAAGAATAAAATTGAAGTACAGGACCATGTCTGAAATGTGAGGTAATGGAAATGAATCTCTGTTATGTCATATATGTCAATAAAGGTAATTTCTGAGAAAAAAATTCTGTGTGTCTAAGAATGAGGAAAACTTTCAGATAGTACTAAGCACACACCTCTTTAAAGGGGTGTACCCTACCTCGCTAGACAGCAAAGAAATATTTATATATTTCAGCCATTCAAGTTTGTGCAAAGCCAATCTTACAAGCATTCTTTTAATGTTCTTGAATAATTACTAAAATTTCTATTGCAGTACTGAAGAAAAAATAACAGTGACCTTATTTGGAGGATAACACTCCCAGACTGTGAGTACTCCTTATGAAAATCCAAGACAAAAAAAAATTCAGGCTGGTAAAAGGCTTAGAGAAAACCTAAAAATTATCTTCGATGTACCACTGTGCCACTCCTGGGGGAGCACAGGAATTACTTAATTTAGTTACCATACCATTCATTACAGACTGGTGGAGGAGTCTCTGGGCCATCTAATCTAGTGAGTCAGAATTTGCCCACATAAAACCTGATGAAAAAATAAAAGCCACATAACACTATTACAGACATCTAAATAAAATGATAAATGATCCATATCGAATATTAGCAAGATGCATCTATTCAAAACATACCCAGCAAGTTTGACAAAGCATTCAGTGACTCTTTTATTTGCCAGCTGCCTACAGTAAATCCAACACATAGCTTATATTCTATATAAAATTAACTATGAAAAAGTTGTTATAAAAACAAGTATTTTATAGACACATTCAGAAAATATCCTAGCAAAAAGATTCAGGCCAACTGAATCACAGTCCTTCATTCCTTGCATGAGGCTGGCTTTCTGCTACCAAGCTAAGAGAAGTACACGGGGCTGCCCAATTGCTCAAAGACTGAGTGGCTTTTTACAGGCTGCTTTCTGGACATAGGAAAATCCACATACTGCATAGTAGAGAGGCGCTTTAAACTAACAAATCGCCTCTAAAAAACGAGTTCATGTTATTTTAAAAAAAGTAATCCTCATGTGTAAACAAATATGCATAGAAATGTCATTACACTATTTCAAAGCCACCCTGTGCAAATCCAATTAAAGAAAGAGCACATTATATGAGATGCTCTTCACACGGACACTGTAACCTACACAGAAATACCAAAGTTTATAGACACAAGCAAAACTGAACATTAATATTAAACTCTGATAATATTCAAGGCCTGTTAATATGAGAGTACACAATTAACCCTAACCATTAACTAGACTACTGATAATTCAACTGGGAGGGGGAGGAAAGAAACCCCAAAAATCCACTTTATCAGTAAATACCTGCTAAAATACAAAAAGCAAAACCAACATCACAGCCACTGAATCCTACGAAGTCTGGTCTATGTAAGACCTTAAACTAGACAATTCTTATATCTGGCATTTTCAGACTGAGTGAAGGAATTCGACACACAGGTGATAAGACATTTCAACTGAAATGCGATGGCTCGACATAAATGCAGACTCTGCACTGATCAGAACTACAAGGAAGAACCCAGGAACTGGGTTCCTGCTGGGCAGGAACTCCAGCCCAGCACAAAGCACTAAGCCTTGAGCAGCACCACCCAAATGGTCAATGATGGATAAATTCTTTCTCAGGCTTCCTACACCAGATTAAGCCTCACAGGCTTTTTGGAGACAGTATCACATCTCATTCTTGTAAATGAAAAATAGTCAAGAGAAAGATCATGTTAAGCAGACTTTGACAATAAAATACTCAGTCTTTAACTAAAAAAAAAAAAGTATATGTTTTACAAAGGCATATTAGTAAAGCAGGGGAAAAGACTGGAAAATTCATCTGTCCCACTGCCAAGACAAGGCAGTCACAACCCCCGGAGCACAGCCTATACAGCTCTGTAGCCCTGCAGTTACAGTAATCTGTACAAATCAAATGAGTATCAACTGTCTTTTTGTAAGAAAAAGAACACACTGCACTTTTTTTTCCACAGAATTCAGGTTATTACTTTGAGTAAGAAACAAATATTAGAGGGGAAAAAAATCAAGTCAGCAATTAAGCTTAATGGGACTATGGTATTCAGCTATTTGCTTCACATAAGCTAGTCTAGTGCTACTGAGTTCCAAAGGAAAAAAAATCCAAGAAAAAAAATAGAAGCTTACTGTTAAACTGTTTACTGTTGGAAGACAGGAACATAATTGCTTTTCCCTCATACTGTGAAAAAACAGAAATCCAACATTAGTTACTAAACAAAAGTTAGACCCAGCCTATATCAGTTGTGACCCAAGGTTCTATTTATATCATTCCTCCATATGGGGAACAAATTCCCTCCCATGTCTCCACAGATTTTTACTTCAGCAGTTGATGAATTAATGCCTTTGAAAGAAGACTATCCTCACCCAAAATCTTAAGTCAACACACAAAGATAATGGCCAGTCTTCGCGAGTGAAGATTTTGGGAAAGGTCATTAACCCTTCGAGCCTGCGCAGTGGATTTTTTAGGTGAGACCCAGCGTGCGCTGAACTGAGCCCACCCTTTAATCCTGAGGTTCATCTGCCGGGGCAGATCTCAGGACGCAGGTTTGTTTAGAGTGACCTTCTCTTAGATGGATTGCCTTACAGGGCTGACGAGCTCCATCTGCCCGGGGGGCTGGGAATCGAACCCGGGTCGCAGCGGTGAGAGTGCTGCACCCTAACCACTAGACCACCAGAGGCCCCACACACAAAGATATCAGCTAACTAAAGACCGAAGCATTTACCAGCCACTCAGCACTGCAAGGCAAACTGAATACCTAGGAGAGTTTGGCACTTTCAAACTCAGTGGTGCCCATCAGCCTTGGAAAAGCCTTGCACAGCCTTGGAAAAGCCAAGGTATCTCTAGTTGTGGTGGATTACAGAAATAAGCTGCTTTAACAGTCTAAAATCAGTTCACTGCTGGGAGTGGACCCTCAGCACAGGTTTGAACTGCATTAATGAAGTTTAAACAACATGAAATGTAGAAGGAGAGAGAGACAATGTTTGGAGTTTTTCCCTAGAAAAATAAACTGATTAAGAGTGGTCACTTGCAAATTAAGAACGAAGTTAGCACACGCTAAGAGTGGTTTCTGGCCAAGTGCATGTTTTTTTATAATAGCCCCAGTAATACTTGCAGCTCGTAGATCGGTGGCCTGTGAAGAAGCCCAGGCCAATGACCAAGTACAAACCTACGGAAAGCAGTTCTGATTAATAAACTCTCGGGGTAAAAATATTACAGAGTACTGCTTGCAATCCAGGAAGTTCCAGCTTGTTGTTTCCCAGAAAAGGAAAGGTAATCAGAAAAAGATTCCAGTTTGGTCCAAGTCTTAATACAATGTATTTGAAACCACTCTTTCACTTAGAAGGCTAACAACTTTGGTTCTGGCTTCAGCATCAAAACCAACCGGCAAAATCTCAAAAATCCTACAGATTCAGCACTCAAAGAAGCCAAGAACTTGTTTGAGATCCCCAGACTCTGAAATTAATGGCTTCATACTTTCCTCAAGAGCACCTTTACATTTTGGCATACATATTCCTTTCAACCAATTTCTCACATACAAATCATTTGTCCTGACATACTTTGTCACAAGTCTACAGAAAGAGAAGTTCTATAAATTAGTAGCCAGAAACATCTTTAAGCTATCACATCTGGTAACTACAGAACACCAGGACTCCACAAATAATTACTTTGTAAGACAAGTACTGAACAAAGCAATTCAAGTTTTCAGAGCTATCTCCTAACAATATACACTTCAAAGGATTCTGGATGAATGTCTAACTCCAGCTACATATGACATGATGTCATTTCTACTTTTAAACTGACATCTGTCAGTTGTGAGTCTTGGTCAATAAAAATGAAAAACAAATTAAAAAAGGAGAAAAAAATATCAAACACGGCCTCCTGCACAGTGGAACAGTCCTCTGAATCTTGCGTGTTAAGAAAATTTTCTTCTTTCTGATGCAACATCTGCTTCAACAATACACCATAAAGAACATCAATTCAAAATGTGTATTTGATGGATCCCACACTTAAAATGAGAACACATCCTCTTTCAGACACATCTGTGCCAGTCTGAGGTTACTGTGCTTAGCCCATCCCTAGCTCCACATCCTCCACTCATTACTGTTTCCACCCACATCAAAATCCCAGCTGAGAAAAATGGAAGAACACTCTTCAATTTATTTCTTATTTTATTACCCAAGCCAGCTTAAACCGGTTTGCTATAGGCCTTTGTTAGCCCAAGTCATGTAAAGGTTGATGGAAAGGTACAGTTCCAGAAAAGCTCAAAGAAATTTAAATCAGAGCTCCTATGGCCCCATCTCCAACCCCCTATCTCATTCATTTCAACAGGAAGTCCCATTCCCACCCCTTGACCTGGATGATTAGCCAGTTAAGAAACATGATCCAGCCAAAATTCAACAAAACAAAAAAAGGCAATTAATTACCAGCCTGATTAACTCCCCGACTTTGCTTAACTCACAGCCACAAAGGCTTCCTTGCCAACAGGGGAAGACACACAGTCAAGAAGGAGAGAGGACCACCACAGCTCCAGTTTAAGCTGCCAAGTTTCTTGACAAGCTTAGGTAAAACTAAAATAGAGCCACTTCAGAAAAGAGCAGTCACAGCCTCCTCCTCCTCCTATGCAAGCAATAACATTTGTATAGCCACGAAGTCAGTTCAGGCAGTTGATCCAACCGAAGCTTAACATTTTTTTGTACGACCATTTTCAGCTGGATCAGCAAAGAAAGATTAACATGGGGAAAACAGATCCTTTCGGTGAAAGCATTGGCAGAAAAATCAAAGCTGCTCTGGTGGTAATGCAATAACATGACTGTAGAGGACGTGTTAAGTTTTAGCTTGATTGAATTTATGCTTAGTATTCTGCAAAAAAAGAAAGGCAATACACTCCAATGTCACTTATTAAAATTGAGATCTCAATTGAGACTGAACAAGTAATCTGTAGTTTTAATATATGTTCACTGATCAAAACAAACTCCAAAATCAAGACTAAGGGCATGATTTCACATTAGTTTAAACCAAGCTTGCTTGATAACTGACAAAACTAATAAAAAAACAAATAAACTTTGACACCCCCCCTAAAAAAAAAGAACAAGGTCAGCAGAATATGTAAGATGAGTGCAATAAGTAAGATAGAACCGCTAAGTCATCAATTACACCATCTTAGGCTGTCATGAGAATCTCCTACCTCATAGATTCTGTAAAACATCTTTTCTAGAGTGCAGAAAATTTAATTTCTATAGCATTAGGGCAATTTAATTTTTTTCCATTGTTATGCAGCTCCATCGATATTACTGTGGAATAAAACCAGCTACAGGCAGAATTCAAGGATCCTGTAGGGTGCTGTAACAAGTTCGCACAAACACACTATAAAAAAAATCTACTACAATGTTATCCCAATAGCCCCTATTCCTGGGGAGGCAAGCACTTTTGCAAGGATTTTCACTGTCATTTCAGAAAGCTTTTATCCCATCACGTTCTTTTTGGTAAGAAAGAAAACTACTTACAGATCACTGTGACACCAAGCAGCTAAATCAAACTACAAAATGCAAGAGTCAGAAGTCTTGTGAGTTTTAAGAGCCCAGCGTGGCTTGTTGGTTTGGGTTGTTTCCTTCCTAAATGCACAATGCTGTCAGCTCCTAATACAAAATCAGAGGGTTTCACAACACTAAGGCGAGAAGATAAACAAACTTGTTTACTCTGTCTATTTTACATGCACCTTCAGTTTCCACATATTTAAGATAAGTAATAAATGCAGGAAAGTATTTCCCAGGCTGAAAAATAAATTTTCTACTAATAAGGATTTAAATGGCTGATCTGAAATGCATTTCACATGTATACTTTAGGAAAAAAGAATCTTTGATATGTTTAGAGTTCCATAAATCTGAATTTTCACTGAGGCTTAAAACCAACACCTTATTCAATTACAGATTAAAAAGAGTTTACTGTAGGATAACTCAGGCCACCAAGAGTCTTAGAATCACAGGCAAGGATGAACACATCGTCAAATTCATTTTTCTGGACTTCATTCACATTATTTCTCCATAAGACTTGCTAAGGGAAAAAAACCAGCATTTCCACAGAGAATTGCCAAGAGATGAAGAAATGGAAAACACGCTGATGAACAAAAAAACAATATTGTTTCTCTATGGTAACTACTAACTTCTGCATAATCATAAAGACCATTTCAGAAGTAATCATAGATCAATAAGTCAAATAGAACTGAGTCAGAAATCCATTTAAATATTTACACTTTTTGCTACAAGCCATACCTAAAGTAACACTGTAGCCAAACCTAATGACTGTGCCTTCCATTTTACACACTCTCCTCATTCAGGAGCCTATCTGAAGAGGAAGAATGATCAAAAATACAAAACAACAAGAAAGCAAAGTAAAATAAAATAAAAACCCCTTAAACGGTACAAACAGACATTGTTGACAGTTATAAGCATCCCCTACTCCGGACGGATGAATTACGAAATATTGACAACAACACTGAAACAGAGCAGCACACAGAAAAAGCTCCCTTATCATTCCATAAACCATTAACGAGTAGGTTACATAAATCGACTGGACCGAAGGAGTTGTAGACCAGAGCTGCTGCAAGGCATTAACTCTCCTCTGAGGGATGCATCATTTCATTCTTGAAGACTGTTCATCTCCGTGAGCGCAACAAAAGGAGTTAAGCGCATTCCGAACAGGAGCTGCGTTGTAACCCTTCGTGACCCCCCGAGCACCGAGCGGGCGATGCTCCCGGCCCCGCCGCAGCCCCCGCCTCGCACGCTGTTGCTCATCCATCCCTCCTGCGCCCGCAGGACGGGCCGAACCCGGCCGGCTGTTCCTTTGTGCAGCTTGGCGGGCTGCCGCACACGCACAGCGGCACCGGCCAAGCCACGAACCGGGTGGAAGGAGAAGAGCGAGTCCCGCTGCTCGGGGGGGCCCTTTCCCCTACAACTCCCGCTGCCAGGCTGGGTCCTCAGCGCCATCGCCTCGGAGCCTCGTCCCGACGGCTCCCGAACTTCACAGCGCCCAGCCCCGGCTGAGATGAGGAGGAGAATTTCGGGGAAGCCCCAACTCCCCGGAGCTCCCGCTCGCTCCCGCGGCCGCGCAGGAGCGGCAAGCGATACAAAGCGCCCGGGAGCGGCCGCGCCAGAGGGACCCTCTGACGGAAACCTGGGCGGGATTCAAGGCCTAGGAGAGACCGCAGGCACGGGCAGCCCCGGGAGAGCCCCAGGAAGCGGCGGCGCCGCGGGGGTCGCTCCCCCGGGCCGGCAGCTCGGTGCAGCCCGCAGGGCCTTTCGGTGCCGCGGCCGCCCCCCGCGGGCTCCACCTGCGCCGGGCCCCCGCCCTGCCGCACCCCGGGGATCACGCCCCACCCCGTCGCCCCCCCCAGGGCGCGGACCGGAGGGCGCACCCGCATTGCTCCCGGCCCCCCACGCACTTTCGCGGGGCACCCCCGCTTCCCCCCCGACGCCGGCCCCTCAGGCTTCCCCCGCCTCCGGCGCGCCCCCCCGCCGCCGGACCCACCCGCGCCCCGCGGGGTTCGCACGGCCGCGCCACGCCCGCCCGCGGCACCGGCCCCCGCCCGCCGAGGCGAAGGCCCTTCTCCGCACCGCGGCCCGGCTGCGCTCACCTGCCGCCCGCAGCCGCCTCCCTCCGGCGCCTCCTCCGCTGCCCGTCGCCACCGAGCAGCGCCGCCGCCGCCGCTCCGCCCCCGCCCCCTCGGCCGCCTCTCCCGCCCCCGCCGCCCGCCACGCCCAACCCGGCCGCCTATTGGCCGCGCGCCCAGAGTTTGGCCTTCGGACTGGTGCAAGGAGTCGTCCATCAAAGCTGCGGCCCCGCCCTTCCCCGCCCACGAGTCCCGGGTGTTTTATTCACGCCGGGGCTCTGGCGCCCCCACTCACCCGCTGCCGGCCCCGATTGGCTGAGGCGGTGGGAGCAGCGAGCCAGGATTGGCTGCCCGAGGTGCCAGTGCGGGGTCGGGACCGCCCCCCCACTCGGGGCTGGGCGGGAAGGCGGCGGAGCCGCCGCGCGGGGTCAGAGTAGGGCCCGCCTGGGGCCGCCCGGTCCGCGTCCCGCTGGAGCGGCACGGGGGGACGCGCCTGCTACCCCCCGCCGGCCGTTCGGCCTGCCTTGGTGCTCGTCCCCCCACAGCTGCGGCAGTGGGGGCACCAGAAGGAGGATGGCTCCCGCAGGCCCAGTGCCACCCTGGTTTCCCCCGATAAACCACATACGATGACTGACTCCTGCCCCGGCGGCTGCAGTGAGACGTGCTGCTAATGCCAGCGCTCCAGAAACCGAGCACGTAATGTTCCCCAGCAGCCAGAGGCCGGGCTGGCAGGAAAAACGTGAGCAGGCTCCTTTCTGCATTAAGCTCCACGATTGCGACTTTCTGAGAACCAAAATGTTCCCGGCTTATCCTTCCTTCGGCCCAAGAAACACAAGCATGCCTCCATTTTCGAAGTGGAGGCAGTACCAGGTGCTGAATTCAGCAGGGAGGCTGCGCTTCAAAGGGAAGTTACCCAGGGGAATCCTCCGGGAGCAGAACCCTTGTGACTGCGCATACGGGGCTTGGCCTGAACGCATTATCCAGAATGCGTATTTCCAACAGCTGTCTCCTCTCACCAGACTTTCAAGCTGCTACTTCATCCAAAATGCAACCCAGAACAGTTCCAGAAGCACTCAGCTGATAAAAAAAAAAAAAAAAAAATCAGGAAATTGAAATGCAAAGATTACATGAGGTTTCTCTGCATTATTATCTTCTCCCTGCGTGCACCATCCCCCTTATGCCTCTTTGTCTCTGAATCAAGCAGAGAAACAGAGCAACAAAGAACATGGGCCTTAATGTTGACTGGCAAACATCCAGAAAATAAGGCAACTGAAATCACTGGGAATTTCAGAACATCATGTGCAAAAATCATTTACCAAGTTCACATAGGAGGTGCTCAGGCAGAAGTACGAGCACTACACTGCCTCTGAGTTTCAGACTGATGCTCTGACGCCCAAATCATCCCTTCTTCATAAAGTAAACTGAGAAGATATGGGGTTTTTTTCTTAGATCTTTTTGCATATATCCCTTTGCTTGGAAAGCAAAACTAAGGCAGAGAGCTGCCTTCCCTCTGACAGTTGCTTCTCAATTACTTTCAGACTGCTCCTCTCAGCCAGTAGTATGACACAGCTGTGTTTGAGCCAAATGTTCCAAAATGACTAGACGGATAAGATATTTCTACTAGTCCTAAGTTTTGATTTTATGAAAACATTCCTGACCTGACATAGCTCTTAAAATACTGCATTCCCAGTAGCTGCAGTGTAACTCTGCATCTTATTCACAGTCTCTGGATTTCTGACAGAATTTTTTATAAAACATGTGCCCTAAACCTTAATTTCTAATGAACAATTCCCATATTATCAAGAAGCTCTACTTTGAAATGAAAAGTATTTGAGGGCTGGCCAGGAAAAGGCCAGGACATGCTATTGTAAATAGAATTCTAATGTATGCTTCAGCTATGTATAGCTTTTACAAATATTTATTAGATAGCTAAATTATTTGTTGCCATTACTGTTTCTCTGCTCAGCTGATAGCTTGACCTCCCCATATGGTCACTGGTGACCGAAGGGAAAGGAGGCTGTGGTGGGAAAGGAAAGGAAGATGACCGTAGAAGTCACCTAGCTGGACAAGCATCCAGCATAGCGAACTGCACGTTCACAGTGCTGTGCTGTGTGTCCGAGTCACGTTCTGTGTAGTTAGTCTTCCCACAGAGTTTCCGTGTGAGGAGGGGGAAATTAATTCTCTGAGGTCTGATACTTGAGGCAATGTTTCAAGTGCTTTAATCCTTATAGATAACAAAGAATTGGGAGAAACTTCATAGCATTGCCAAGAAACCAAACCAAATTTTCCCCTTTTCACCTTTTCTTTAAGGTAGAGAACAGGGCTTCATGGGCAATACACAGGATTAATGGACTTGACTGTTCCTATGATGTCCACTGACTCCTGTCAGCTGTGCCTTTCTAGCCGAGATCCTTCCTGGGACAGCAGGATAGTATGCTATCCCCTAAGGACCTGAGAATATATTACACACACACCCATGACAATGCAAACTCCTTATCCTCACTGCAGATACCCAGAGGCTTAACATCGTTCTTCTCTATTGGTTATCTAAAACAATGTCAGTGATTAAATCTCCCTTCTTTAATCACACCATACTATTATCCCTTCTAGGAACAAGCCATACCAGTATAAATACTACAACATAAGCATTTTTATACTGCTCTAACTGTGCTCACCAAGAGGAATTCCATCTTTTTGGCACTATATGTAAAACACTGGGAGCTTGTGTATGTGGATGAGCATGGAAAATGTTCATAAATACTTCTGTAAGGTGCCATAGTGTCTAGTAGCAATGTACATCTGCTATGGGAAGCAAATAAGCAAGTACTACATGGGCTTTCTCCTGTCATGCTCTGAGCAGATCTGAACAATATGGTTGCTAAATCAAGACATCCTGTTTTCATAATATTTTTGTCTTGGTAGTGCTGTGTCAGAGGTGAGCAAGCAATTTCAAAGTACTTCAGAAAAACTTCAGTATAGGAAATAAAAGGTAAAGTCTTTTTGCAAGGCTTCTGAAATGGAGAAACTTACAAAAGAAGCAAATGTTGAATGGTGCTGCCCTGTGTTAACATGGCTATATGTTAATCTTGAAATAGTGGGCATAAATATATTTAATGAGCAAAGCTATGTAGTTGCCATCATTAATACGGAAAGGATATGAATAGCAACAATCCTTTAAAATCTGTCTTCCATGGAAAAGCATCAGCCAAACAGCTCATCAAGAGCCACACTGTGCATATCAAAAGAATTCTCTAGCACGAGATATATGATTTATGCAGGAGGGGTTTGACTATACCTTCTATCTCGGTTCTCTAGATGTGATTAATCCCACAGGGCAAATATTTCATTCAGGTTCTCTCTGCTTTCATTTTAGGATGAGGATTTTCCCCTCATGGCCATTACTTCTCTCCTTCTGCTGGAGCGTTGGAGTCTGCAGCTTTGAATTTAGTCACTGCAGATGGTATCTGCACAATGCTACCAAATTCTAGATAGCATCTATTTGGAGCACAAAAACCCTCATAAAATTATTTCAAAGGACACATGCCCTTGACACACGTCAAGGGGTTAAGTAAACTTAGTCATCAGTCCTACTTAAATACATCAGGTAAATTCAGCTTTAACTATTTTAGTGTTACGTGGTACTAAAGAAAATATCTGTGCTTCCAAATCCCTCCAAAAAGATAATTTCATAGGGAGGACTGGACCTTCTAATTATTATTTTTATAAATGTGTTTTTATTTGGCTGTTCCATGGTGGGAAAGCTTCTCTTCTCAGTGGGGATCTGCATACAAGATAACCAGGCTTAAAGACCACAACAAGTGACTGAGTAAGAAAATCCCCGAGAAGAGAGAAACAGCTGGAGAGAGGCCAAAGTCTCTGCCAAGAGATGCTTCAGTGAGTGAGTGCATTCACTCAGATGAGGGAGGCCAGAGGATAGCTCTTGAGAAACAGTTCCTGAATTAGCTTTCAGTCTTGTTATCTGGCAATGAACTTTATAGCTTTCACAAGGAGCAGGCTTCACAATCCAGCCCAGTGTCCTTCCAGTGATGACATAGTGCATGTCGCTAGGCTGTATGAGAAAGATTGTCAGCTGGAAAACCTGTCAGTGAAGGCTTGAAATGTTCTTTTTCCTTACTAGGTATTGTTTTTGACATGAGGAAAGGTGCAAAAGGAAGGTTGCCAGCAAACTAATAAAAATAAAAAGGTTTAACTGGGTTTAACTTTCTAAAAGTGACTGGTTTACAGTAATGGTTTGCTGGGAACACAGAGAAAGTTTGCATGGTGGTGAACAACTGAGCACACGATACGATGAAAATTGCAAAGAATTTTGCCCTTTCCACTCATTAGTGAAGACTGTTCATAGCTCTACAGGATCAGGACTTATCCGAACTGCACTTTAAACTCAAGATTTCCATTATTTGAATGGCATAAGGTTAAAATATCAAATGAACCCTACCATCTCTTTGAGGTGCCATTTACTTACTTCTTTTGAAGTCACTTGTGCTTCTTTAATAGGTTGTACTCACCATATTTATATGTCCTCTTAAATAAAATGTGTGGCTCTTGGCAATGCAGCTTATATGCTCATAAAATCTGAGTAACTTTGTGCTAAATTCTAATTAAGAAATTTAATTGAGCCTCCAGTTGTTACTCTGTCACGTGAGCAGCAGCTGGGGACTACCTAATCATTCAGAGATCTGTGCTACTTTTGTTTTGTTTATTTAAAGAGCTGTATGTGACACTTCTTTCTTTAGCAAACTCTCTTGAAGTATCGGACAATTAATGCAAACAGCATGTAGACCTTGTGGCTACTCCTAGACAACCATCTGAGTACTCTGTGAGTGATACTGAAGCTCTCTCTTTTTGCCCTAGGTCAAAACCCTTTCTTGTGTCACATGGAAAAATAGCAACATTCTTTATTTCTGAAAGCATTTATTCTTAGAAAGTCTAAATTGACAAAAGAAACACTTTATTGTCATAGAGATTTCACCACCATTATTTTCCACTGTGTTTCTTCACTCAGAGACTTTGTTATACATAAAAAAGAATCCAATATCAACTGCCTCTCAGCAGTAGAAAGTGACATGCATATGAAGATCAGAGCCATTGAATAAGACTGTGAACCCCCCCTGTACTGGTAAACATCCAGGACAGCTTTGCTGCAGTCATTACAGATATTCTGGTGTAACTCAGGTCAGGCTCTGTTTACAGTGCCCGGCTGCTTCTGAGAAGGATCAGTTGCACTCCAGTAAATTACACGGTAACACAAATAACAATCCAGATGCCTAGGTTTTTCAAAATTCTTCCCCCTCCCAAACCTATTTAGCCATGCTTACACAGAACTAAAGCATGCAATGGCCTAACTTCTACCATATTTCAAAGCGCTTGCATCTCGATTTTGTTAAGGGCCCAGTTCTGTTGAAACGGTTTCAGCTGATAAGATTATTTCGGTAATCAGGGCTTAACCTTGGGAAAACAAAGAATGGATTGAAATAGAGAGTTCGCCCTTCCCTTCTCTTCCAGTCTACACATGAATGCACAGGCTGCTTGCACTCTCCTCTCGTTTTAAACCTCATCCACGCCAGTCCTCTTGACAGGAAATACGGTATCCTCTTCCATGCGTGTTTCCCACCGCAGGGGTGCAGAGCGCTGATCGGCCTCTGCCACCTGCTGGCAAAGCCAAAAACGGTCCAGACGTGAAATGGGAGGCTGAAGTGTTGCTTACGCACGCCTAAAATCTGTCTCCTTTAATGAAAACCATCGTGGTACAAACAGGACAGTCTTCTGCTGTTGCTCTTCCCGCAACTTTGGCTGCAAAGGTTGTGCCCGATGAACTCTGTCAGAAAAATACCTCCAAAATGAAAATAGTTGTTACTGCATATATGCAAGAAGGGTCTTTGTTGCTTACAGCTCAGTGCTGGGATCTGAGCCTGATTTGTGTTGGTTTTAAGGCGATTCAAGCAACAGGCAATTTTAAGATATCTGCACGTTCTAGAATTTGAGACTTAACAGCTGAACTTATCCTCATTAGGCCTAACTGATTTCTGCTCCTGAATTGTGGTAAAATTGAAATGTAGGTCTGGATTGAAACCCTGTCTAGAGGTGAAAGTTCTCTTTTCAGCTTTGCATCCTATGCCTGGTACACTCAGTAGCCCACACAGCAGATCTGCATATGCCTTGTGAATGTTAGCTGTTTCACATATTCTGTGCAGCTGATATTCATATCTGTGAGAGGTTAATAACACCCTGTGAACCAGAGGGTTTCTGGGCACACTTGGGTAATTGCTCCAGTTAAATGCTTTAGACTCACAGCAGCCTCTGGAGATGAAATTCTCATGCAAAATTCATTCCCATGAATTACTGCAGTCCATAACAGATTCTTCTCACAAAAGTACTGAAGTGTGAATTTCTTGTACTGAAGCTTTTCTTGATCAGAAGAGCATCAACACAGTCTGACAATACAAACCTCTACAGTTTTTCACATTTGCCACAATCAGAGTCTTGCTGGTCTGTCCTCTACCCTCCAGCAAAGCTTCCTGTGCTGAAGCTGCAGTCTCTGGAAGAACAGAGCAGCCCTCAGGCTGTCCAGGTACCTACAGCACCACTAACGTTGTCTTTCTATGAAGCTTCAGGCTAGGAGAGAGATGGAGAGGGAACGAAGGTCTGCCCATCTTATTAGGCAGTTAGTGGATTTGGAAAAAACCCCAAAACGTGTCATCACCATTAGAAGCACAAGAAAGGGGGAGGAGGGATGGTACACCAGAACTGGCTCCATCCAACTGGGATTTCTATTCCTTGCACAACAGAACCTTATGAAATCGGTTTTACCTCGTCTCGCCTCATTAAGCTGCAAAGTAATTGCAGGCAGTCCAAAAGTATATCCTTACGTTACGCCTTCGGAGAAAAATAACTTTATGAACGTGCTTAGAGCACACGTCCGGAGCGAAGCTTCCCAGACAAGGAACAGATCTGCCTGCATCGGTTCCCAGGGGATTCGTCTCTCCTTTCCTTTTTCGGGCGGGGGGAAGCAAATACGCCCGGCACATTTTAAGCGGACGTGATGACAGAACACAAGATACGTCCCGCGCAGCACCACAAGCACACTCGGGAAATGCCCTTCCGGGGGCAGGCGTGCGGGCTCCGAGCCCGGCGACATCCCGTGCCCGGGGCGCTTCCGGCGGATGCGGCGGGGCCTTGGCGGCCATGGCGGCGGAGCAGCGGGAGCTGGGGCGGCTGTCGGCGCTCGCCGTGTACCGCCGGGTAGCGGGGGCCGGGCGGCTGGAGCGGCGCCGCCGCGGGGCGCAGCTGCCCGCGAGCCGCAAGCGGGCCAGGGCCCGGGCGAGGCGCGGCCGAGCGGGAGGCGGCGGCCCGGAGCCGGAGGCCCCGCCTCGGCCGGCCTCGCCGCCCGCCGCGCCCTCAAGCCGCGTGGAGCTCCCGGTGGAGGTCCGCGTGGAGCCCCAGCCCGGGTGGGCGGCCGCTGGGCCTGAGGAGAAGCCGCGGGGCGGCCCCGCGACCATCCCGGGTGGCCCGCGGGCGGCGGGGGAGGACGGCGGTGGCGTGTCGGGGCTGCTGCGGCGGCTGGGGCGGCTGGAGGACAGCCGGCAGCGGGCGGCAGAGCTGTTCCGCTGGCTGCTGGCCCCCGTGGCGCCGGGCGAGTTCCTGGGGCAGCACTGGGAGCGGGCGCCGCTGCTGGTGCGGCGAGGCGACCCCAGGTACTACGCGGGGCTCTTTTCCACGGCCGACTTGGACGCGGCCCTTCGGGACGGCGAAGTGCACTTCGGCACCCACCTGGACGTGACCAGCTACGCCGAGGGCGTGCGGGAAACGCACAATCCCTCGGGCCGGGCCCTGCCTGCCGTCGTCTGGGACTTCTACCAGAACGGCTGCTCCCTGCGGCTCCTCTGCCCACAGGCTTTCTCCCCCACCGTCTGGCACTTCCTCTCCATCCTGCAGGAGCAGTTTGGCAGCATGGTGGGAGCCAACACATACCTCACGCCACCAGGGACACAGGGCTTCGCCCCCCACTACGATGACATCGAGGCCTTTGTGCTGCAGCTGGAGGGGAAGAAGCACTGGCGCGTCTACAGCCCCCGGACGGATGCCGAGGTGCTGCCCCAGTTCTCCAGTTCAAACCTAACACAGGCTGAGCTCGGTGAGCCTGTGCTGGAGACGGTGCTTGAGGCCGGGGACCTGCTGTACTTCCCCCGTGGCTATATCCACCAGGGCGACTGTCTCCCTGATGCACACTCGCTCCACATCACTGTGTCTTCCTACCAGAGGAATTCCTGGGGGGACTTTCTGGAGAAGCTCCTCCCAGCTGCCCTAGAGATGGCCCTGGAGGAGGATGTGGAGTACCGGCGAGGGCTTCCCATGGACTACCTGGGGTACATGGGGGTTGCCAACTCAGACGCAGCTGATGCTCGGCGAACAGCCTTTATGGAGAAGGTGCAGAGCCTGATAAAGAAACTCATTGACTATGCACCCATTGATGCTGCTGTGGATCAGATGGCCAGGTCATTTCTTCATGACTGTCTGCCCCCTGTGCTTACCCAGAGTGAAAAGGCGCAAAGTATCTATGGCTTCCCAGCCCAGTGGCAAGATGGAGGCCCTCACAATGTTGATATACAGATAACAAAAGACACCGAAATACGCCTCCTCCGCCATGGCATTGTTAGATTATGTAATGAAGAAGCAGGTGTGATGCTGTATTACACGACAGAAAACTCAAGAGTGTATCACAAAGAAGAACCCAAGTTCTTTGAGCTAGATCCCGAGTATACAGACAGTATCGAATTTCTGCTGTCTTCCTATCCAAATCACATCCGTGTGGGTAACCTTCCATGTGAAACCTTGGAGGAGAGGATTTCTCTAGCCACACTCCTGTTTGAGAAGGGCATTCTGACTACGAAGAAGCCTCTGGTGCAAGTGTAACTCTTATTTTTTAAGAAAATAAACATACATTTGTTTAGGAAGTGTTCTGTCTTGGTCTTGCCTTACACCTGCTAGATGTGAATCAGCAGTCTAGGTCCCTGCATCTCATCTGGGGGCAAAAGGGCTATGGTATGGGTAGGGAAATGTTCTGATTACAATGGGTATCTGCTCTAGGAGCAGACTGGCTGAGTGACTAGAGAAGGGAAAATGTTACTACACCCTAGGTGTTACAGGCATGTTACTACACCCTAGGTAACTTCAGGAACCTAGTGACCTTTCTTGCAGTCTGTAAATCATCTCTGTATTTTCACAGTATTTTAAAGCAGCCTGCTCTGCTGTGGGAAGTACTCTTGTTATTCACAGGCAGATTTGGCGATGGTCAGCATTCTGTGTGCCTGTGCTGTGCCATGCTGTGTAGGCCTTCAGGCCTATGCTGTGTTGTAAAGATCCCTTGGTCACAGAAAAAATTTGTCCAGCTCTTCTTGGAAGTGGAGCTTGTGGGCAGCTCCCACTCAGTTCCAGCAATTACATTACCTACGTGAGCCTGCCCTTATCACACAGTGCAGCAAGATGTCCTCAAGCAAACATGATCTGCTGCATTTGAAATATATCAGGCTCACTTGCATCTTCTTCAGTCTGCAAGGTGTCTTAGTGATAAAATAACCTCCCCTACTGGTTTTCCCACAGCAGCCCCTAGCAATGAAATTATTGGTCATTTCAAAGCAAATGGGGCACCCTCTAATATGGCTTTTTTGTGCTAGGTGAAAAAAGTTTCATTTAAGGACCTATCAAATTACATGAACACATGCCTGGCTCTGTGGCCACTTTCCATACTGACAAACCTCTAATATGCTTTTCCGCAATGCTATTTGATCATAGCAGTCAGCAGGTGAGGAATATTCTGTCTTCAAAGCCTCCTGAAGCTATATCCACAAGGAGCAGGGTGTATTACCCTGGGGTCCTCTGAGCTGTTGGATCATCAGGGTTTTGCAAGATGGCACACATGCACATTTAACTGGTTAGGATTTAAGTGTACGCTATGTCCTCCAAGGTCCCATACTTGCAAAAGCCAGCGTGCCAGTCTTTCCTCCCTCTTTTGCCTATGTGCATTTGCTAAATCTTGAAACTCGGGCTGTGTAAAACTGCACAGCACGAGAGCGTGCTGAGGTGCCCTGCAGCCCTCTTTGATCTATAAATCACTAGTGGCTGAACAGAAATGCTGTTGTCACATGTCCTCTGACCCTTTTGTCATCCTTAGCAGAGGGTCAGCCATCCTTGTCCCACCATTCATGCCCCTGGTAAATATCTCATGCCCAGTTCCTGGGCTGCTCTGTGTGGCCCCTGTGCAACCACGGGCACCTGCACTGCAGTTTGCTGCTTGGGGGCTTGCGGTGCAGTGCTGTACCAGGAGCTCATGCAGCCCTTCCTATGATGGTTATAAGCACCCTCATGTCCATTTCAAGTACATTAATGACAATCAAAGATGGCACAAATTTTCCTTAGCTTTTCCTTTCCCTGGACCCTGTCTCCTAAAACAACATAATACTTCAGCTGGGATGAGAATTCTGATAATTCCTCCCCAGCTTCTGAATCTACTAAGGAAACTGCCTGGGCTAAACACCTTACACATACCCCTCATGGTTTTACGCAGGGCTAGCCAGGCACAGAGTTTCTCTTTTTTTCTTGGTTCTTTCTCCATAAAGGTATTTCTCACTAAGACTGGTGAGAAGTTGCACTGGGAGGTGCTGGTCCATTATGATCCCAGAAAAGCACTTTTGTAAGAAAAGCACTCACATTCTGTAAAGTATCTAAAAATGCTATTTATTAGAGCTAACACTCTAAAAAGAGACTAGTATAGATAATCTTACACCCCTTTAGATGCTGAGAACCCTGAGCAATGAAGCATGTGACAGGACTCCACCCCACATACAGCATATCACGCAGACATGGTCCATAGCAGATTCTCCCCTTTCAGTCTTTTAGGGTATTGTAAGATTTTTGTATAAGGAAACAGCTCTATTTATCACATCTACAGTCAAAGAGAGACAATGTTTGCATGGGAATATCTTGCTGCACTGTTTGACAAGGGCAGGGCCACGCAGGTCATGTAACCACAGGTACTGACCGGAAGCTGCCTGTGAGCTTCTGTGTAAGGAAGAGATGGCTGAGTTTCCCATAAGGCTTGGAATCTGTGCAGCACAACACAGGCCTGAAGGCCACATTGTAAGGACAGTGCAGCACAGCACAGCACAAGCATCAAAGGCACAGGGCAGTGTTGTGTCCTCCAGAGGCTACACCATGGCTATTGGAGGGGAATGTTCTGCATGCTGTAAGGCAAGGCAAGGCAAGGACCGTGCTGAGAGTTCCCTCACACGGTTCCAAACAGCACAGAAACACAAACGAAGGTACAGGGAGCACATCCAGCAACTTTTCCAAGAGGAGCTGTGCAGGACAGAAAAGCTGTGAGAGAGCCGGCTTTTATTTGCTTTTGTAATCAGCCCCTTGGGGCATTGGTACAGCATCTTTTTGAAAGATACAAGGACCATTGGCTTCACGATAACCACACGGGGCACAGAAAGTGGGGAGTCCCACCTGGGCAGGAGGAGGAGGCAGCACTCCATGACTGGCTGCCCAGGCACAAGAAGCCAGAACATCCAGCTTAAATACAGTCATGATGCAGCTGAGTGGATCACAGAAGCTGCAAATTGCTCCCAGCCTTCTTTGCTGAGCATGGTTGTGGTCATGGCAGACAAGGTTTCTCCTATCCAGCATTTCCACATCACTCACTTATCATCCCTGGCCCCTTCCATATGCCTCTCGCCTGCCGCCTGCAGCCACTTTGATGTGCCTGTCACTCTGCCAGAGTTATCTCTGGGGAAAGCTGTACAAATACTCACCTGGCATGGCTAGCATCTACCAGAATGCTCACCTAGGAAAGGGGAAGGATCAAACAGATATGCACTGGAAGGGTAGAGGATGAGGTTCTATTCAGGTGCCATCATCTGGAGTGCCAGAGATGGTGTCTGAGACATAACAAGGTGGGCAAAAGTGGAGAAGAGAAACATGCATTTTTTGAAGCAGCCTTCATGAATTGTCATCACATGCCCCCATATGACCCCTTAGTCTAAGAAAGGTAAAGAAAAAAGGCTTTACCCTTAGCTAACTGTGGTAAGCTGACCTCAGCTGGCTGCTGGATACCCACCTAGCCACTCTCAGGGAGAGGTGAAGAAACTAAGATGAAAAACCTCATGGCTCAAGATAAGGATGGGGTGTAATTCATCAACTAACACCATGGGCAAAACAGACTTGACTTAGAGAAGATTAATTTAATTTATTGCCAGCTAATAACAGAGTAGCACAGTGAGAAATAAGAACAAAACTAAAAACACCTCCTCCCCATCTTTGGGCAGCATTAAGTCTGTCTGAGCTGGCTAAAACTGTCCCTGTCCAATATGGGGGAAGCCCTGGTCTCTTCTCACAGACCACAGCTTCCCACTACCAAAACCTTTCCACCATAGCTCTGGATAGCCTTACTTTTGTTTTGCAACCAGCGCTCAAATGGTATCATTATGCTTGCTCTCTCTTGGCTATCATCAAGGAACATTTTGCATGGGAATGGAAACAATTTGTGCGTAGGAGGTTCCTGTTATTTGTCCAGAAGAAAAACTAATCATTGCCATCACTTTCTTCATGCAGTTTTGCAAATTCTCAGCATTAGACAATGTTCTCCTCCATGAACCAGCTGTCATGCTTTTCAGCTCAGTACTGATGAGCATTTCCTCCCATGTGCCAGGTGAAGGGGCCTGCTTGGTTACTCCAAAGGAGATGAACTGTCTCTCGCCATGGCTGCCTTCCTGAAGAACATCACAGCCATTTGCTTCCCTCAATGGCCCTGTGGCTGCTACATTTATTCCTCTCTGTTACAAGGATAAAACCATCCCCATTTTGACCACATATGAACAACATATCAAGGTCACCGATTCCAATATTCTTGATTGTTCTGATGTCCTTATTGACCCTTTTCAAGCCCCTGGCAACCGAAGCCTGATCCCAGTAGAGAAAGCTGAGGCACAGCTACTATTCATCACGGGACAAGATGACCATGTTGTCAAAAGAAAGTATTATGCTACTGAAGTCTGCAAGCTTTTGCAGGCTCAAGGGAAGGAAAATTTTCAGATTCTCTCCTACCCTGGAACAGGGCACTGCATAGACCCTACCTTTTTCCCTTTGTACCCCATAGGAAACCATCCCATTTTTCACAAGCGGGCAGTCCTGGGTGAGGAGTTCGGGACTTATTCTAAAGCTCAGGTTCATGCTTGGCCACAGATCCAGGCTTTTTTCCAGAAATATTTAAATGACAAGTAATGTGCAACAAGTGATGTGCAAGCAACACACAACTTTGAACAACCAGATCTGATAAATTCTGTTACAGTTATCAATCTAACAGCTTGTCTCACCTGTACAACTACAGTATCTTCCATGACTTTAGGCATCCATGACTCAGAAAAGAAAGGGGGTTGCCTTTTCTCTTCTTCCCTGAACCTTTTTGTTCAAGTGTCAAGAAAATGCATGGCATTTTTTGCCTTTTATAAAACACCTCATGTGCCAAATGCGCTGTTATGTTTCTTGGGGGGGGTTCTATTCTCCTAATGCATTCTTGACAGTACTTTCCATATCACTGTGGTCTCTACATGTACACGCTATCCTCAGCTCATACTTGAAAGCAACACCTCCCAGATAACAGTTTTGGAGCAGGGATTTCACTGTTGTTATGGTGAATGTCTCATTGCAAATGGAAATGTCTCTGATCTCTGTGCTGCTGGGAGTGTGCAAAAATGGATGCTATAGCCAGGTTGCTGGGCTGTTTCTGGTTTACCCTTGGGGAAGGTTGTTTGCCTTCTTCCATCTTCCCTTCACAATGCTGTGTTCTGGCTAGTGGATACTTCTGGCTCCAAGATGTAATGTAAAAAACTTCCTGCTGAATTTACAATCATTGTGATCTTCTCCCACATGATGTGGAACATTTTAATCTTTGTTATTGGGTTGAGAATTGTAATAAAGGACTGAGATTTGAAAGCCATGGAGTCATTTGTTCTGCTTTGGTTAGAAGCAGGGTTTGCAACTTGACCACTCTCTCATCCCAGGGTGAAACCTTGGGATTGCAGAAGCTTGGGATCAAGGGCTGCCCAGGTAGGAACAGGACACCATAGAAGATAGCCCTCTTACCTTCACTCTTCCACTCCTCTTGTGTCACCAAGCATAGAGGAGAAGGAATGTTGCTGAAGCCTCCAGGACCTTTTCCCTTAGCATCTGCTCCAGCCTATGGTCAAGCTGGTGATCAAATCCAGTACTGTAAACCAAGGATTGTTCTTCTCAACAACAGGAGTAGTTTCCACACATTGAGGGCTAAACACCAGACAACATGCCCAAATCCTAGATGACAAAGCACCTCATCTGTTTAGGAGAGAATGGGTAATCTCCACAGGGAAGGAAAGACTGCTGAGACTCTGTCCAACACCTCTGACAATGCTCAGGATTCCCTCAGATGCTTCCACTTGTTTCACACCACTAAGTCAGACATGAGGAGTTCAGAGTGTGAGGCACCCCTACCTGCATCTCCAGGAAGACTCTGGGAGCCTAAGGAAACAGCTGTCCCTCTGCAGCTCCTTTTGGATCAGAAGATCCAGCTCTGGGCAAGATGGACTGAATGACCTTCTTTTTTAAAACCTTGCAAAATCCATTACTAGAAGAGCCAGATATTTCCTGACCTACCTAAAGAGTCTGTGAAAGCACTCCCTCTTCATCCCTCCTGCACTACTGATGATCCTAACCATCCTTCCCAATTCACCTGGCTGTGCAGCTGCCAGGGCTGAGCAGAGCCTGGTGGAGACATAAGCCACCTTGCCCATGCCTTGGGGCAACTAATACAGAGGCAGAACCGGCAAGGAGAGGCGAAGCACTGCCGGGCTGGTGCTGGTGTGGCTTCTCCCCGCCCCGGCTGGGGCTGGCCCACGCTCCGGTCTCTCGGCCGAGCGGCACAGCACAGTTCGGCCCTACTCGGGGTCGCTGCCGGCGAGCAACAGCTCCGCGCTGCCCTATCTCTGTGCGGTCGGTCCCACACAGGCCCTTCGCTGCCCGGACGGTGAATCCCGACTGCGATTCTGCTCGGTGGCTCGTCAACGCCTCTGCCCGTCCCGCCCCGCGTGTCCCCTCGCCCGCAGCCACCGTCCGGTCCAGGGGAGCTCGGGGGGACACTGAGGAGCTCTCTGGGGCCAGGACAGGTCGCAAGAACTCGGCAGAGTTTGACAGAGAACCCTCCCATAGCCGGAAGGGGGGTGTCGAAGACAGAGGAGAGGGGAAGAGTAGGCGGGCGGGGCGGCAGGGAAGCAGGCCGGCGGGGCGAGGGACCTACCGCCCCGCTCCTGCCCGCGGGGTCTTACAGCGGCACTCCGGGATCGATCCCGACTCCGGTTCCGCGGGGACCTGCCCCAGAATCCGCCCCCAGAGGCGGGAACTACCCGGGGCAATGTGGCAGATCACTGCCCGCTCCCTGCGCCGGGCCAGCTCCCGTAGCTGGCAGAGGCGACTGCCCTGGCCCGGCCCCGCGCCTGCAGCCCCACGGTGCCGCAGCCCCGCGTGGACCCCCGGGACAGCCTCTGCCCGTGGACTCGCCTCCATGGCCCCCTCCATCCGCCTCTCGCCCGCCACCCGCAGCCTCTTCGATGAGCCGCTGGCCATCGCTGTGCAGGGCCTCGGCCCGCGGCAGCAGGTCACACTGAGGACATCCTTGCGGGATGAGAAGGGAGAGCTCTTCCAGGCCAGTGCCCGCTACCAGGCGGGGGACGACGGGGAGCTGGACCTCGCCCGCTGTCCTGCGCTGCCGGGAGGCAGCTTCTCTGGCCTGGAGCCCATGGGGCTGCTCTGGGCTTTGCAGCCCCAGAGGCCCTTCTGGCGGCTGGTGAAGCGGGACGTTCAGAGCCCCTTCCTCCTGCAGCTGGAGGTGTTTGAGGGCCACGGGAAGCCTCCAGGGCGGCTCCTGGCCCAGGCGCAGCACGAGCGGGCGTTCCTGCGGGACGGGGTGCGGAGAGTCCCGGTGCGAGAGGGGAGGATCCGGGCGACGCTTTTTCTGCCCCCCGGTGAGTACCGGCCGTGCCGGGCTCCTTCTCCCACTGGTGTTGCTCTGCTTTCGGCCCCGCGCTTCCAGGCCCGGAGCGTGACCCCTTCCAGGCTTCCTCTGAGGACAAGGGGAAGCCTCGCCCTGCCAGCTGGCACTAGACACTTCTCAAGGAGCGGTCTGATCAGCCCAACCCTCTTTGGTCTGCTGGGTACGCTCACTACGTAGAGCAGCTATATGTGCTGAAGCACACTTGAGTATATTTAATTGATTCTTACTGGACATGAAAGCATTTATCACAATACCCTTCTTGTTCCCAAATGCTGTGGGTGGTGGTGTCAGCCAGTCTTCAAGATACCTTTCCTCTACCTGGCTGTTTCCCAGGGAATTCAGCTAGTAATTCTTTGAGTAAGTAGAAGGTTGCCCTCCCAGACTATAGCGTTCAAGCCTGCTGCTTCCCTTTCCAGCCTCTCCACAGATCCTGAACTCAGTTATATCCTAGTTGCTGAAGCCCAAGGCAATCCAAGCTGCCTTTTGCTGCCACATTTGTCCCCAATTCTTCCTTGTTTGTGAGCAGAAGATTAAGGAAAGCATTAGACAGGTTTGCTCTTACAGTATTTTTGTCAGAAAGTAATCATTACTATGGTCTGTGAGGTTTTCAGATTGCCTGACAAATGCTGTGTTGTCCTCCCAGCAGCTGTCCAGATTTCTGCTAGTTGGCTGTAGGAAACCTCATTCCCTTGGTTGAGTGGTTTGCAGCAGCTGCACCACTGCCACACCCCAGCTTTCCTTTCCCCTGTGATTCAGAGGCTTTCACCAAGCATGTCTCTGGAACCTCATGTACTCAAGGAGCTCCTCTATGTATCATGTGCTTTCCCCTTTCTTCCCTGTCTGTCCCTGGCAACTCCTCCATGACAGCGCTAAAATCATACGTGCTGTCCCAGCCAGTGTCCTGGGCTCTGACTGCGCTGTAGCCTTGAGGCTGGAGGTGAATTTCCTGTTCTTCTTGCTTGTTGCCCATGTTCTCCATGTTAGTCTGCAGACACCTGAGGGAAGCCTCACCTTCCCTCCTGAGCAGGAATGGGAGTCTCCCTCTTGGCCTCCTCCTTTCCATACTTTGTTAACAGTTTGTGGCAATCCCTCTCAGCTTTGGACTTGTCCCCTGATGAACCTAATGTAAAGGTTCTCTTACCAGGTTAGCAAGGTTAGTTTCAGATACTTTCTTCTCTTAATCCCAGAATAAATGGCCATAGTACATTTACACTGAAACTGAGAAGCTGAAATCATCAGAAGAGGAGATTTTTTTTGATACTGAGAAATGCAGCAAGGAAAAGCCTCCTGGGTATAATTCAGAGCTTGATAGCTTTGCAGTGAATTTACATGATACAGAAACTAGTTGTGACTGTCAAAAGATCAATTCTCTTCCAGCCACATGTTCCCTGATGTTATCCAGAACATTACCAGGCCTGCTAATTTTTGCTGGCTTGTTTAATATTGAAGCAATGTAGCCATTTAATTAAAACTGGCACAGTAGTTTAGGACCCTTAACACCATTTTGCTGCTTTAGGTTTTTTTCTTTTTTTAAAAAGACACATTCCCAGGCCTATGATATTGGCATATAACTTAAGAATTGTGGGTTAATGTGTCCTGTTATATTGTCTCTCGCAGGAAATGGCCCCTTTCCGGGAATTATTGACTTATATGGAACTGGAGGAGGACTCCCTGAATACAGGGCATGCCTGCTGGCCAACTATGGCTTTGCTGTGCTGGCTCTGGCTTACTACAGCTATGAAGATCTCCCCAAAGAGATGAAGGAATTCCACCTGGAATATTTTGAAGAAGCTGTAAACTATATGTTACAACACACCCAGGTTGGTTTGTTCATTGACTCACCACAGTGAACTCTCATTATTTCGGTCCTGTCAGACTGCAGATGGGGCAGAGCTGCTGTATTTAAAATAGCATCACTGTTAAGTTGGCTGTGATTAATTTGTTTGATATCTTTAATTCCCATTACAATGGCTCTCTGGCAGCTTATTCCAATTCTTCCTTTTGAAGTGGCCAGGAGAAACAGTGACACATAAGTAACATACTGGTAATTTCTACTCCATTCAACCCAGTGTCATAACTAGGGCGCTAGTTGCCTGGAGACTTATTTGACTTACAGCAGGGCTTTTAGGTTTATGCTCTGTAGAATGTCCTGCAGATCTTAATGTCCTTTTCAGCTGTGGAGCACATGATAACCTTCTGTGATACAAGTCTCAAGGAAGTCCACCAGTACACATTTGTTGCTGTGTATTTTCATCATCACGGCTAGGCTTCACGAATGAAGATTTAGGAAGGCTCTATCCACATTTGTTACAGGCACACTGGTGGCTTTTATACGCTGTTAGAATCACTCCAAATGTTGTTATTTGGTGAGTGTGGGTTTTAGTAACTGCTTGTGCACTTAGGGATCCTTCTAATCTCCTTAGCAGAACCTGCTTGGTTCTGCATCTCCTTGCAAGCAGCTGTGCATGACAATAGCTAGAACTGCACAAGGCAATACTTGGTTTCTCTGAAGAATGAAAACAAATACCTTCCTCAACCTCAGAAAGATGAGTAGATGTTAAAGGACTTGGTTGCTTTTCAGATGCCTTAACCTTAACTGCTCATGCCACCTCTCTGCCCAAAAAAATCTGAAAATTGCTTCCACCTGTCTTTTTTTTTTTTTCCCTGAGAGCAGTACTATTGCCTCCCATTAACACCTCCACTGATACCCTCATCATGTTTTTAATGCGTTGCAAAGTTTCAGCTGTATTTTCTAATTTCTCCCTTTCCATGTTTCAAAGTCAGTGGGTTTGGAGCCTATTACACTGGTGATAAGATACGAAACATACTAAATTTTGATGCTGTCTCAGAGCCTTTTTGCTCCTAAGGGTCTTTGGATTTTGAAGCAGTTGTGGTATTAGCTAACCTTCTTTCAATATCCTTGGAGGCTTTCAATACTTTGTAAGGTCATTTAATTTTTCTATTCTAGTTAATTTGCCTTGTGTAAAAGAAAATGAAGGTAACCTATTCTAGATTGACTCCGGAGGACTGTACAATTCTCTTAGAAAAATGGGTTTAATGGGTTATTTTTTTTAAGATACATTTTAATGAGTAAGGTACCTCAGAATGCTTCCTGTGAGTTAGACACCAAGCATACCGGAGAAGAGGGAGAGCAGCTGATGTGGAGCCTGCCACTCCATGTTATCTTCTTAACAGGGAAAACAAAGACAGTGGTTGAGTATAAGAAATACATTATCATAAGTGATGACAATATCATAGTCATTGCTGACTGAGCATTTTGCACTGAAAGAAAGTATTTGTAGAAGAAGCCTCCCCTTCTCCTTCCCTCTTCTTCTCTCAACTGCCTTATAGGCAAAGTGAATTTAGGACTGCACATCTGCAAACACACTGTATTCTCTGCTTCAGCACTGAACCCTGTAGCTTTGTTAGGTGATGATGCTGCAGTCCCAGTAGGGCTTAGGACCATAAATCAAGCACAGAACAGTGCCTAGGGTCCCTCAGATGTGGGCCCTGCAAACAGGACCTTAGATGCCTGTACTTGGGGTCCAAATTTGGGACAGACACGGCTGCAAACATGGCAACATCTTAAAGAAGTGGCATGCTTTGGTTCATTGCTTGTGGTTTCTCTTCTCTCACCTCCAGGTTAAAGGTCCAGGAATTGGGTTGCTTGGAATCTCAAAGGGTGGTGACCTGTGCACCTCCATGGCCTCCTTCCTAAAGGGCATCACAGCCACTGCCCTTATCAACGGCTCAGTGGCAAATGTGGGTGCAGTGCTCCGCTACAAGGACATCACCATTCCACCTCTTAATATCAATTTGAAACGCATCAAGGTCGGCAAGTCTGGGATTGCTGATATTTTTGATATATTGAACAACCCACTAGAAGGGCCTGACCAGCAAAGCTTTATCCCTTTGGAGAAGGCCGAGTGTCGCTTCTTGTTCATTGTTGGCCAGGATGATCGCAACTGGAAAAGCGAATTCTTTGCAGTTGAGGGGAGCAAACGTTTGCAAGCTCATGGGAAGGAAAAGCCTGAGATAGTCTGTTATCCTGGAGCAGGGCACTACATTGAACCTCCCTTTTTCCCAATGTGTGCAGCCTCAATGCACCTGCTAGTTGGCAAACCTGTGGAGTGGGGAGGGGAGCCCAAGGCACACTGTGAGGCACAGATAGATGCTTGGCAGCAGATCCAAGCTTTCTTCCGGAAACACCTCACAGGCAAGCCATCTGGAACATCCAGTAATCTGTGATGTGAAGTAGATTACAGATGAAGATGCTGGTGTTTCAAGATTGCTTTGTTAAATGGCTCAGAATGAGAACAAGGAACATCAGAGAATAAGCTATTGGGTTTCTTGGAGGATGACAGCGGGTGAAAGCATAAAAGCTGCTTTGTTTTTACACCCTCCTCTAACCTTGATTAGAGGTTCTTAGCCTCCTGCTTTGTGTAGTATAGGATTAAAAGTTGTGGAAGACAAATGTGGTAAGGCTGGGTGTTCTTTGAATGTGAAATTAAGTGGAAGGTAACTTATCTAAGCTGAGAACTGGGGTGAAAATGTACCTTGGCATTCTCAGAGGAAACATATGCCATTGCCTTTACCAGAGCCAGCTTTGTGTGCTCGTTCCAGTGTTCTAGTTTTTCTGGAAGCAGCAGTTCTCTCTTCCTGCCTCCAGTATTCTTTCTGTTCTCCCTGTGCACGTCCCTCTCCTGTGTTGCTCATTCCCCTTCTCTCACACCACTAAATTAGATTTTTAACAAAATCTAATATTCACTTAGCAAAAGCAGCAATAATGTGTCTGCTCCTCAGGTAGCAAATCTCCCGTTCATAGACAACAACAGCCCCTAGCCTGATGTGACATTCTGGGCACATGCAGTAGAAATGAGACATTTTAACAGTTTTTGAACGTCTGTAAGCATGAGAAAACAAAAGACCTGGCCCTGTTGGTAGTCATCCTGGAGCCGCTCTCGGGCATCTCCTCAGCTGGGCTGGGTATCCGGTCTAGGTTCGCAGCGCTGTTGGAGGGTAGCGTCTTCCTGCCTGTACATTCCCTTAGCGCCTGCTTCCAAAAGTTACGGGAAACAGTCCGGCTGCGGGGCTGGCTCGGCGGCTCCACGAGGCGCCGGGTGCTGTGCAGGGGTAGGCGGGCTGGAAGGGGCGGTGGAGCGGCTGCCGTGCTGTGCCGGAGCCAGGCTCCGGCCGCATGTCTGGTTCTCTCTGAGCAGCAGGGGCAGCGGGGTGAGCTGTCAGCCCCGCCGGAGATCCTCGGTAACATTCGGCACCCAGGGGCAGGGTTGGAGGAGAAGGCGCTGGATGTTGCCGGCGAGTTTGCGCTGCTGTATCCGAACGCTTTGCACCCCCCAGTGCCTGACAGCGCGCGCGGGCCGCATCCAGCCTCGGCTGCTCCCCGTGCGTCAGGCGGGCTTTTGCATTCCCTGTGTTTGTAATAGCTTAAAGTGAAACTTTAGCCACTGCCCACGGCTCGCTGCCCCAGTCGGTTGGACGGCTTGGGGGAGACTGGAGCGGCCCGCGGCTGGCGGTCCTTCCCCGCCTGGCTGCTCCAGTCGCTTGGATGATTTGGGAGAGGTGGGAGCGGCCCGGAGCTATCCACCTTTCCTGGCGCCGGGGAGGGGCTCTTCTCTCGATTGGGGCCGCCTGGAGGGGGCGGTGGCCGCGGTACTGATATTGCGGGCGGCGCGGTGGCTCCGCGCAGCTTCCGCCGCCGCCGCCATGTGGAGAGCGCTCGCCGCCGCTGCCGCCGCCCCGCCGCGGGCCTTGCTGCGCGCCCGGCCGTCCCGGCGGGCGGCCAGCCTGGCCGTGTCCCCCGCCGCCGGCCCGGCCGACGAGCGGGTGGAGACGCGGGTGGCGGGGCTGAGCCCGGGGCAGCCGGTGACTCTGCGGGCCCTGGCGGCCGGTGACCGCGGCTGCCTCTTCCAGTCGTGCGCGCACTATCGAGCGGACAGCCGCGGGGAGCTGCACCTGGGCACGGACGCCTCCCACGGCGGGGACTACACCGGCGTGGAGCCCATGGGGCTCTTCTGGAGCCTCGCCCCCGCCGCCATGGAGCGGCCGTACCAGCGGCTCGTTCCCCGCAGCACCGACGCCCCGATGAAGGTGGAGGTGTTGGTCCACCAGGGCCACAGCCCGCCTGGCGCTATGCCCGGGCCAGTGGTGGCCAAGACCGAGGTGGAGAGGTGGTTCATGGCCCCCGGCGTGCGAAGGATCCGGCTGAAGGAAGGAGTCGTAAGGGGCTCCCTCTTTCTGCCGCCGGGTGAGTGTCCCGGCCGGAGGCCTTCGCTCCGGGGCCGGTGGAACCCCCCGGTTTCTCTGACCAGAGCAGGGAAAGTCTCGCAAAACAGAAACATACATATGCCACCCGCGGAATCCGTATTCTGTCAATGAGCGGAACGCCCTCCTGCAGACAGGTGGCCGGTTTTTTTCCCCGAAACCTTACGGAAACGCTCCCAAGTGCTTGTCGGGACAAGGCCCGGCTTGTGCGTGTCCTGATCCTTCTCTGCGGCACGGGGCAGGCGGCTCTTGCGGGACGGGAAGGAGCTAAAGGAGAACAGGGGTTCTAGAGTTTACTACATCGCTGCGCTCTGCCTGCGGTTTTTCAGTAGGCTGGATGTTTGTTCTGGTCTACCAGAATATGTAACATTCAGAAAAGCTGGTGCGTTTCATTGTGTGAGACTCTGCTGAATGTCCCTCTCAGAGGCATTTTTCTTCTATGTGAAACACATGCCAGTAAGCAAAGCAATAGAAGAGCTTCTAGAAAATACACTTATTCCCCCTCTGTTACATTGGAGCCAACACTGAGTTAGTAATTGGGTTAGTTTTGTGATAAACAGGCAGAATAGATTTATCAGCAAGTTTTGCCTGTTCTGCTTGTGGGATGGTTGTGCTTTATGAGATGTGATATTCTGATGGGCTCCTACTGGTATTGGAAAACAAAACTTTACAAACAGTGATGTCGTTTGTATGCTTTAGCCATGATCTAAACTTCTTGTCCCTGACTGTTGTGCTACAGGAACTGCCCTCCACATTACCTCTAATTTAAATCTACTTGGTTCAGCAGCTCCTGTAAGTATCACTACAGTATTAGGTATTTAAGTATTTTCAGTGAATTTCCAAACCAATATTTTTTTTATCTGTTTAGATATGGATCCAAAGTTCACTGAAGAAAAAAACGACAGAGATTGAACTTTGAATTTCAGATGTTTAGTCAGCATGCTGGATTTTCCATTTCTGAGACGTGATTGTTTTGCTATCCTGCCTTAGAAGATGAGTTTGATTTCTGCTGAGCTCAGTGGAAATCCAGAGATCTGCAAGAGAGAATTGTATTTTCCACTTTAGCAAGTTTGGCATTGTAATAGTGTGGAAAAGTCTGGAATCATTGCTTAAATGATATTGGCATCCCTCGTGATGGAGGATCCAGTTACACCATTACTACCATACCCTCCTTTGCTCCAGGGACAAAAACTGTTAATACTGTTAAGATAGGAATCTTAAATGTGAACCATTCTTAGTAAAAGTGAAATGATGTAAGTGGGCTTATGCTGTAATTTTAATATGAAAAATTTCTAAATTTGCGCATAAGAGTTAAGATGTGTTTCTTTGGTTTTAAACGGTAGTAAATTTGTCTATCGTGTTTTATCCTGCTTTTCAGTGAGCTATACAGAAACTATACTTGGGCATGTGTAGACACTCAGGGAGGCAGTCCAGGATCCTTGCATAAGTTTAAGTTTCTCTTCATGAGAGAAACAGTCATGCTTGACTGTGTTCTGATTACATGTTCTTGCTAGAAAGCTTTCTGGGTAGGGGTGATAAATTACGTATTTTCCAGCCATGTAGGCTGACTGCTGTTAGCTGAAGGTTCCTGTTGATCATGGCATTATGATAAATTTATCTCAACATATTTTCTCTCAAGAATATTGAACTTCTATGAAAAAAAGATCAGAACTGAAAGAGAGAGAACACAAAAGCATGGTTCAGTCCCTTTCTGACTTCCTTTAATTTAGGAGGTTTCCACCATCTAGCATGTCTTGTCCAAAACTTCCTTCTCTCAAGTGTTTTGAAGTCAGAGATCTTTTCTTTAGTGCATACAGGTAATGTCAGAGTTAGCACTCTCTTGCACAAGCGGGTCCTTTTTGTGAGATGTAGTGAGGTGGATCCAGGTACATCAGAGGTGACATCTTGTGGCCAGGGAAAAAAAAAAGAAAAAAAAGAAGTTGCTTGCTTGGGGTCTTTATAACTCCACGAGGTGGTATCCTTAACCTTTTAACCCAAGATCTGCTGGCTTGGAATACAAACATGATACAACACAACCTTGGCTGCAAACACATGGCTGTTTAAAATTGCAGTTCTGATTATTTCTGTAGTTTTGTGGGACAAATTGTACACATGTATGTCACGTTTATCTGTATATCAGTCATGCATGTGTAACCACACCCATACAACTCTGTTTTACCCTCCATCTGGTCACATCTGCAGTAGCAGTTCTCCTACCAAGCGTTACAGTGCTGATGTTGAGATAGAACTAGTTAAGTCCAGTTGATTTTGTTTAGCAATTGGTGTCTCTTTGCTGTGCTTTGCTCAATGCAGTTTATTCCAGAGTTTACATAAGTTTTGTAGAATTGACTTTGAGGGATTAGTGCTCTTTGCTCATTACTCGTGAGCTTGCACTTTGTTAATTAAGATGTGACATATTTGTGGGGAAAATAGCAGACTTAGGGTATGATTGTTCTGAAGGCAGGAGGTTAAGACCATTGAAAAATACATTTAGAACAGTTGGTTTTGATTTTTTTTAAAGAAAAAAAAGTCTAACTTCACATATTTTTGCAGGAATTTAAAGGCCTGTTCTTAGTTTGAAATAGCTGAAATGGGATACAGCGCTGGTTCTCTTAATCTCTGCTGCGCAAATGGAAAAGTAATGAGCATTAATAGCAAATGTCTTAAGCATTCTGTATTTTGTTGTTCACTCTTCACCAGATAGTTTTTAGTGTCCTGTTTGTTAACTTGTCCTCTGTACCACTTCTTTTTAATATAGGGGATGGCCCCTTTCCAGGAGTGATTGACATGTATGGTGATGAAGGAGGCTTGATTGAACTTAGATCCGGTCTCCTGGCTACCCGTGGTTTTGCTGCTCTTTCTTTGCCATATTTTGACTTTGAAGATCTTCCTAAGGTCATGAAAGAACTCAAACTCGAGTACTTTGAGGAGGCAGCTAGATTCCTACAGCGTCACCCAAAAGTGAGTGTAATGAGAGATCTCTTGGGACAAGGGAGGATTCAGCAGTCATGCCCAAGTGGTGGTGGTGATTGTTGTTTTTTTTTTTTTGGTTGGTTGGGTTTTTTTGAGTATCAGTTTCTGCTGGGCAGGTTTAGGCCTAATAGTGAGAAAATTGTAGACGCTGCATAGGTGGCTATGCATATGACTGTGAGAGTGAATTTATTCCAGCACAAACTGTCTGTTAAATAAAGTCATGCTAGAAACTAGAAGACTGCTGATCATTAGGATGGTGAAGTGCTGGAATATCCTCCAAACAGGAGCAGTGGTGATAATTTTTTTTTTTTTTAATAAAAGCAATTAGTTTAAGAGAGGATGATACAAAACTGCTCAACAGTCATTGAAAGAATGGATTCGATGGTTTGGGATGTTGCTTTCAGTTTTACTTTCCAGGCTAGAAAAAGACAAGATTAAATGCTACTTACTAATCCTTCAAATGCAATTTTTAAGGTTACTTTCTTTGCCTGAGACAACACGTGCTTGAATTTCTTGCTATCTGTTTTGGGAAAAAGAGAAAAAATTTTTATCAACATATGCAGTAGGGCCCAGGTGAGGATCAAGTGATGGTACATCTTATGCCTGTCTCTGAGATTTTCTGTGGGGTTTGACAGCTCTTGATGTCTTTAAAAAATAAGACTGTAAACAAAGGGAGGAGCCTGGGTCCAGGCTGTAGCTTTCCAACAGGTCACATCAATAATTAACCTAACCTTTCCCTTTTTTAATAACACAACTCCAAAGTCACTTAGTGGCTAATTGCATTATAATGCATACTTCCTTTATTCTTTTCCTCCTCTCTTCTCCACCCCCTATCTTATCTGAAGGTGAAAGGACCAGGAGTTGGAGTGATTGGGACTGGAAAAGGGGCAGAATTAGCACTCTCCATGATCACATTCCTGCCAGAAGTCGTGGCTGCTGTCTCCATCTCTGGCTGTAGTTCAAACACAGTTGCAGACCTCCATTACGGTGAGATGACTCTGCCTGGGCTGCGTTTTGATATGAACAAAGTCAGTGTCTCTGACACTGGTGTATTTGATATTTTTGAAGCTCTGGAGGATCCAATGAGTCCTGCTAATTCTCCTTGCATGATCCCCATTGAAAAAGCAGAAGGACACTTTCTCTTAGTGGTAGGGGAAGATGATCGTATGTGGAAGAGCTCCTTATATGCTGAGCTGGCAATCAGGCGTCTACGCCAGCATGGGAAAGAGAACTTTGAACTTTTGAGTTATCCAGGAGCAGGTCACCGAATTGATCCTCCTTCTACTCCATTTTGTCATGTAGCTATGGATCGTGTTTTGGGGGTGCCTGTTCTGGGGGGTGGAGAGAGCAAAGCACATGCCCATGCACAGGAAGACTCCTGGGGAAAGATTCAGGAGTTTCTGCGCTTGCATTTGGGATGAACATTTACACACATGCAAGCTGTTGCAGAACTGCAAGGACTGAACTTGAGCCACCAAAATGACTGGTGAATTGGAGGGACTGACTGAGAAAAACCTTGAAATGTGAAATAACCAAATGACTACTTAGCTACAAGTATAAATCCAAAAAGAAAGAGATTTATTTGGATCAGCCTAAGTTATTTTAACTAGGTACACAGAGGAGAAGTGAAACAATAAGCAGGCTGCACTGTGGTATAAATTTGAAAGCCCAAAGTGGTCATGATATGAAGAAAAAAGTATCTGAAGAGTGTAGTAGGTACTTGCTTGCTTGCAGTATTTATGACTTGGAGAATGTTCACAGCCAGCCTGCACCCTCAGTCATGACAGACAGGATCACCCCTGGGGAATGACGGATGATAAACTTTGACATCAGAATGATGAATGATTCTGGCTTTGAGTCCTCAGTTACCTTGGCCCAGAACTCAGATTTACAGCCATATACACCTTGGAAATGTATTTGCAGGAAGCTGGAGATGTCTATTTGCAGTGAGGATTGTATACTTAGTATACGTTATGTAGTGGTCTTCTGGTGACACAGGCTGTTTCTTTCCAAGAAAAACTACCTGTAGCATAAGAAAATGAAGAGTACTTTTCCTGTCATCCAGGGAGAACAGTGGCACTAGCACTGTATTGTACTGGGGGTGTAACTACTTGTTCCTGTAATGTCTTGGACTGGCATTTGGCACTCAGGGTATTAGAATTCTGTTGGATAGGTTAGAGCATGGCTAAATGCAGCCAGTAAGTAAGGGATTAATTACTCTTGGACCTTTTTAGTAATGATGTCAACAGATGCTGACAGTTGTTCTTAGGGAGGAAACAGAGTTGAGAGACAAAAAACCTTGCCTGTAGAAGATTTAAACTGACTGTAAAAAACTGTCACCTTATGGCGATGATTAACTTAGAGTCATAATTCTTAAAAAAAAAAGCGCTAAACAAAAAAACCCAACCAAACTAACAGTGCCCTCCAAAAAAACCCTAAACTCAAATCTAGGATATCTTTTCCATCACTGCCTGAGATCCTTTTTTTTCATCCTAGTTAATTTTTGGCTAGTACCTTATTTTTCCCCACTATTCAGGTAGAAAGAAACAAGTTCTTCCCAAATCAGTTGATCTGTTTAAAGGGTCTTGCTGAAATGGTGCCAGTGCAGCAGGCCTGTTTAATGAGGACCTCTATCAAGACAATTTCTCCTTCCAAAGTCATTTTGTCAGACCAGTTTGAGAGCTGCCTAGGAAGATACAAACCCTTCATTTCTGGTAATCAGTTTTGTTTTGCTCTCAGGGATCTTCTCTCTCCAGTTAACTGTCATGATGCTGCTGCTCAGGTCTTATTAGCTTTCTGCAACTTATTTCTCCTTATCATTTGATTAAAGTCACATGTTCTTTACACACAATCAATGCCAATTGAACAATTTATCCATTTTTACGATTCTTTACAAGAGAAGCCTCATCCTGCTAACTCCACACAAGATGTCTTCATACCTAGTCTCTAAACTTCCTCAGTAGCTGGAGAGGCTTTTGCCAAGTCATATCTAGTGCTTGAACATCCGCTAACACCAGCAGCCCCAGAAGTCCAGGACCACAGCCTGCTGTGATGTGCTTGTTGATGTCACTGATACTTGGTACCCTGCCTTTTTTCTAGACTCATTACAAGTGGCAACCACAGAGGAGAGGGTTGTCTGAAGGTTTCTCTTTATCTGTCTGCCTTGTCCTGTGCATCTTCAGTAGTCAGAGCTGTGTAATTAATTGTGCAAGAGAAGCTCCTCCCCTAACCCTCTTTTGTCACTCTCCCAGCGCCAATACCTGTGTCTCCACACTGCAGTCCTACCTCAGCATATGCATTGCTATGCAAGATTGCAATCTGGAGGATCAGGGAGTAAATGTTAATTTATAAATAAAAGCCAGGTAGGTTAAGAGTCCTCACACTTAATTTCTAAAGCACAAGCCTTTAAAATAATTCAGTGTTAGATTTTGTCAGATATATGCAATTTGAAAGAGAAGTAAAACGCTTTATTAAAAAGCAACCTTGCGTAAGAATTTGATGTTAGATTTTTGTTTCTGAATAGTTCATTTGTTTGGAAAACTGAATGATACTTTGTTTAAAAAGGAGGAAAAAATAAAAAGAATGTAATTTTACTTTGAAGATCCTTTTATGAATGGGTCAGGGTATTCCTGGACAAAATAATTCATAGAAGGGCCTGTAGAAAACCAGCCAACTTTTGCACTAGCATTTTGTATATTTACAATGCTACCTGGGGACCAAAGACACATTGCTGACGCTGCAGAAAACATAGCTGTTTCCTGAAGTGTACATTAAACTGAGTGTCTGTGGCCTTAGTTAAAGCCACATTATTTATACAGGTTTACATTCAAAGAATCACAGAATTGTTAGGATTGAAAGAGACCTCTGGACATGATCTAGTCCAACTGCCCTGCCAAGAAGGGGTCACCCAGAGTAGGATACACAGGAATATGTCCAGGTGGATTCTGAATGTCTCCAGAGAGGGAAACTCCATGACCTCCCTGGGCAGCCTGTGCCAGTGCTCTGCCACCCTCAAAGTAAAGAAGTTCTTCCTCGTGTTGAGATGCAACTTCTTCTGTTTCAGTTTGTGGCCATTGTCACTGGATACCATTCTCTTGACACCCACCTTTGAGATACTTATAGGCCATTGATGAGATCCTCTCTCGGTCTTCTCATCTCTAGACAATTCAGGCTCAGGTCCTGCAGTCTCTCCTCATAAGAGAGATGTTCCAGACCTCTAATCATCTTTATGGCTCTCCTCTGAACCTTCTCCAGTAGCTCCTTTTCTTTCTTGTACTGAAGAACCCAGTACTGGACAGAGTAATTCCTTGCCAGGCAAAGCTCCCGTCACATTCCATTGGGACTAGTACTCGGGGGGCTGGATTAGCTGCACCGGCCACCTCTGGGAGGTCTCACAGCGGCCCGTGGGGGCTGTCGCCTTCCCCGGGCCGGGCCCGCATGGCCCCCCGCCCCCCATCGCGTCCCACAAGGCGCCGCGGCCGCCGCCCCCGACGCGAGTTCCGGGCCGGGGCGTTCCCGCGCCCGTAGCAACCGGAGCGTTCGCGGTAGCAACGGCACCATGGTGGGTCCTGCGGCGGGGGCGGCCGGGCGGCACCGCGGCCCGCCGGCGGCTGGGGGGGCGCGGGACGGACCGGGACCGGCGGCGCGGGGCTGGTGCCGCGGGTGGTGTGTGAGCGGCGTCCCCCCGGGGCCGCTGCCCAGCGGTCCCTGGGCCGGCGGTGGCGGTGGCGGAGCCCTCCGCGGCCGGGCCCTGCCGAGCAACCTGGGTTCGACGTGAGCTGTCCGGGGGGCAGCGCGGGGCTCGGGGCGGCGGCTGAGGCGTGGTGGCCTGATGCTGTGCCTTGGGAAAGGGGCATTTCGGGATAGGCGAAAGAAGCGGGGAGTCTGAGATGTCATCGTACACAAACCTCAGCGTTTTTAAGGCAGCAGTGTCTGCGATCACTACAGCGATTAGCTTGTTGTCGGTTGCTGTGCAATTCCGATTTCCTCTATTGAACATATAAATAAATGTTTGCAAATTAAGGCGAAGTGTCGCTGTTTTGCTTTTTCCTGGGGCACTAAATTTTGTAAATAGTCTGTGTCCATCTGCCATGTTTAGGGAGGGGAAATACTTCTTGTTATAACTATTGTAATACAAGTGTGGTTATTTTTTCCCCTTAAGGTATTCTGTTTCTTGTTCCTGCCGTGTTGATGGCGACTCTTCAGGGTGACAATTGATCACTTGGCATTTTGAGTATTTTAAGTATTATGATTTTCTTTAGTCTAAATACCTGTATAAAATTGTTCAATATGCAGGTAGAGAAGCCCTGAAAATAAGCTGCTCGGAGGGAAGTTTCCTTTAGGTAATCTTGCTTGGCAGAAGATACTCTTATTTATCTACAGAAATTTCAAGTACACCTCAAAGAGAATGAAATCTCTGACATGTGTTCTCCAAATAACCCGCTGTGCTGATGTCCATGTTTCCAGCAACTCAGCAGAGATAAGTCAGCAGAGGTCAGGAGAGAAACTGCTTCTTGTGCTCAGATGGATCCAATCCGTTTTTAGGCATGACTTAGAAATGGAAGCAGATATTGGTCATGTAAATCCATTTCTGTCTTCAACATGAGTGACCAAGATCACGTACCCAAGTGCTGTACTGATTTACTGCCATAATTACAAAAGCAGTAATGAAGTTCTGTCCAGAAAACCCAGTTAGCTGGAAGCCCCTTGTTTTTGCTGGCACACTGGTAGCTGTTAATTGGATTGCATGAGGCTATTGGAATGGGAATTAGGGATGTGATTTTCTGAACAGGAAGAGGTCATGCAGCTGTTTATCTGTGGCAGACACTGAGGAGATGCTGCCTGGCACAAGTTTGCCAGGTCATCTCCAATGGGACCATGAGCTAGCTGTCAGTTGGTATAGACCAGAAACAAATACTTGTCAATGGGCAGAAGCAGCTGGAACATCTGAGGATGCACAGTGATACATGTCTAAGTAAAGGTGTATATTGGTGATTGAGGTGCATGCTCAGGCTCCCTGGTGCTGCTGGGTCTTGGTGGTTGCTGGGTGTTCAGTGGCTTTGGCCATTTTTTATATGCAGCTGCCTCAGCTATTGTCTTTTGCCCTGAGACCAGTGTTTCCAGTGGTCCAGAGTAAAGTACCCAGCACTAGAGCTCTGTGGTTGAGGTGGTTGCCTGTAAGATTTTGGGTGGAAGTTAGTTTGTTGGGTTTAACTTTTACTGAAGGGTTTTTTTTTTTATCTGATTACCTTAAAGACTGCTTTTATCCACACATGGTAGTGCTACACATAAGAGCAACAGAGATGCCAAAACTAGAGTCCTTCTATATTTGTACAAAGGAGGCTGTTGATCAGTGTTTGTGAAAGATTGGTCTCTGAAACCTTTTTAATCCAAAAGACATCTTGTAATATGTTTAGTGTTTAGAGAAGCATTAAATATGTTGTTTATATACTACTGTTTTGGATGTCTTCATGTGGTTTTATAAGACTCTGATGTGAGATAGAAAAGTTGGAGTTAGTGACAACAGAAAGTTGGTCAGTGGGTCAGTCCCTAAAAAGCCTTGTACAGCAGCTCTCAGATTTTTCAAACTGAATAATACATGTTTTCACATCATATGATGCAACTCTATGCAAAGCAATTGGAAAGAAACACCAAATATAAACAATCCAGATTGCTCTTTAGTTTTGGCAAGATGTACCTCATTTTTCTCAGTGAATCTGAAGAAGCTGTATCATTCTGTGTGCTCACAGACTTGCTTTCAAACGGGAAGTTGCTAATGCACAATAGAAAATGTGAGGGTTTAAGAGCATTAGACCACAATTTTCAGTGCAGTGGTTTCTTATGCTTTTGAATTGAATTTCACCATCAGAGCTAACAAGCAATGTCCCATGGGGCAGAGAGTAAGACCAGGAAGATAATGTCCTGACATTAAGCCCATCATTTGCTTCTGAAAATGCTGCCAAGTACCTCAGAAAACAAATTTATAGGACACTGAGGGTTTCCAGCTTCTTCAACTCAGCTGACACAAGGCAATACAAGGAAGTGGTAGAAGGGGATAGACAAGCAGGATAGGGAGAGAGAAGGGAGAGGAAATAGGTTTGCAGTGAACAAGCCAATTATAAATTTGCAATGAATATTCATTTAAATTTGTTTCATTTTTAGGCCAAAGCAACAACTATCAAAGAAGCTCTAGCCAAATGGGTAAGTACTAGAACAGTGTCTAGCTGCTTTGCAGTACTCTGTGGCATGGGGTTTGACTGTATTCAGATAAATTTGCTTTTCAAACATTGTAGGAAATACATTTGCTTGAAACATTTGCTTAAGAAGTTTTACAAAGTAAAATGATGATTACTGTTGTTGTGTAATACATTCTGTTGGATTTTCTGTATGTTCTTGTTAAATTGATATGACTGGTAAAGATGAGTCTGTTTTGCTCTCCTGCCTCATTCTGCTGTGTATGCACTGGCATGAAGCTACAAAGGGACTTAAAGTTGGAGATGTCTTATGTTTTAATTATGCTCTTTTTACTTTACCTGACTGTAGTCCTTCCCACAGAATAAACAAGTATGAAATTTTCACTGAACTGAATTCAGTGAAACTTCTACATGTCTTTTGGCATGTTGTCCCTCATATTGTGCAAAGCTTAACTCAGAATCTGAGTTTCTTGCTTGTTTTTCCTCTTAAAGTACTGTGTTAATACAGAAGGTCATTAGTCTCGTGGTGACTGACCTGGTCTTTTAGAAAACTGTGTGTTGGCAAGGGTGTGAATATAATTTCAAATGATGGTGTAGGATGCTCTGGGATCAGGTTCACAGTCCAGTAAAATCAGTGAGACCCTTTCCCCAGTCTCAGTGAATTTTAGATAAGGGCACAGAGGTGCCGCTCCGTGTACATGCACTCCCCCCCTATTTCTGGCCAGCTGCTAGAGCAAGGCTTTATAAATATTTTGGTCTCTAGAAATCT
>NW_016690181.1:685157-699387 GCF_001604755.1 Lepidothrix coronata
CATGGACAGGTACACTTGAAAGCCAGAAGATCTGTACTATCATCAGCTCAAGGTACTAGCCTGGAATTGAAGACTATTTTCATTTTGAATTTTATCATTGTTTAGTACCTTCAGAATTTCAGGGGTTTCCCAGTTATGTTGACATATCCCGCAAACTTCACTCCTGCTCTCTTAATAAGAGCTAGAATGCAACAACTTGTGGACATTAGCATTACTAGAGGTGTGAACTGAGTGTTAAAAAAATTTGCTCTTCCTCCCTCACTCTTTCTGCCCTTCACAGCCTCATCTCTGTGTTTCGTAGTGAAGATTTATTTTCCATTTGCTTCTCTGTCACACGTCTCTTAGAGATAATAGGCCTGTGTCAGTGAGTTTCCATTACTGTTAGGCATGAAGTGCTGAATTTGCTTTTCTATTCAGGTTATTGGGGGTGGGTCTAAATCTTCCTTTTACTATTCCTAATCTGGATCCCATGTGACTTGTACAATTGGATCTAGTGTTGTGTTACATTCTGCATGTTTTTCTTCCCTTTGGCATAAGGGTTTACTATGCCCTACAGCCAGCTTGCCATTAGGTAAATCAAAGCAATTTTAAATCAAAGCAGCTTCAACTTAGCAAATATATAACCTATTCTTAAAAAAGTGTGTCTGTTCTACCTGTGGTTTCTCTATGGCATATTGAGGTTGTGCAGCTGACCTTTCTTCCAGAAGTACTTGGCAATCAGGATGAATTTTCTTCCTACAGGTGCTCACTGCTGGCCAGAGTCTGTGTTGAAAGCTCTCTCCCTTTCATGTTTTTAAGAAAAAATGTAGTTTTATTTATGGTATGAACCAATAGATTAGAAACTGAGCATAAATGCAAATAGATACAGTGCTGTTCTTAGAAAAGAAAGTGGAAGTTTCACATTCATACAGTGATTTAGTTTATATACATATAGCCATATTCTAGCAAGACATCTGACGTGCTTATTTGCTAAATCGCTAATTATGAGTAAAAATACTGTCACACTGAATTTGGACAGAATCTAGAATATAAGTAATTGTATGAGACAACATGCTAATTTTTTATTAAATTAAGTTTCCTGAAGTATTTTGGGTTCATAAGAGGGAAAATAACATTATCAAAACCTGATCTTCTGCTATGGGATTCTTAAAGCTTTCTGGGATACGATTAATTTCATTACAAAGTAGCCATATAAACCAGGCCACACTCAGCTATCTCTCTTTTCAGTAGCTGCCTAAAATGGGAGAGAAAACAAGAGTCCTTGTTTTGAAAGCACTGAGATTTCTCCTTTGTTAATGGACCTCCAGTCCTCCCACTGAACACTGAGTGAATTAACAAAATGCTCCCTTTGTGCTGTCAGGGAGGCAGCTGTCCAAACTGCTGCTACTCCCTAAACAGATACTTGTTCCAAATGTTTAGCCAATAATTGCCATCACTTCAGAATTTTAAAAGATTTAATAGAGTATGTTTTTTAATAAACCCAGATGCTGACGTTATTTGGCCATGTTTCTAAGGCTTTGAACTTTACTAAGTATTTAATTTAGCAAATTATCAGCCTAGGTTGTAAAAAGGAAATTCATCTTTTGCTGTATCCTCTAAAGTGTGAAATTTTCCCCCATTCTTTTTTAATGGCTAATCACAACTTTTTTTTTAGATTCTTAACTCTATGAATCTGTTGAAGTTTTCGTCCCAAAAAAACCCTACTCCCCCATGCTCAGTTTGTGTTGTGAGTTAGGTGTGAGTTCTGAGGTCTCTGGATGAAGTGGGAAGGAGATTTTTCTAGCAGAGCTTTTAAGACTCTGCTTCTGCTACGGATTGGCCAAGGCTGATGTTTCCTATATGTTAGTCTCCATGGAAATACCTTAATTCAGAATTTTAAACCTCCGTCTATTTTCCGTTCTTTACAGCACAGGACTCCTCAATTAAGTTCATTTAATAAACACAACTTTTAAAAAAGCATATGTAATGTGTATGTTCTTTTGCTGTTTTGAAAATAAGCTAGCCTTCCCTTTTTGTGCTACACCATCAGGAATCTTGATAAACAGGATTCAAAATGCTTTCTCTTTTCAGTAGTATCTTCTAGTAGTATATTGGAATTATTTCTATAGTAATTGCTTTTGTAGTAATTTTTAAATATAGTAATTTTTGGTAATTGCGTGTAGCAGTAAGCCTCTTCCTCACCTTTTCTTTTCTTTAGGAAGAAAAAAATGGCCAGAAGGCTTCAGAGGCAAAAGAGGTAAAACTGTACGGTCAGGTTCCTCCTGTAGAGAAGATGGATGAATCTCTCTCCACACTTGTTAACTGCGAGTAAGTTCAATTAAAAACAAATTGGAAACAAAATATTCTCTTCATTCTTTTTTTCAGTTTTTGTGCTGTCCACTGTGCAAATATGTATTTACTATGTTTAAGTGTAGCCTTCAAAGCAGCAGCTTTCTCTTTTTTTTTGCCTCAGCTGAGCTTCTCTTTCCACACACAGTTGCTCTTTTTAATTCAAAGATCCCTGCGACTTACTCAGAAAATGTTAGGGTAGATTCTGTATTAATATTTGTCCCCAGAAAAATGGTATATAATTACAGGTCTGTGTTTGGAGTCTGTCAACTAACTGGCACATTTATGACCCACTCCAAAATTTATGAAAAAAAAAAAAAAAGCGGGGATTTAAGCAGGACTTCCAGAAAGAGATTAGAGCCGCTTTAGAAATAAACATCTATGCATTTGATAAGGCCAGGCATCAAAAGATAATCAAGTATGTCATATAAGTACCTCATGGTATTTTCCCAGAAGCTAATAAAGTTCAAGAAGCCTTGATGATTTGAGGATATTTTGAGTCTGTTAACATATACAGTCAGTTCACCATCTATTGAGAGAACAATAGAAAATTATTTCTAATGCAGTGGTGTTTAGACATGGAATTCTTCCAATATAGTGATCCCATATATACTGTGAATTGATTATTCTTGCTTTTAAAGGAAACTATCACTGTCTACAAACTGCATTGAAAGAATCGCCAACTTGAACAACCTAAGTAAGTGACAAGCCAACCAGCCATAATGTTTGTTTTTTAGTTGTTTGTTAGGATATATACTGTCATTTGTTATATGTATCCAGCTTTATTTAGTCCTATTCTTATCCTTTTTTATTCCTTCCTCTTAGAACACTACAATTACAATGTTAGAATTATCAGTCTTACTGGAGAATGCATGCTTAGCAGTAATGGTGTATTGAAACAGGTATCCCTGCACTAGCCTTGACAGTTGTCTCAGTGCAAGTTTAACAAAAAAACCAAAAAAATTCCCTTCAGTAAGCACTTCAGTACCCTCCAGTGGGCCTCACTGTGCTATTCAACACCTCATCAGTTCTAGAATGATGTTATGACCGTTTTCCACACTCATGATGGATATAGTCTGCAGTTCAACAACTCCACAATTGCCTTATTGCTTGAAGTGAGGAGTGTTGTAGACCTGGATGGAAAAATGTTGTTCCACTTTGCAGAGGATTGCATATACTTGGTTTCATTTTGTTCATGCTTTATAAATGGATGGTGGTGCCACCTGTCTAGAAGTAGAACTTTTCTTTCTTGGACAGCTGTCTATCAAACTCATTGGGCTCCTGACTTTAGGACAGAAGTCTTAATGGTCTGTCCTCAAGACTTTGACTCTGTGGCATGAGGATGGCAAAGAGCTGCAGGTTTTGGGGTGGAGCTTCCAGGCTTTTCTGTTCCCATTAAAATGCCAGCAGACAGACAAGGAACCTGGAATCTTGTCCTCTCCAAATGCACATCAATAGGTTTCTCAAAGAGCTTTATGAACTTAATTATTTTCATAATATGCTCAGACTTCAAAAAATTTGCAAATTCTGATCAGGGAAAAAATATTCCAATAGTCTTTCCAAATAACTGTACTGTAATACTTCAATTTGAGTAACTCTATCATGAGAGAAAATAATTAGCCACTTATACATAAAAGTGAAATCAACGAAATTTTTGTGGCATAAAACATTAAAAACTTTTAAAGCATCTTTAATATTTATATTAATAAAAGTGGATTCAAAGCATCCAGTCTGTACCAAATACTTGATCCTAAAGCCTACAGCTTCTGTCTCTTAAAGGTACAGCAAATGAGGAACTCACTGTCTGTTGGCTTCTGTGAAAGAGAGGGATAGCAGTACTTACAGCTATAAACAGGGCGCTAATTATTACATACTTGCTTTTGCTCATTTCAAAGAGGAAGGTGAGAAACCATTTTAAGGATCTACATTGTTTTCAGATGGAAATATGATTGTAATGTATATACCTGGTATGGTAGTTATGTCAAGTAGATAATTCTGTGTAAATGATCGCACCTCTGTATCTGTACACGAGGAAGAGGTTTTAGATGACAGCAACGAGTGTTAGTTTGTATTTTAGAGAGTATAAATATTCCATGAGGGAAGTTTTTATTCCCTTAAAATATATAATATCTCAGAACAAGAGTGATAAAAAACAGTAACAGCAGTTGGAAACAATTTTAAGACATGGCTTTTTAAGCAATCTGTCATTTTGGTATTTGTGTCCTTTCTTTTCTCACAGATTGCAAAAGCTAGGACAAATCTGTGATTTATAAATGTGAGTTACAGAGAGAATAGCTGGCTAGATCAAAAGGCCATCTCCCAGCATTCTCCCTCATGGATGGAGATACTTGGGTATATTCTGGAGAATATTAGCTATAGTAGGCATAAAATAGTTTAGACTTAGTTTAAACATGAAATTTTAGACTTTACTGGTTATGATTCTTTGTTTTTTGAGCATGGTCATGTATTAAGTTGTTGTGCTTCAAAAGAAAAAGAATTTTCATTGTACCTCAACTTTTTAGTGAAAACTAATCTTCCTGTGGTTTTAGTAGGTATGGTTTCATCAGGTGTGGTTTCATCCCTGCATTTCTTGAGACAGAACATACAGCTGTTTGTTCTTGATTAGCATTGAATCTTCATCTGTAGCAATCTCAAGATGCTACATGTGCTGTCTATGGAGCATCTGTGGCTACTTGGCTGAAACTTGCACTGATCTTGCCCTTAATTACTGTATTTTCAATCATTATTCATACAAGAGCAAAACAAGATCATTAAGTATTTCATTCTTAATGCAGTTAAGAAGTGTTAAAACATTTGTGAAAAGTATACATCTGAAGCTAATGCAGTTACATGCTGCAACTCAGTTTGCTTGTTTACAGCTACAAGAAAGTTTGTGGGATAAATGAAAATGATTATCAAAAAGACTGCTAGTTTGTGATAGCTTTGAGGTGCACTAGTATTATACTACACCCCAGCTCACTTGGAAAGGAGTTTTGTCTGCCTGGTAGACGAAGTTGAAATGCCTGTCATCAGACATCTGTAAGGCAGCTTTATATGCTGCCTCTAGTATAGAAACCAAATCTACTGCCTTAAAATAAGATCAGAACAACTTTTGCCTGAAGGAGAAGGGATATGAATTATGTAAGATCATAACAAGCAAGTCAGCAGTTAGAGTTCAGGTGCAAGGTGAAATAATAATTTTTATTCAGTATTTATCTGGACTGAATTTTAACTAGGGAACCTACACATGAGCAGCTTTGTGTTCATGAGTGTATTTCTGAGTTGTCTCCTGTATCCATTCCTGCTGATCTGTGTAGTCAGGAGGTTTTGTTTCTGTTAGGTCATTCTTTCTTAAGACAACCTGTTCAGAGTGCGGTTTGTAAGTAGAATATGGTGTTTTACCTGACTTCTAGCATCTTCTTATTTAAAAAAAACCCCTGTTTATTAACAAGATTTTTTTTTATCTGTTACAGAAAATCTGAGGATTCTGTCTTTGGGGAGAAATAACATAAAGAACTTGAATGGATTGGTATGTGCTTCTTAGTATCAATTCTTCACTAACAAAATGGAATGCTGTCTAGAATGTGGGGTAATTCCCCTATGTTTATACAAGTCTTTGCTGAATTTAATAAAATTTTATTTTCTACTTTTCTATGATCTGTTCACCCTCTTGTTACACATTGCTTCTGAATTTTCGGATAATCTTTCACTTTTTTTTAAAATTCTCTTCATGTTTGGAAATTCTGCTACACTAATTTACTACTCAGAAGAATTTTAGCAAGAGAGATTTTGGTGTCTTTGATAAAGATGAGCAGAACTTTTACTTGAAAACTGCTGCCATTTGTAAAGCCATGTAAATTCCACTGGCTTTACATGAATGTAATTCCTACAGACTTTTTGTATACAGAATTTTCTACCTGAAGATACTTAGGCTATTCTTTACTACAAATATTGACAGTTCTGTGAACACACACTTCCTGAGAGTCTGTCCCTTTTATGCTGACTGGCACCTGGAGCTGTATGGATTTAGAGAAGATGATCGTAGGACTGAGTCTACCAAGTAGGGAAAAATTTTTTGAGGAAAATATTGGATCAGTAATTTTGTTCCATTTTAATTCAGGGCAGAAGAACTTTTTTTCAATCAACACATTTTTAATGAATATATAAATTATTTCCTTTCTCAAGAGATACTGTGTGTTTCTTCTGCAGAATGTTTCTCTTCAAAGCTGTTTCCACCTTCAGAGATGCCATATCTCTTAAGTGTAAAATACAAAGTTAATGTGTAATGACTAGTCTAAAAAACCCTCTCTATTGAGAGAATTATGAAAGCAATTTCTGGCTAACAGGTACAAACACATGCATCTGAATGAATGATTCTCTCTCATACTGTATAACATCCTTTCTAAAGCAGTTTTTGAATCACATTCACTTCATGTATGCTTGCAGGGCACAAGCAGCAAAATTTGTCTCCTCTGCCCCTATACCTTAAGAACAACTACTCCAGCCAGCTATTTCTTGTTTTATTCTAATACTGCGATTTCTGTCCTCCTTACTTATATTTGTATATATAATTTTGCTTTTAATTCCCATGAGCATTTGTCATGCATAGTTGGGGACCCGCTTAAAATGAATATACCTTAGTATTTTCTCACATGAGGTGTCCTGTATGGGGTGAAGAAAGAATCTGAAGAATAAGGGAGATGTACTTCTGCTTACCTGAATAGTCCTGTCATTTTCCAGGAGGCAGTTGCCGATACTTTAGAGGAGCTGTGGATCTCATACAACTTAATTGAGAAACTGAGGGGTATCCGTGTAATGAGGAAGCTGAAGGTTCTTTATATGTCAAATAATTTGGTGAAAGACTGGGGTAAGCCTTGCATCTCTACTCTGTAATTTCTCCTGTAGTATGATGAATGCATGACTTAAGTCACCAAGTGAAAAATAGTGCTGGTTTTGAGTCCACCTGACAAGCCTGCAGACATGTGCAGAATCCCTAAATATCCACTCATTCAAGAGAGTAAAAATAGTTAGAATGTTGAATTTGGCTTCTAAGTCCAATGAAGTTTTGCTTTGAATCATCTTCTTGGATCTCTTTTAAAATGCATACCTGTTCTTTAACCCGATACCAGTTAGAGCCCAAGCAGTCCCTCTCCTGTTGTATCCCATACTCTTTAAGTTTGAACTGAGTTTGAAAGGAATGTGTGGTGCAGATGTTCTTTCCATGTTCCACAATCTGGTTGGTGTTTTCACCTTTGTGGTTACAGCAGAGTTTGTGAGACTGGCAGAGTTGCCATTACTAGAGGATCTGGTGTTTGTAGGCAATCCACTACAAGAGAAATATGCCTCCTCTGATCAGAAGAACAGTTGGATTGAAGAAGCAACCAAACGTGTACCAAAGTTGAAAAAGCTGGATGGTGAGTTTGGGGCATGAAGCAGTTGGTGGGAGTTAACAGCGTAATATAATGACAACCACAGGGAAATGAATCATAACCTCAGAGATTCATCTGTGTGCTCATGAAATTAATATTCCTCCCTCTGCTCTTTGGAGTTATTCAGAAGTAGTTACTCAGATCCTGACTGCAGGATCCTCTGAGAGTGTTTGGTGGATTTTGGAGTGTTAAGTCTAAGTGGCCTTGCAGCCTTACGTTGGGCATTACTCTGTAGTTACCCAAGTCGTTTTAGCATATGATTAATAGGGAACTGAAAGATTTTGTATTAAATAACTTAACAAGGCCTTCATCTGCCAAGTCGAATTGCAGTTTTCCCAGCAAATTTGATGTACAGTTTTCCCAACAAAAGAGGTGACATGAGGAAGTGGAGGTAGACAGGGATATGCTCTGCTTTGCTTGGGATGCAAGGGCAAATTTTCAAAACTTCATGCAAGTTTCCTAAATGCATGAATATCCTCCTCCATCACACTGATCTCTTCTCTGTGGTGATCAGTGACAGAACCCAAGAGAATGCCCTGAAGTTGTGTCAGGGGAGGTTTAGGTTGGATATTAGGAAAAGTTTCTTCACGCAGAGGGTGGTTGGGCACTGGAACAGGCTCCCCGGGGAAGTGGTCACAGCACCAAGGCTGACAGAGTTCAAGAAACATTTGGACAATACTGTCAGGCACATGGTGTGACTTCTGGGGATAATCCTGTGCAGGACCAGGAGTTGGACTCAATGATCTTTGTGGGTCCCTTCCAATTAAGCATATTCTATGATTCTGTAATTTGTGAGCTGTCCTCTCCTATTCAAGACACTGATATGAAAAGATACTAAATCATGTCCTGGTTAGTAACTAAAAATTAGATAATTTTAAAATATATTTTTTAATATGTTAATTTCTGTTAATGAAGATGTTAGCTTTTCACTGTTATCCCATTTACTAAAGCAGTGGAGAGCGGGACTGGTAACACTAACAAAGAGAATAGCAGTAGGGAAGGGAAGAGTGTAGGGATGTTGACAAGAGGAGACAGCTTAATTACAGGGAGCAATAGATGGGAAATCTATTAGGAGAGTCTATCTAAAACTAGATCAACTGCAGTAAAAAGAGGAAGTGGAAGCCTGATGAGAGAATTGCACTGCTAGGAAGGGTGGCCTGCAGTAGTCCATTTGTTGTTGTAGTAGGAAACATTTTGAGAGTGAAACAGAAAATGAAACAGGGCACATATTTTTACAGGCAAAAGGTAACCTTGGTAGTATAAGGTTAGACTTACTAGCCACACTAAAACTTGGTCATGTATGTCGTGGAAATAGCAGCACAAAGTAGGGGCCCCATGAGAAGGGTGCTGTACATCACCCCAAGAGAAGGGTGATGTTGGTTGTTAGCAGTTGAACTAATGTAGTGCATCTCCCAAAGACCACTTGAGGTTGATCTTTGCAGATCCTGCTTTAGTACCTTTTTATTCCCTGTTACCCAAGAAGCTGAAAAAATATCCAACAGAAGAGCTCATCACTTGAAAGCTTTTCTATTTAAGACCGGTTCAAGTATGCAGAAGTTCATGTCGGTTAGAAACAGGCAGGAAATACAACTCTTGACTCCTTCCAACAGCTTTCAGGTAGATCAGCATTAACTATGTCTTTCTCTGAATAATCTGTTCATAAATCTTTACAGATTTTATTCTCTTTTTTTTTTTCTTTCTCTTAGGTACCCTAGTTGTTAAAGAAGAAGAAGAAGAAGGAGCAGAAGGAGCAGAAGGAGGAGAAGGAGGAGAAGGAGCAAACTGATGACACTTTTTTGTTGGGTATTTAATTATTTAAGTGACTCCAGATAGCCTGGCACATAGAACTTTTATATAAAATATTTGAAGAAAATCTTTGGGCCATTTTTAAAAGACCGGCTTATCTCCACAGTCTCTCATCCAAAGAGTTAGTTACCAAAAATTGGTCACACTGATTGTGTCAAGCTTATGACACTTTCTGTAGAGACTAGTGGAGCTGAGTTTATCTGCTCTTTGGCTAGCAAGAGATCTTTACCTAAACTAACATAGAGCTATTTTTAATTCCTGATTAGTGATGTTTGTTCACTCTTGGGTTGTAAGAGAGCCATTTTAGCTTGTTAGGTGCAGCTGGCCAACATTTAATTGGAAACACTGAGGCCAAAAGAACAATGTTGTGGTTTAGAGAACCTTACAAGCTTTGTTCTGTTTAATTTTGTCATGGGACTCCCTCAATATTTTTAATATGCAAGTTTGCCTTTTTATTCCCTGAACTGTTATGCCAAACAGGCCCAGTAGTTGTGGATACACGCCCAAAAAAGGTATTGGTCTGATGATCATTTGTTCCTGGCCTTAAGTTTTGAAATGGGCTTCTGACATTGGAACTCAACTGCATTGCTTAGGAGGCCGTGTATAACTTATATATATTTATTTATTAAGAGGCAATGGGAATTCTTTGCATGGTTTCAGTGAGGCTAAAATATCTGCTAGCTTTTTTTTTCATCTCTAACTAAAAAATTACTTTGGATTGGAATATGTGGCCTATTAGCCTGCAGCTGGTTCCTGGGTTTGGATTGGCTCACTGGTGGACATAATCCTTCTCAGCTCTGGAATCTTCCTATAACTAAGTAGGCTGATACTAATAGAGAAACAAACAGTGAACAGAAGACCTGGGCTTGAGGACAGAAAAGTTTGGCTTTGGGGATACTCATTTTTTATGAAAGTACAGGTGTAAGAAAAAGCACAGGTGTAAGCAGCGAGAGAAAGTGTACGTAGTCAGTGGTGAAGGTGAGATGAGATGGAAAGTGGGCATTGGGGAAAAAGGTATTGAAGATGTACTAAATATGCTATATTGCAAGGTAACTAGTTCTTATATGACTATTTCTAGTGAAAAGTATTAAACAATGGTGAAGACAGGCCCAATTGCACTGTGGGATGCCAGTAGTGCGGTTTAAATTCTTCTCTTGGAAGAACAGATTGAGTCACCTGGATAGATTTTTCTGCAGCTCCTTTTTGGTTTTTGACCAAGCTTTTCTTCTAATTTGTGGTACCATCTTTGTTTAAACTCAAGTGATGACAAGTGTACCTGCTGGTTCCAGCCCAGACATAGAAGGGGTGGAGGCAGAACATCACTCTTAATTATTTTGTTTGTGAAGGTGTGGCAGGAGTAGAAATCTTGGAAGTCATGGTCAGGAAAAAAAAAAGGTAGAATTGGCCCAGGCAACAGTGGTACTGATCTCAAGCTCCAGGTATAATTGTAGTAGAAGATATTATCTCTCTAATCAATTTCTAAGTGCACTGGGAAGTAGATGATTACAAGACAATCACAGTTTGTTTTCAATATATTGCTACTTAATCTGTGATTGTTAGAGGAATTCTAAAGCATTCCAGTTTAAATTGGCAATTGCTGATAAGGTTCGAGTTTGATTTAGATCTGTTACTAAAAAGAAGGTCAAGAGCACAATAGCAAAAACTGTGAACATTCTTCACTCAGCACAAACTATTTCCAGGTAGCTGTTCTCTTGACCAGAAACTAGTTTTGTAGTTAACTAGTTCACTGGATTTAGCTTACAGACAACTTCATATTGGTATATTATTTCTTTTAGAAGTATTCTCCTCACTTTATCATTAGTAAAGGCACCACTGACCAAGAAGCACCATGGGAGAGAGTGCCTGTAGCCAACAGCCATTTCATACGGGTGTCTTCTGAAGCTAAGCCTCTCAGTTCACTTGGAGCCAACCACTCTTGGCAAAGTGGATGTGCTTTGGCAGTACAGAGCCTATGGCACGTCTGAGCCCTACTGACCCTGTTTGCTTGGGGGGGGCTGTGCCCTTGACGACTGTAATTGAAGTGAGGGAAAGTGTGGGTACCATGAGCCAGAGCTTGAGTGACACAAAACTTGCCTTCTGAATGCTTCCAACAAACAGAAATGTCAAATTCATCTCTGTGTTTGGAGATATTTTCAGAATAGACCGTGTGGTGCTCTTGTCCTAGCGCTTGGCCACAAAGAAAAGTGGTTGAACCTCTGTACCTGGTGCCTCCTAGAACAACATCTGCAAGTGTGGTGTGTATGGCTGGGTTAGCTCCTCATGAGATGTGACAGGAGAGAAAGGGAGTGACGAACACAGGCCAATGCCAAGAAATCCTGCTGGTTGATCTTTTAATATCTAAATATGGTCTAAGTCTGTACATTTCTGAAGGTCATGTTAGATACAGCAAATACTCTACACTTTGGCTATTTTTGGACATTCTGAGAGCAAAATAGAAACTTAGTGTTCTGACTACATGGTGACAATTGAAATGAAATAGAGCTCCATTGACAAGCCTTGAGGGATAAGAGCAGTTCCTGGCTCTTTTAAGTGACCACTAGAGGCTACACCTATGGGAATCAGTTCAAGAACTGTTGTAGATGGTGGTGGAGCTGGATATACTGTGTGGCCCACTGTCACTGGCTCCTTCCACACATTTAATAGCACAAATTCTAAAGCTCTTTTTTGGGGGGCTGCACTGTAAGCACCACCAAAAAAGAAAAAAATTATTGAAGGAATGGAGCATCCAGTCTCAACACAATTATAACAGCAGCATGAGATACAAGATTTCCCTCACCTTTCATCCTTCATATATTAGCATATAATTTAAAACCTTTCTCATAAAAACTATGTATCAGTCTCAAGGAGACAATACAGTAAGAAAAGAATAAACTGTGGCTCGTGTTTGTCTGGAGATGCTTCATCTTGAAGCTGGGTGAGAGCTTTAGCTTAACCTTGCTTTTCCTAGAGAGTCATGATTATTCTCAAGACCAACCCCCCCCAACTTTTTCTCCTCCAAAATAAGTTTTCCTCAATTTTTAAATTTGCACTTTAAAATTATGCACTGGATGTGGTGGAAGACATACAGAGGTGGTAGAATTAGAATAGATGGTTTGCATATTGCTGGTGCTACACGATGTCACATATAAGCTGACAGCAACACTCGGCCTGTGCGCCTGGAGGGCCGTCCGAGGGAGATGCAGGAAGGCCTGGCGTTCACTGGTACACTTTGCTCTTCCCCAGCACACCACATCCAAGGAAGTAGTAGTAAGCACATTATTATTCATGGATGAAAAGAGTACCCATGTAAAACATGCAAGCCATGTGGAATTCTGCTTTTCCCTGTGAATTTACGGAGGAGTAGCATCCACTTTATTCCTTAGAGAAATATCCTAAAATTAAATTAGTAGTAGGAAACAGCTAAGTTTTTTGCTTGCTTGTTGGCACGGTGCCCTGTCTTCAAAAGAGCTGATATATGCAGTGATTTTTGAGAACTGCTGGAAAAATAAGAGAAGAGACCTGAGAACCAGCAGATGACTCAGGTTACATTAGAAGTAGGCTCATCTAGAAAAATCTTCAAGCAAGAGAGCACTTTTAACATCCCCTTTGGTTATCTTTTGTATACATAATTTTGTAGCATGAAAAGCTGTTAAATTTGCTGTGTTTAAATTATTTAGGCCTATGTTTATAAATGTTATTCTGTGAAACTTGGTTTAAAAATAATATAACCTTATTTTATACAAACGTCTTTGGTTGTTGTGTAATGAAATAATTCAGCTTGTGAAGACTGTTCAGAAATTCAATTTTGTTCTCATTAAGCTTTCCTAGCTGCTCAGGGAGCAATGTATTAATAGTATGATAGCATGTAAATGCTGTTCCTTATTGCCTCTCTATTTTAGAACAGAAAATAACTTAAGACTTTAAAAATGCTGATATATTGTGATCGTTGTCATCTGATACATAAATATTTTTCAATCTTTTAAGACACTGGTTGTCAGAATTTGTTCTTAGGTCCTAAGAGGTCCTTAGGTCTACTATTGCTATATAGGAAAAAAAATCCAAATAAGTTAAAGAAATGGCTATTCTTTCTTCAGTACAAAATTACTAATTCACTTTGAATTTAAATTCTGTTAACAGCAATATACTATCAGTTCCATTAAAACCAGATAAGGGAAGGCTTCTCTAATAGAAACTTTAGCCTTCAGTAGACTGTGTCACTGAAATGTAATTTCAAAACTGTGACATAAAGAAAACACTTTGTACGCCACAGCCCGTCTCAGTAATGACAAGAGCAGCATCCTACAGTGATGGTTGTAACGCTGTTTAAAAAACATAGGCAGCTGCTGCAGAATTCCTCACAATAGCGCTAATTCAAAGCTTACTAATCACTAAAATGTTTTATAAGGTCTCTTTCAGTAACTGAAATAACTTCCAGAAGCTTGGGCTTAGATCCACCAGTTAAAAAAAGATGGAAACCGAAATGTCAAAAACTTGTGACTTTTTTGATAGTCCAAAGTTTGTTTGCATGGCTTCACAGTTTTAGTACAAACTACTAAACTTTAGCACTTTTGCCAGCTGGCTTTGATGGGAAGGCAAACACATTTATTTAAAGCCTTAAAGTCCTGATCTGTTATCTCAAGTGAAGGCCTTGGTGTTCCCTGTCTCTT